>NC_081406.1:576698580-577018080 GCF_030272615.1 Cryptomeria japonica
CTTGTGAAATTTTAACTATAGAATAAATAAGCCAAGTAGAGAATAACCCAGAAATAATTTTTGCATAGGACACATAAGACTTGAGATTTAATTGTTTGGGCATATGGGTAACCCAAAAATAAAAGCATTAAAATCTCCCAGCCAACATGAAGTTTGGCCATAAAAATTGATGATTTTGGAGAAAAATAGGTTAAAATTATCTCTACAAAAGGATTTTGTGTCATCTTTCACAGAATTTGAAAAATAATGATTTCTTTGTGATTGGCAGGTAGGGGATGTCCATGAGGGTCTTTGAAAGTTTGAACAAATGTGATCAACACTTTCAATATTAAAACATCAGCAATAGCTAGTTTTTAGCTGATTACGGGGCTTTAGGCACAAGCAAAAATAAAGGGGTAACATGTTGTAATGATAACCATATATTTAGCTGATAGGCTATATATGGTGGCAATAGCCACCAAATTTTCCTCATATTAGACACCTAAAAAAAAAAGGATCAAATCTCACAAAATTTAACATTGTAAAGAGGATTTGTCTTGTATCAGAAGCCGATTTTTTTTTTGTTAGGTCAAAATTTTACCGATTAATTTTTATCATGCCTTGCAAAACTATTTATGTCTTTCCATGATAAGGGCAAATTATTTTTTTA
Source organism: Cryptomeria japonica (assembly GCF_030272615.1). Classification (NCBI taxonomy): domain Eukaryota; kingdom Viridiplantae; phylum Streptophyta; class Pinopsida; order Cupressales; family Cupressaceae; genus Cryptomeria; species Cryptomeria japonica. The sequence continues at coordinate 576,699,230 of NC_081406.1, forward strand.
CTAACATCAACATATCAACTTCTTGTCAGGAACATATGCCAACGACCATCATGTTTTGCACGATAAGAAATGGACGATACTTCTTGTTGTAAATGCTTCTGCCATTATAATTTAATATGAAGTATGTCATCTTTTGTGTCCAACTAGATAGGGAGAGGAGCCAAACCATGCGTGGGATCTAGAACATGATATAGTTCATGCGTTGTTTGGGCCCCACAGTTGACAACCTAACCTGCCAAAACATGCGCATCCCAACCCAAAAATATACACGTAATTGAATCAATAAACTTCGAGATACAAACATAACAATTACTAGTAACAAACTGTATTCACTATATTTAAATATATATTCATTGTGTCACATGTAATCAGTGAAAGAAGTACGACCACAAAAAACATGCCAAGTCTAGTCACGTCCACAAGCCACTGTGCCAAAAGGTGGCTGAAAATAACAAAAAATAAGTATCTTTAGAAAACCATTAACAAGGAAAATATGTCAAGTTTACAGACTCTGACACCGACATTATGAACATAACTAACAACTTCATATTTCCACCTGGGCACATGTGGACCCAAAACTGACCCATCAAATAGCACCTAAACAAATGTTTATGTCTACGTGTGTGGCATGAAATGTGACAACCTTGACGCACTCGCCAAGCCTCTGTCCCATCTGTCCAGCTCGAGCAATCACCATGTGGTCTCTTCATCACACACTTAATGGTCATGTCATGGCAACTCCCACTTGCAACCATGACAAAAATTGTTTAAGGCCACCATATTCCATACAAAATCAATCAAATTAGGCTTAAATGAATTGCCTTTGCAAAATGGACATTTAAATTTCAAATTTGAAACAGTACTTTAAAAGGGGGAAACCACAAACTGTTTGTATAAAAGACACAAGATCTCATCTCATTGCAGTCATAGACAAAGACACACCACACATTGCAGCGAGAGAAAGACAAGGCAAGCATCATAGAGGACCGAACAGGCACACTGAGTAGAGGAGCTTGAACAAAAAGCTAGAGGTATTAATCATGTCATGAAACAACTTCACAGTCCTTTACATGTTCACAATCCTTTACTATCTCATTTTATCCATTGACTATATTATTTTTGTATGAACCTTTAGTTTTAAAACAAAAACTATTACAAATCTTACCAAAAAATCATCAAAAAAACCTTCAATTCTTCTTCACTCAGGAGTCTCAAATACTATTTGTTGGCTGGGGTGGGCTATGCTCTGCACCTCCCTCTGCACCTGCACCTCCCTCCACACTTGTACCTCCCTCTGACTCTTTCTCAAGCAGAAACAACTCCAACAATGTCCACCCCAAGGCCGCTTCCACCCTCCTTGTATGTCGGTCCTCCCCAAATTTCCATCTAATAAAGGGGAAGATGGTACTAACTCTGTTTTCATTGGCCCCATTCTCAAGATCAAAACCAATACCTTGGATTGCCATGTAGAGAAAACCTTCAAGTCCATCAAGCCATTCCTCCCTGACACATGCCTTCATCAACTGTTTACCTTGTATGAGCTCTTCCCAATCTCCAACGCCCATGCAACCAACATGCTAACGATATCCACATTCGTGCGATACCTATGACGTGTTTTCATGAAGCAATCCCTAAGAAACATCTTCAAAGCAATTAAAAATTCCTCATCATTGTACTTGAATATGGATTTCAACCTTTTCCCGAATATGTTTCCGACAAAAGCTAGCTATTGCTTCCCTGTGTAAAGGGTGAATGTGGCTTCCATTTTTTTTTGCAACTTCCCAAGAGCCACCCGTCCACTACACAAAAGAATAAAACTACCAAAACTATCTACGGAATGCCTTCTTCACTCCTTTAAACTCTACCGACACAATTATTTAATGGCAACTTTACTACTTTCGCTCATATGGTGGTGTCCAAAATATATCATATCACTTCCAACTCAATGCACACTTCCCATTTTGTTTTTCCAAATGCCACCTCATCCCACTACCGCATGGCATATTAATTATCATACGCATTGTAATCTATAAAGTACTTTGTAATATTTTTCATTTATTGGATTATTACTCCCTCACGAAGTAATTAATAGTGTCTCTTTGCAATTCCCATGCATACATAATTAATACCCATGCGAACACACTACTTTCCTTTCATGTAGAGGAGAGGAGTCAAAATGTGTGCACCCTACCTTCAGAGTCCACGTGGCTATTGCATTTAATCGCTGGCCAGGTAGACAGCTGAGTTGGCTATCCCATATCAATATTAGGTGTTGTGTGTGTATATATATATATAGACACACACACATGTGTGTGTACATATAGGAACTTATTTACATACATGTATGTGCATACAAAAGTACATACTTCTCTTTACATTTAATTGTATATACATATATGTATTCATGAATGTATGTGTATGATATGTATTTATACATATATTTATATTTACCTAAATGTATGTCTTATTTACACATTTGTATATACAAATTCACATAAACTTGTGTGGTGACTTTAAATCTAAAATTCACGATCCCTCTAACACTAACTCTTGAAGCATTCACCAAGGAATTTGAAACATTTAATCAAACACCGAATCAATCTTCTAATCCAAACAAGTATTAAAGAAAGGAACAAGTTTAGCACTGAAACCAAGCATTATATATACACCTACATGTATATACACTGAAACTCTTCAATTTAAAAATGTGCATAAAACTGTGATTCAAAACACACCTACATTTGTAACAATGACATGAAAACTATGCATAAAACCATGATTTAAAACACACCTACATGTATATACACTGAAGCTCTTCAATTGAATCCCTTAAAGTGGTTTACAATGAGACCCTTCAGGTCAATTCATATAGTGAACTAAAAGCCATTTTATTTTGTATATACATATATGGAAATGAATGTGTTTAAAATGATGAAATACAATTGCATATAAAATCATGTGCATATATACAAATGTGTATATTTGTATATACATATATGTATGTAAATTCACAATTTCATATGATATATTTCTTTTTGTTTCTGATTACACATGTATATATAGATGTGCATTTCTGTTTGAATTACTCAAAAAATTTAATCCTCTTTATCCTTTCGTTGTCACCCTCATGCTTATTGTCATGTCCATGTTTGTAAATGACCACTCATTCTTGTACTGTAAATTGATGTTTTGGGGTCACATGATATATATATTTTTATCCAAACCATGATGCAGATGACTATGGACAAGTTAGAATGATACATTCTAGACAATGCACATGGACATAGTAGAGCGTGGAAATTTTAAACACAGATCAACACTATGAGATTGTAAAAAAATATGAAAATGGTAGAAAAAACTATTTGAAGGTCCATCACACACTAACAAGTCAAGGTCTTATTGCAACCCTGCCTCCAAATGATGCAAATTACAACATCCTCAAATATCTCCTCGAATCTTTCCCCACGTCCCATTCAACTATTCCAACCAAAGAATGGCATGTTCACATCCCATATCCATGCATTTGAGCACAACAAGAGAGGATTGTGAAGCATTCTCATCTTGTTCAACAACTCTTTGTCTGTCCATACCCCTGTGATGATCTTCTCTTCCCCACAAGATCTTGTTTCTATTGAAAATTATACAAGTTCAGGCTTCAATCATGGAAAACCAAGTATATCAATAATTTTTTTTTAGAAAACTATGGTCTTGAAGTTTGACAATGCTCTGAAAACCTATCATGGCAACAACTACTTTGTACAGTAGACAATGAACAAATCCCATCATGGATTTTTAACAAAGTATAAATTCAACCTAATTGTAAGCTTAATATCCCATCCTAACTATATAGTCAAGTAATTCTTTGGAAAGAACCCATTCCATCTTCACCAACACATCTACTGGACCTCAAAGGTTTTGACCTTGAATCCTTACCAGAATAAGTGTTGCGGGTTTAACAAGTGTCCATTACACTAAACAAATAAATAGTTGCAAGCCTAACTTTAGACAAAATATTACATTTCGTAAAAGGGAACTATAGTTCTACTATTCAAGCATCACTAACATCTTGCAGTGTGTTATCATTTAAAAATGCACCTCCCTTCCATAACAAGAACAACTGTTAGTATTGATCAACACACATTGGTCTACAACATCACATGGTTAGTTGGTTCCATCTCACAGTACCAAATTTCAAACAATATACTAGTTGTCTTGTGACATTTAAATTTAAACATATCAATCCCAATAGTGTATAGTTGCTATTAATCTGCATAATTTAAATGTTTGGACAACTAACATACATTTTCTTGTTGTTGTGTGCAGATGTGGAAGACAAACAAGATGGCTCCTCATGGTACAAAGAAGAGATCAACATACACGAGGGTGCGTTCACATAAAAGAGGAGTCATACTCCTTGTAGAAGTAGAAGCCCCACCTCATGTTGAGAATAATCCAGACCCTATACCCCCAATAGTAAAGGATCCCGATCAACAACCTATCCCACCCATGGTGGATGGTCGTACTCCACCTTCAACTTCAGTAAGAGTTACAATGCAACAAAATCTGTGGTTGGCAGTAGACATGGAAGGTGCACTCCACGATGTTGAGGATAATGACATGTCCAAACGGGGTGCATCAAAGAAATGGGGCATCCCAACTGCAACATTGTCAAAATGGTTAGGTGGTATCACAACCACGTCCAAGAAAGGTCCACCAACAATCCTCACCACTGAAGAAGAAGAAGAGATTGTTTAGCGGTGCCAAGAGATGGCTATAGTTGGTCATGGCCTCAAGATCATAAACTTGAAGGCAATTGTATCTCAGATTTGTGAGAGTAGACCAACCCCTTTCAAGGATGGCATGGCTGGGAAGTCATGGTGGTTTGGTTTCAAGGCCCGACATCTAAAACTCATCTTGCGGATAGCTAAAGGCCTCGACAAAGACATGGCACTGAGTCTAAGACCAAAAAATGTGTCTGCTTTCTATGATACTTTGTCAAAAGCCTATGCCACTAATCCATATGGTCCTGCTTGTATATGGAACTGTGATAAAACTGGTGTGATGGCTGGTAGAAATGGGGCTATGAGGGTGCTTGCAAGGAAAGTAAGCTGGAACATGTCTTATATACTTTCGAAGAGCCATGAATGGATTACCATTCTTTTCTACGTTAATGGTTCCGGGCAAAGCATTCCAGGCTTCTATTTGTTCAAAGGCAAGAGGCAGTTATAAAATTATATCTCAAAATGCGAGTCGGGTGCTTGCAGCATAACAACATGCTTGGATGACCAAGGAATTATTCCTTAATTGGTTACACCACTCCAAGCGCTCTATTCCAGGGGGTGTATCACCCACCAACAGGCACTTGCTGATATTTGACAGCCATGGAAGCCATGTTGCACTACCAACCATCTAGGAGGCAAGGATGCTAGGTATAGACTTGCTCACATTGTTGTCTCACACCTCTCACAAGCTACAACCACTCAATGTGATTGTGTTCTCTCCATTCAACACCTATTTCAAATAAAAAAGAGCCGCATGGATAGCAAGGTTCCCGAATGTAAAAATCAGAGGGCAAAACTAGCAGAAATAGGTAGCAAGTCTTTGGCCAAGGCATTGACTGTTTCTAACATTATAGCAAGATTTATAAGGACCACTATATGGCCCCTCAATCTTGATGCCCTCATGGATGACATGCAACCCAACAACACATTTGATATTAATGATGGTGAAGATGAATCTACAGTGCATAACATGCTCAACCTTTTGGGTGTTCATGTGTCACTGAAAGTGGTTGCAGAAAACATTGCTCTTATCCATCAATCAGATTCAAATGCACAAGTGGGTAATGAATAGCCAACCAATAACATTGGTGCAACTGGATTTGACATTGTTGATGACAGTCTTGGCCTTCCATCCGAGGGAATTGCACCATCATGGGTGGTGGAAGGGGAAATGAATCTAGGTGTTGACTTGCAATGGAAAGAAGAACAGGGAAAATTCACCTTCCCTTCACCACCAACAGGTGTCATGCTGGAGGTGGTGCACTACTATGCAGATTCTGGTCAATCTAACAATGAAAATGATGCAGGTTTGACACAAGAAACATCAGAAGCTGGTAATATGGAAGACAAAATCCTGGTGTCACAAGTAAGTGAGATGCCTGACTCCCAATAGGAGAACTCACTTACATGATTCTTAAAGATGACAGTTCACATTGTGAACAAGAAACATGGGAAGGGGGCTGGTAATGGCACCTGCATGAATTGGAAAGGGAAATTGTTGACTTCTGATAAGTACATGGAATCTTTCATGGTGCAGGAGATGAAGAAGGTAGATGCATTGGAGACAAAAGAAAGAAAGAAAGAGAAAATTAAAGAAATCAAGGCAAAAGGTTATTGGTGAAGGAAAATAAGGCACAAGAGAGAAAGGAGAAGGTGATTCTGTGTAAGGAAAATGAGAGGCTGAAAGAACTAGAGAAGGAAAATGATGAAATACAACAACGAGAGAAGGAAAGGATGGAACACGAGCTTGAGGAAAGGGAAATCAAGAAGAAGAGAGATATTTTGGCAAGAAAGAGGATGTTAAACAGTGAATCTAGTCCATCCATGCCTTTTCCTGAACAACGTCCCATAATGCAGGATCTGATGAACACAATCTTGTCGAACTTTCCAACAAGGTTAAATTGTTCACCTACTTCCCCATCCCCTACCTTTTCTGTTCCTTCAAACTATATTGCAGGGGTGCCAGTATATGGTGCCAACCCTGGATATTGCAGCCCAATGCCAAGTGAACTAAGTTCTAGTGAATCAACAAAGGGTGATGAGAACATGGTACCCATTGCAGCATCGAGGGCATCAGTTGCAAGGCCAAGAACTTATTTGCTTCGTTATTTCAATTGACTTCTAAAAAGACATATGTCATACTATTTTTTGAAATTATGATTTACAATTACACATAAGACTACAAATATATATAATTAGGACATTGATTCAACATGGATTCTGCTATGTTTTAATATGGCTTTCTAATTTAGAAGTAATGGGATGATTGAGCAATTTGTCAACAAATGCCTTTTTTTTTTTGTTTCCAATTATGTGCATTTCATATGTTTTATATGTTGCTGCAATTCCCAACATGTAATGGGATGATTGAGAAAAGGTGTCAACAACAACATGCTTCCGTTTTCATTAATTAGAAGGATTCAAGCCTTCATTTCTTTGCAGTTATTATGATTGCAGAATTGAGTTGGCTACCCCAAATCAAAATCTTGCACACTGACTCGGCATAATGACACATGTGCTATAGCCATTTGTCAGAGTTGTCGGGATTACACCACTTTGGTACATTGATCGAAACATGGCTTGGCCCACATTGTTAGCCATATAATTTTTCCGTTAGTTTCGAATAGGGTTGCCGCGTGGCATTCTCGTACATGCCCACCCAATCCACCAACTCCTGAGTCCAAAGTTCCTGCCACCACCTTCAAAGTTTCCTTGTAGTGGCATTAACTACGTTTCACCTCACCTTTCACGCACCTGGCTCCTCCCGTGTTTCAACCACAACATCATTCAATTCGACTACCTCAAACACATGGTTTTCATCTTACAAGTATTGTTTGTAAATGATCTATTGCAATGAGAACACAGAACCATTGAAGACCTTAATACTTGTGAATTGTGATGCACATACCATTCAATTTGAATGTTTCAGTGCAACATGATTCAAGAGTACAAAGGTTTCAAATGATGACGTGTCCTGACCAGAGATTACTTTAGTGGTGAATATTCACTAATGGTGAATTTTTCACGTCGACAACCTGGGAAATGATGAATATTTTGTACCGACTAGGGGTGGCCATGTCGCCAGAACATTATCAATTTCCGTCAAATTCATGACCTGATTGTCATATGTTTTATGTAATGAAATGTTTCTATGCGAGTATTTTGCTAATACAATATACGGTGGACACATGGTAAATATATTTTATTCACCTACACTCTTCGAGGTTGCCTTAATAGACGACCATAATTCGCCTATAGGCATATGAAGATTTGTTAGCCAGGAGGACCCAATTCGCCTAACATTTTACCGACACGTGTCTCCATTCACCCCAACTTTCGCCAACTATATTGTATTTGCCAATTATTTGGATGACCCATAATCACCTCAAAAATTACATGTCATGTTATAGTTACATGGGATTCACCAAATATTTGTATACCATATAAAATTCCCACAGAATTGGCCATATAAGGATTGGTATAAATACATTCAAAGATCAAATCTATCTCTACATAATCTGGTGGGTTCTAGGCTCTGAATTCGGATCAATAGCGAAGTTTCAGACCAAGGAAAATCATTGATATTGACTGCATTAGCGACTGCTAGTGACCTAAAGGTGAGCGATCATATTTTTGAAGTGTTATAATATTACTCTAAATTTATCTATATTTGTTTGCACTATTGAGTTCATTCTTATTCAGTGGGGACCCGCCAGTGCCAAGTGGTTAGCCGGGAGATTCAGACCTCAGACATCTAGATTGTAGGTCATAGGGCCAATGAAACATATATTATACTTTATAGTCTATTATTGCTTCTTCAACAAATTGATATTTTTTTTGCATTTTTTATTTCGTTGGGGATGTCGAATAGGAAGAAGGTGATGAATAATGATGAATCAGTTAGTACCAAACTGGTACTGAGAGGGGGGGGGGAGGTGAATCAGTACAGACAAAAACTTTCCCAGAACCAGTTTGCTTGCAAAGACTGCACTTAATTGGTAAACAGTAACACCGGTCTAAATCTAGGCACTACCAGTAAAACACAGTGAGAGTATGAAAGACATAATCTGGTAAACACTTAGATCTCTACACAATCTAATATCTCATTTCCACTTCACCCGTATGCATAAATAAGTAATATATCATTAGAAATATAATGACTGCCAGTTCAACATGCTTTACCACTTGACAAAAAATATTAAAGCATCACATGAAAAGCATCACACATGACACACTGATTTTTCACGTGGAAACCCAACTGGGAAAAACAACGGTGGGGATGAATACCCACAAGTTGTTCTTTGAACTCTTTTGAAGTCCACTTTGTTAGGAGCCTAGTCCGGTTAAAGACTTTTACAATAGGTTCTGCTAGGAACCGATCCTGCTAGGGATCACCCGGTTAAGGGATGGCTAAATTCCCGGTTAAAGGTTAGCACCCTGTTAAAGGTTACCTTGCAAGAGGATTTGAAGAACTCATTGAATTGAGTCACCTTGTTAAAGGATTTACACAAAAACCTGTTAAAGCTACTCGGTTAAGGGATTTTCCAACTGCTGAAATGGTTAGAAGTCAACAGGTAATACACTGATTTGATAACAACACTCAATGCTAAGGCAGATCCACTTTAGCTCCTTTGTTTTTGCAATCACACTTCTGTAGGTATCAATACACTTCTCCGGTCTGGAAAGAATCAAGTATCTCTTCACTTGGATACACAAATAGCATTTGCCAACAAACTCAAAATGAAAAACATCATCGACCTTATAGGAAATAGATAGGTCGGTAGCATAAACCCTAAACCCTAAACATTTAGGTGTAACAATTCAATCAGTTCAATCCTGACCGTTAATCATACTGCATTGAATACAACAGTCTTGAACATATCTCAAGACGTTCACCAATGTTCATTCTTTGTCACTTCAGGAAGTTGATAACCCATCACATGCTCTCCACCATTTACAGAGACTTCGCACATTTTCGAGGTAGATAGGATCAATCTCCATGCAAGATCCTCAAGGAAATCCTTCACGCGCACAAGGTTGATGTGACAACACTATCTGATCTTCATTACAATGCTAACTCATCACAAGATGTCATCAATTGAATCACAGAGGCTTGGAATGCATCAACCGAAAACCCTGAAGTTGAGACTACCAACCGGTAGTCATGCCAAATGAAACCCCGATACAAAAATTCCCATATATCGGTTCTCATTCAAACATGCCGCTTCACTTTTTCATATATACCGGTTCACAATATCATACCAGTTCTCACATATATTAGTTCACAATACCATACCAGTTCACAATATCATACTGGTTCTCTTGCCAGTTTGCTTACTTCAATATACCAGTTCATACGTCAACATATTGACATCAATGACAACATACAATATCATCATGTGATCAATTTCTACACATATGCCAACAGAAGGGTAGGAAACCTGAATGTGGGGAAGGCCATGAGAGGCCAATAAAACGTAGAACGTTGTCTTTGGAAAATATTATGGTGAAAATTAGGAAGGTACATCATCACAAGTACAAGTACAAAATTCACAACCTACACCGCATGTTGAAGACGACGACAAATTGATATCTCAGATCAGGGTGATCTTGAAGAAGATTACCTGGTAGATGCCCAAGTTAGTCGAAATGATATAATCGACTTGGGTGATAATGCGATTGATGATAATGCACTGAAGGGTAAAAGAAAAGACAGATCAAAAAAGGATCAACCACAATAAAAAAAGGATCAGGAGTGGGATATGTATGTGAGGAATTTTCAAATTAATTGGGCATCAAAGTATCCATTCATTGAACTATTAGAGAATCCAATTGAAGGCGAGCCTCCAATAGAATGCAGGTGTAATATTTGCACTTGGAAACATAACAAGGAAAGTAGGTTGCAACTAAAATTTGACACCATAGAAAAGCATATGGGTAAAGTTTATGAAAAACAAATGATAGACGAAGTTGAAAAATCAGTGATAAGATGGAAAACAAAGGAGGAATGTAAGCATGTGAGGAATGCTGAAGAGTATTATTTTTATGATAAAATATAGATGAAGCTTGCTGAAGTTAAAGGTTTTATTGAAGCTAGTTTTGGAAAAGCAATGCAAATAGAACAACTGTGAAAAGTTGTTCAGTTAAGTGTTGTTTTTATATTTTGAGCAGAGGGCGAGCTATGACAGATTTCCCATCCATTAGTGGTTTATTACACTTTTTGAAAGCTCCTAACTATCCTAATAGTCACTGGTCAATAAACAGTGGATGGTAATGGGCAAGTTGTCCTGTTGAGGTTGCAAAAGAAGATGTAAAGGAGAAAATAAGAGTCAAACTTTATTGCATTTTCTTTAGACGAAGTTATGACAGTAGACATGTTTATACTGTACAGAATCATGCCCACCAACCTCATCTACTATCTGTTGCTAAAATTAAGGATAGTGCGACAATGGAAAATTTATTTCAACTAGTAAAGAGAAGTTTAATTGAATATGGAGGTATAGATGACATGACGGTTGCTAAGAAATTGGTGTGTGTTGAAGTAGATGGAGCTTCAGTAATGAAAGGTCACATGAATGGTCTTTATACAAAGATTGAAACTTCTTTTACACCGTACATTACTGCAATTCACTGCATGGCTCATAGAATGATTCTAGCTTTTGGAATTGTGAGCAAGTATGCTACGGTTAAAAAAATGAAATTTTAATCAGAGAGCTCTACTCACACTTCTGTTGAAGTCCCAAGTGATTTATGGAATTTCAACACTTTGCTAGAATAACTGATGGGAACAAGCTTCCCAAGGATAATGATACCAGATGGATCTCTTTGGATGGTCCAACGCATCGAGTTTTTTCAGAATATCCTTCCTTGATTGGACTATTTCACACAACTTGCGACGAATCAGAGCAACTGAAATTTCCTGACCTTCTTCGGAGGTTAAGTAATCTAGAGACACTCTTAACTTTAGCAGCTCTTCTGCCCATGCTAGAGGAAATGAGGAATATTATGAAGGCTTCCCAAAAAAGAGCTCTGTATATTGTACAATATGCTACGCTGCGCAAGATGACATGCATGATCCTTGACAATCTCTATCGAAATCAACCAACAATATCTGATGAAAAATTTGTTAAGTGGCGGACACACAAATTTGAAGAATCCTAATAAATTTTTACAAATCGGTGCAAATGGGGAGGTATGTGCCAATGTATGGGGAGTTGAGATACCAATGCACTTCTATGCCACGATCGACCCCAAGGAACCAGGAAAGCGCCACAGGAAGCAACTAGAAAGAGTTACAAGGGAAGATTTTGAGAAGATTGTTGAGTCTGTAACTACTTCTGTGAAGAAAATTGCCTATGATCTTTCCTCATAGATTAGAAATAGATTTCCTCTTGACAACCTACTCGAAGCCATGTTTATTGTATTTCCTCAATATTGGAGCCTCAACAATGGAGTTGATTTTCGAAGTAAGATACTAACTTTGATAAAACAATTTTGCATATCCAGAGAATTGAATGGAGTAACTATAAATGGAATATTAGATGAAACTCATCTTAGAGAGCAATCATCTCATTTTGCATACACTATGAGGGGACAATATGGAAGAATGGAGAACCCCCATGAAGACGGATCAGTAACAAGGCTTTGGAAATATATAGCTGAGAACGAAGCGTTGCGTGATTCAATGCCAAAATATTTGAATCTTAATGATTTATGTCTTACCATGATATTGGGTTCAGTGGAAGATGAAAGATTTTTCGGTGCTTCGGGGTTCCTAAAATCAAAGCTAAGAAACAAACTAGACAAAAATTTGGAAAATTTCTTGAGGCTCTATACATCTAGGTATGATGTCGACACTTTTCCTTACAATAGGGCATTGCAAATCTGGAGGTCCAAATGTGAAAGAAGAGGTTTGGGCAACACTTCAAACCAAAGTGCCAGTGGGACTATTGACTCATGTACTTGACCTACTGATAGCATTGAGATGGAGATCAACAAAGGTATGTAGACTCAGAGTGAAGAAAACACAGACAAGAATCAAGAAAACTTTGAATTTGATGATTATGAATGGCAACTGTAAGAGATTGGTATTTATTAATCTTATTACTATATCTCATCATTCATATTACAAAAGCATATTATTATGGTTGATAACTTGATGATATTTTATGAGTCTGTCAACTTTTTGCAATTAGAATTTAATATTGATTTGTAATTGTATTTTTCAACTTTCTATTTCCAGATTTAAAATAGCATAACAAAAGACCATAATGTGTTTATTGATACAAAGATGTTTATTTAGACATGTTGCGAACTTATATTTTCATTAATTCTTTTAAAATATAGCCATATGATATAATTCATTCAATACACCACTCTATTTGATTTTCCATGCAAAAGTCAATACAAAGTTTCAAAACCCTTTGCAAATGACCCTAAATTCCCTTTTATAGAAACAAGGGAGCAACAACAACTTCAGGTCGATTTGCAAAATGTGAAAAATCAAGATCAAAATCAATTACTAAGGCACTAAACATTGAATATATCATCCTGACTGCCATCAATATCACAAACTCAACACAAATTTACATGGCCATCACAGGTCGAATTATCAATTTAGCAATTTAACAACTGCTACATGTCTAATGTCTCCTGTTCAAAAAAATAGAGTTCAAAATTAAATATTAATTCATGTAATGACAAATTAAATATAGATAATAGCAGTGCCCAAAACCTAGTGATCAGAAATAGAGAAATGTATGATGTTAAAACTTGGGAGAATTTGAGAATACAAATTTATAGGCTGAAGGTTTGCACTGTGCATCATAGATTCATAGGTTGGATTAGCAATAACGAGTGTTGGTTGTTTCCTATTCATAAAATAGAGTTATTTCAAGTGATGCCAAATTACAAACAAAAAAAACATAAAACCTTGAAATTAAGAGTAAAAGCAGAAAACTGTGTAATACATACAATGATTCTTGAGATTTATGTGCCAGTTTTTGTAGGGTGCTCCACTCTTCGTCTGATAGAAGGTCAATATTATTTAAACTATGGAAAGTCAACTGCAACTTCATCAACAATCTATATTTATAAGAGTGACTTGACATGACTGTTTCACCCAATACCGCATTCAGAGTTGTAAATGTTTTGATGAAATCCAGAAAGCTTTGGGGAGTTGTGTTCTTAGGAAGCAAGTCTAAATCAGACTTCATTTTTATCTCCATGTTTTTTTTGTAAGCTTCTTTTCCAATGAATTTATTTGATGGGTCAACGGTCTTAGGCAAACCAAGTTTATGATGAATAATGATGAACTACTAAGGTCCTAACTGGTACTGAGAGGGGGGGGGGTGAATCAACACACACAAAAACTTACTCTGACACTTTGACAAATCAAAACACAGATAACCGGTTGTCTTCACCACTGTACTTAACCATAGCAATACCGGTTAAACAGAAATACTTCAAACAACATTCAACAGATCTCAAATCTTGATAGCTACTTCACCAGTTTAATCATGCATGTGTTGTACCAATAAAAACCACAACCATTAGACAATGCATGCATATCTAACTTAATAAAAAACCACTCAATCATCACATGAAAAACTCACAACCCACAATACATAGATTTTTCACGTGGAAACCCAAATGGGAAAAAGCACGGTGGGGATGAATACCCACAAGCTTGTTTGTGAACTCTTTTGAAGTCCGCTCTGTTAGGAGCCTAGTCCGGTTAAAGACTTTACAATAAAGGTTTTGTTAGGAACCGATCCTGTTAGGGATCACCCAGTTAAGGGATGGCTATATACCCTGTTAAAGGTTGAAACCCTATTAAGAGTTACCTCGCTAGAGGATTTAAATAAATCAATGAACTTGAGCGACCTGGTTAGAGGATTTACAACAAAGCCTGTTAAAGCTGCCCGGTCAAGGGATTTACCTTCTGTTGAAATGGTTAGAAGACAATAGGTAAAGCTCCGATTTGATAACAACACTCCTTGCTAAGACATATCCTTTTCAGTTCCTCTCTTCTGCAATCACACTCTGCAGATTCCTCACTCTAGTTTGGCAACTATCAAATCTGCAACATGAAGACATAAACACAACTTTTGCCAACAACTACAATAACAAAACTCATCGACCTTATTGACAACAAATTAGGTCGGTAGCATAAACCCTAAACCCTAAACATTTTAGGTTTACAATTACAGATGGTCCAATCCTGACCATCCAAACACATTACATAGAATGAAACAATCTAAAATAGATCTCAAGTCATTCTGCATCATCCAACCTTCACCGCATTTGGAAAATAGTAACCCATCACACGCTTTTCACATACCACTAAGAAAAATGCACATTCTCGAGGTAGACATTCAATGCATTCGATCTTCACACGCAAGATCCTTAAAGAAATCCTTCACGTGCACACAACTGACATGGCATATTTGATCCTTATCCTTGTTCTTAACTAACTCATCACAAAACATCATTGGTTGCACCACACAAGCCAAACGGTAACCCTAGAGATGAACCGAGACTATCAACCGGTAGTCACACTTAGTGAACCCCGATAGTGGTCCACTCCATCCCAGTTGACCATAACCACTTCCAATCTTCATATCGGTTCACCAACTTGAGAACTTATTGACATCAATGACAACATACATTATCACCGCTTCATCATATGCCAACAATCTCTCCCTTTGGCATTGATGGCAATACTCAGTGTATCATTGCTCAGTATCTGCACCATTCTCAATAACATATACCAGTTCAACATAAAACATCACCACCACCACCACCTAGACTGGTCAATGTGCACTTTGCTCAGTTACTTCTCACACTTGCATATTGTCCTTCAAACATATATTTTCTCCCCCATATATCTTCACCATCAGATATCTTCTCCCCCTTTGAGAACAATGCCAAAGTGGAGGCACAAGCTTTCAGGCTCCACTATGATGCTCCCCCTATAGAGTAGCATCCTTTAACACATCAATCTTGTAAGATCTGACATGGTAGTACCTGATTGATGTGGAGCACACATCTTTAATTTACTTCATGAAGGGGTAGAACCCCTAATTCACCTCTCAAATACGTAAATGTAGTCTTCGGTAAGGGCTTAGTGAATATGTATGTTAGCTGCTCCTTACTAGAAACATGTTCTAATACAACCTCTTTATTCTGAACCTTTTCTGTCAAGAAATGATACTTGAGCTCAATATGATTTGTCCTAGCATGCAACAACGAATTTTTGGAAATATTGATTGCAATAGTATTATCACAAAAAATACTCACCAGTTCAGAAATAGTCACTTTGAAGCCATTCAATACATGATTCATCTATATTTCCTGAGTATAATTCTTAAATGCTACCACATACTCTGCTTCAACTGTAAACTAGAAAATATAGCTCCGCTTCTTGCTCGTCCACGAGACTAGTCTTCTACCAAGGAAGAACGTTCCATCGGTTGTGATCTTCTGGTCGTCCACATTACCTGCCCAATCCGCATCGGTAAAAACTTTGAGATCAAAGTTGCCATATTATGGATACCATAACCCATAATTAATTGTCCCTTTCAAATATCTAAGAATCCTCTTTACTGCTACCAAGTGGGATTCTCTTAGACTCTTCTGAAAATGAGCCACTATGCCCACTGCATGAGCAGTATCTGGTTTGTTGTGCACCACATAGTGCAACTTACTGATCATTGACTGATACTCCTTCTCATCCCCCAATGTTGTATCATCCTCCTTTGTTAGTTTGCAGCTGATCACCATCGACGTTCCAACCGGTTTGCTCTCCTCCATGCCAAAGGTCTTCAATACGCTGGAAGATCCCCAAACCTCTTTAGTAGAGACAAGAAAAGTAAGTCAGATATTGTTGATGGCTCACATTAGACTCTTAACGACATGGGGTTTGGCTCCCCTGATCATTCTAAATGAAGATACCCTCTTTCATCTATTGAATCTGTAGACCAATGAAAAACTTTCTCTCCAATCAGAGACATCTCAAACTCCTTTTTCATCACCTTTGCAAATGCATGACACATATCATCATCTCCACCAAAGAATATATCATCTACAAATACTTCACATATCAGAATATGATCACCTTCAGATTTCAGGTAGATGTTGTTGTCCTTACTTGTTCTCTGAAATCCTATCTTCACGAGATGAGAGTGTAACTATTCGTACAATGCCCTTGGTGCTTGTTTCAATCCATACAGGGCCTTGTGTAATCTGCACACCATGTTACTATCTTCTGACAAAGCAAACCCATCTAGTTGCTCAATATACACTTCTTCCTCCAGGATTCCATTCAAGAAGGCAAACTTCACATCCATCTGGTATACCTTAAATCCCTTGAATGCTGCAAATGCAAGTAGCATTCAGACACCTTCTAGTCTAGCCACTGGGGCAAAGGTTTCTCCATAGCCTTCTCCTTCTTCCTGAGCATATCCCTTGCGTACAAGTCTCGCCTTGTTCCTTACCACTGTGCCTTCTTCATTCAACTTATTCCTGAAGACCCATTTGGTACCTATGACATTCTTGTGTTCCAGTCTGGGTACCAAGGACCATGTTGCATTCTTCTCTATCTCGTCCAACTCCTCTTCTATTTTCTTTATCCAGTCTTCATCAGTAAGTGCCTCTCTAGCAGTCTTGGGCTCAAATTCTGAAATCATGCAATAATTTTCTTTCACCTTTCTCCTTGTAAGTATTCCTGCATCTTTGTCTCCTATGATTTGCTTTGGATCATGATGAAGTCTTACATACCTAGGAATGACCATAGTTGGTTCAACTTGCTTTTCCTCTTCTTTTTCCACTTCATCTTCTTCTTCATCTACTGAAGCTTCTACTGGTACAAAAACACTGAGGTCTTTGCAGTGTTTGTCATTTATTTCTTTCTTAACCGGTTCCCAGAAAGCTAAACCCAGTTCATCTTCTATTTTCTTGCTGTTGGTTTCCTCAGGGTTCTCAGGGGATTCATCAACCCTGACATTGATACTCTCAACAATCTTCTGAGTCCTCCAATTGTAGCACTTAAGAGATTTTCTTTTAGTGGAATATCCCATAAATATTCCTTCATCACACTTAGCATCAAACTTGCTTAGGTGCTCACCTCTCTTGATATAGCATTTACTCCCAAACACTTTGAAATAACTCACATTGGGAGTTCTCCCATTCCAATACTCATAAGGGGTTTTGTCTTTACCTTTCTTAACGAGTACCTAGTTCATGGTATAGACCAAAGTGCTCACCGCTTCCCTCCAAAGTGTGTGAGTCGCATTTCCTTGGATCAACATAGTTCTAGCTACTTCAACTACAGTCCTATTGTTTCTTTCTGCTATGCCATTCTGCTATGGTATCTTTGGGGCAGACAATTGCCTCTTAATACCGTTCTCCTCGTAGTACTTATTGAATTCATCAGAAGTGAATTCACCTACCTGATCGGTTCTTAGGCATTTTATCCTTCTGTCGCTCTCCTTCTCCACCAATTCTCTAAAGGCTTTGAACTTTCCAAATACCTCAGACTTGTCCTTCAAGAATGTGACCCACATCATTCTTGAGAAATCACCGTTAAGAATCATGAAGTACTGATCTCCCTGAATACTTCTAGTTTTCATCGAACCACACAGATCGGTGTGCACTAGATCAAGCAAGTTCTCTACTGAAAAGGACTTACCTTTGAATGTTGAGGAAGACATCTTCCCAAGTTGGCATTCTTTGCACAAGACATTCTCTAGTTTGTTAAGCAAAGGCAATCCTCTTACTACCTTGATCTTACTAGCCTTTACAATATTGTCAAAATTTATATGACAAAGTCTCCTATGCCATATCCAATTGTCATGAAATTTCGCCATCAAGCACTGAATACTCTTGACATTAAGCTGAAACAGGTTTCCTCTAGTCTGCTTACCGATGGCAATAAGTTCACCACTCTTTCCAATTATTCTATAGATTCCACCTTTGAACTCCAGAATGAGTCCTTTGTCATTCAGCTGAGCAACACTCAAAAGGTTGTGCTTAAGGCCTTCCACCCAGTAGACATCATCTGCACTACTCTTTCCATTAAGTGAGATGGATCCTTTTCCTTTCACCATGCAAGGTGCATCGTTACCAAACCGAACAACACCACCATCATATTCTTCAAGAGCCAAAAACTTTCTCTGGTCATCGGTCATGTGGTGAGAATACCCGCTATCAATGAGCCACTCGTTAGAGTTGTCAATATGTGAGACAAGGGATTTTTGGTTAGACAACTCTTCCTTGACAGCTACAAACACTATGTCCTCATTCTCTTCATCCTCAGATTCCTCATCGGTAACACCTCCATCCACTACAACAAGACAATTTCTCCTACCTACTCCTTTATACTTCCTAAACCTCTCCAGTTTATCCTTATTGTCATTGTTAGGACAATTAACAACTATATGTCCTATCTTATTGTAGGAAAAACACTTCAGAGGAAGCTTACCTCTGTATTTTCTGGTGCCTTTTGGAAGTCTCTTCGCTTTCCTAGATTCATAACTGGTACTGACCTCTTTCCCTTTCCTGGTCGGTGCAGAGGAAATAGACGCTCTAAAGGCTGACTCAGTCTTCTGAACACTACCATCATAGCCATTCAATTCATATGCAGTCAACTTTGCAATAATAGAGTCTAAAGATACCTTGGTTTTGTCGATAGACCTTAGCTCCTGAATAGCGGCAACCTTGATTGCATAGACCGGTAAAAGTGATCTTAGAACTTTACTAACAATAGTGGCATCATCAATTGTTCCACCAGTGCTCTTGATTTATCCAACCACTATCTTGATTTTTATGCCATACTGTTGAATGGTCTCTCCTTCAACCATCCTCATATCTTCAAAATTTCCTCTAAGGCTTTCTTCCTTAGCTTGCTTGACATGTTCATCACCGCCATAAATGGATTCCAGTTTGTACTTATCTTGTACATCAATGAACTCTACATCGGACAAGCTGCTAATAAGGGCTTCCATGACTTGCCCATTTTCTTGTATCTCTCTTTTATGATCATCGGTTAGAGTGCCAGTGGGGATTACATAGGCATTCTCAACATAGCTCCAGTGTTGTACAACCCAACTCTTGATATATATCTTCATTCTGTCCTTCCATATTTTAAAGTTATCCCTATTGAACTTAGGCCCTTCCCTCTTCATCATTAAAGCATGATCATTTTCCTCAAGTGGTTAAGATTATATCATCGAGGACCTGGATGTGCTCTGATACCAATTGATGAATAATGATGAACTACTAAGCTCCTAACCGGTACTGAGAGGGGGGGGTGAATCAGTACACACAAAAAATTATTTTGACACTTTGACAAATCAAAACACAGATAATCGGTTGTCTTCACCACTGTACTTAACCATAGCAATACCGTTTTAATAGAAATACTTCAAACAACATTCAACAGATCTCAAATCTCGATAGCTACTTCACTAGTTTAATCATGCATGAGTTGTACCAATAAAAACCACAACCATTAGACAATGCATGCATATCTAACTTAATAAAAAACCACTCAATCATCACATGAAAAACTCACAACCCATAACACACAAATTTTTTACGTGGAAACCCAAATGGGAAAAACCATGGTGGGGATGAATACCCACAAGCTTGTTTGTGAACTCTTTTGAAGTCCGCTCTGTTAGGAGCCTAGTCTGGTTAAAGACTTTATAATAAAGGTTCTGTTAGGAACTGATCCTATTAGGGATCACTCGGTTAAGGGATGGCTATATACCCTGTTAAATGTTGAAACCCTGTTAAGACTTACCTCGCTAGAGGATTTAAATAAATCAATGAACTTGAGCCACCTGGTTAGAGGATTTACAACAAAGCCTGTTAAAGCTACCCGACCAAGGGACTTACCTTCTATTGAAATGGTTAGAAGACAATAGGTAAAACTCTAATCTGATAACAACACTCCTTGCTAAGGCAGATCCTTTTCAGTTCCTCTCTTCTGCAATCACACTCTGTAGATTCCTCACTTTGGTTTGGCAACTATCAAATCTCCAACATGCGGACACAAACACAACTTTTGCCAACAACTACAATAACGAAACTCATTGACCTTATTGACAACAATTAGGTCGGTAGCGTAAACCCTAAACCCTAAACATTTTAGGTTTACAATTATAGATGGTCCAATCCTGATTGTTCAAACACATTACATATAATGAAATGATCTAAAACAGATCTCAAGTCATTCTACATCGTCTAATCTTCACTGCATTTGGAAAACAATAACCCATCATGCGCTTTTCACATACTGCTAAGAAAAATGCACATTCCTGAGGTAGACATTCAATGCATTCGATCTTCATGCACAAGATCCTCAAAGAAATCCTTCACGTGCACATAGCTGACGTGGCATCTTTGATCCTTATCCTTGTTCTTAACTAGCTCATCACAAAACATCATTGGTTGCACCACACAAGCCAAACGGTAACCCTAGAGATGAATTGAGACTATCAACCGGTAGTCACACTTAGTGAGCCCCAACACTGGTCCACTCCATCCTGGTTGACCATAACTGCTTCCAATCTTCATATCGGTTCACCAGCTTGAGAACTTATTGACATCAATGACAACATACATTATCATCACTTCATCATATACCAATAGTTTAATCAAAGTAGTTGTCTTTTCTTGCAGCTTCAATATATTTTTGCCACATTTATCCATAACTTCTGATGTTTCCTTTAGTTTTTGGCATTTTTGAAGGATGGATGATGTCTTAACTGTGGCATCAATGCGACTGTTAATTCCCTTGGATGTCAAATAGCTATCACTGGTACTGTAGACTACTTGTAAAATTTGTTTTGCCATATCCTCTTTTGAATAAACATGTATACTCTTCTCAATGTGCCCTTTGATTTTCATATATATTAATCTTAGACTTTCATTCAATTCAAACCATTCACACAGCTTGTCACTCCTCTGCATTATTTTCCCCCAAATATTTTCTCGTATATACTTCCTTGTATTTTTCATATTATCTTCCAATCTATCCTCCAAAGTTTTAATTTTATCATTTGCATTGTGTAGGTCTTCTTTCATTTGTGCACATTTTTTTCTTTCTTCCTCTACTTCCTCTTCCAAATGTTTTTCTTTTTCCTTCTCATGATCCAATAGGTCCTATATTTTTCTTATTTCAGCAGCAACCGACTCATAACTTTTGTATAATTTTTGAAAACTGGCTCTTTCATCATCAATTTTTTTACCGCTCCTAGCCAGTTTTTCACTCAGGTCCTTCAATTCTACATCCATCTTTTCCTGTTCTACAATTTCTACTGTAGAGCCCAAATTTTTTATCCTTTTTTGTAAATCATTGCACTTGTTATCTGCTGCTTTCCTCTTTGATTTTTTGTTTGCCAGGTCTGCCTATAACTTTTATATTTGTTTCTCTATTTTATTTTTCTCTCTCTCCACCTTTAGCAGTGAAGTGTAGACCACTTTGTTAGTCCTTTTTGACACACTAATTTTCTCCACATTTTGTACTTTGGAAAAATCCACTTGGATGGTGCTAACTTGAAATTCAAAGGGATCTATCTGACTGTGTGGTGGATTTTTATTTTTATTTGGGGGCATAACAACCATGAATTCCATCATATCTTTGTGTGGGTCATATGTTGGAAATACCCTGTTCCTTGCAGGTTGTTCATCTAAAACTTCAGTCAAGGCAATCCTATGCAATGCTCTCTTTTTTTCTTTATTTGCATTTGTTGTGTGTTCAAAATTTTCATAGTAATCACAAAATTGAAAATCTGGGCTTGTTGAAGCAATTGAATGTTTGAAAGGTGAAATAGCAGAGGCTCCAGTTCCACCTATGCCTATGGTTTTAACTAATGCATTACAAGGAGTACCAACAACCATTCCTGATCCTATCTTATTGTCACTTGTATGTGTAGTTTTTGTAGTCTTTTGAGGGGTCTATTCTAAAGCTGCAAATGATAGATTTGTAGTGGTAGTGGCACTTGATATAGGACTCTAAATAGTATGAGTATCTACCACTAGTGGCCTCTTACGAGAGATATTTTGTTGTTGCACTTGTCCAGCACCAAGACAACTAGTATCAGTAGTAGTACCCATGCCAACCCCACCAATCACAGTGGCACTTGACTAGATACTAATAGAAATACTATCCCCAAATTCCCCACCAGTGGTAGTGGCACTTGATTCACCACCAATGGGAATACCATGATGTGGTGGTGGTTGTGGATTTGAACCTGTAACAAATGCAAGTGGACCTTGAGGATAATGAGTAGTACCTTTTTGTGATGAATATGACGAATCAAGTCCAATGACTTGTTTAACACGAGCTTTTGGTTTTGAATCTGATGGAAGTTGTACCTCAAGTGGATACCAAATGCCTTCTCCTCTGGGACCTAGACCACCACCTTCAAAACCCATTTTTTTCAACAATGTTTGCCCCTTTTCTATATTTTTCTTTCATTAAATCATTGACTCCACCTAATATTTTAGGGACTATAGTAGTTGTTGGAGTGGGCTCAACCTCATACTCATTTCATCATCACTTCTGTCATATGCTATTGTCAGATGCTCCATATTCCACAATTTGCTAAACTTTACATCCTCGTCGATGGACTCAAATTTTGCATTGGTCTTTGGTTCACCAAGATTCTTCCTCATAGTCCAAAAATCATTTACTTTGGTTTGAGTCTAATATCTATCTTTACATTCTTACAGAATTGTTTTGGGAATAGATTTGTTAAATGGATCAACAAATTTTTGGTAGAAATTGTAGGACCTCCTATTTTGGATGCCCTCCTCTGTTGTCCTTTGTGTGTGCAATGGCATAATCTGTTGAAATGTTATTGTGAGCGACAATTTTCTCCATCTCTTTTTTTACCTCATCCTAGGAGTCCATGTTTCTAAGCTTTTCTAGCAATGGTTTACTTTCATGTTGATATAACACTGAAGAGTTTTCATTTTTCTTAAGCCTTTCTTGAACTACATTGATTGGATCATACTGCCAGAGACCCTCATCACCAAAGCTAAAAACTGTCAAAAAATCATGTGCCACATTGAATGCTTTTCTCTCAAATGTGAACCCTCCACATGAGAAAGACAAGGAAGGAAATATCCTCTTCTTTTGCTGATCATGAAAGTGCCTATCTGTGCTCTCCAACTGCCGTGCATATTCCAATGTAAATACCCTCTCTGTCACATGTATTGGAAGTCTGTAGGGTTTTACTGCTGATCCGTAAAACCTTAACACAATGTATTCTTCCATGAAGAACTAGTCAACCAATTATATTTGACTTCCGAGTTGAATGAAATCTCTACAAGACACACACAATCTAGGCATTGGAGTGCTTGTAATTTTAATATACATTGGTGCCAAAAAGAAGTCTACAAAATGGTTATAGTTCTTTTTGTTATCATGCATCCTTATCTTTGGTGTCCATTCATATATTGGATACTCTATTCTGTTCCGAGTCTTCTCATCAATCTTATAGTTCACAATGTGAAGATTGTTGCTCTCGATAATTGCACGATACTTGGATAGAAGAAGATAGCACAAGTAGGATGAGAACCTAAATGCCTTACATGAACCTTTTTTGATCATTAGTAATTGTTTTTGCATGGATTGAACAACATGCTCAGCAAAATTATATCTTACTGGTTGACTTACACAATGGATATTAAAAATCATTTCAAGAAGGCTAGCACCCACTTCCGTATTATTTTCCATTCCTAGGCAAAAATGTTAGCAAGGAAATAGTATCCCAAACCCATGGAACAAAAATGTTATAATCATAAGGAGGCTTATGATTCCAATCCAACAAAGTAGCACGTATTATTAGAGCTCTGATAAATGAATCTCTATGACTTGGATCGAGACTCTCATATTTCTCTCCCAACTTTCCTAGGTCAATAAGGACGTTTGAGTTTTGTGCTTCAAACCCTAGGTTCAACAAACGAGCAAATTTTCCCATGTTTATGGATAGAATTTCCTCTTTTGTATTTTTATTGACAATTGCTTTTTTATATTCATCATAATTTTTGGCGCAAACCATGAAAAATTCAGGGCAAGGGAATACTTCAGGTAACACCATGCTTCCCAATCCAACATCCCACGATGCGATTTTATTTGTTCTTTGTTTTAACATTGTGTTGAAAACAATAAATTTTGCCTTGCTTGGATCTGCCGCCTTATTAGACAATGCATATCTAATATCTATGATACGCTTTTCACTATGGATAGCAGGGTTATAAATATCATGGTATTCATTAGTGAAACCTGGTGTTTTAACTAGTTCAGGTAGGTCTATTTTTTTTCACTTGGCAACTTGTTGAACTATTGCTTCCCGGTTTCCCCATCGCTGTTATTGTTAATAATTCAAAATAATGCTAGATACAAGCCTACAAATGCTAACCCTCAAGTTGAACCATGAGATTAAAAAAAGTAAAAAACACAGGAAGTAGGTGTTCTAGATTTTACCCGAAATTTCTATTTCACTAGATTGGCACAGACAAACTCTATTGCAACTTGCATTCCTCAATCTAGTAGTCATTTTTTAATCTCCTTCGATTTACTGGTTCGTCCATGAAATTAAATACGATTATAATTTATGAGTCACTTATTTTGAAAACACTGAAAAGTACAAAAGTAATACCTAAAGGGCAAAATTTCTAGAATCCTGTTGTAATTTTATAAATTATTACTAATACCTATTTGCCACCGAAGGACAAAACATTCATTTCTTCAGTCTAAATTCTGAGGACAGTGGACACGTCACCAGACTCGAGTGATGAGTCACTTTTCTGGATTGTTTTTGAAGTCTTCTTAATCCTTTTCAACTTTCGCTCGAAATAGAGCTTAATTATAGATAATTAAATGTAAAACGTTCAATTATGGGTCAAGTTCTCATAAGTGTGTTTACTTTCCACATTCGGGCCGAAATCCACCCTAAGTCGTTGATTTGTGCTCATCCATTAGATGATGATATCTATTTTCATTTGTCGTGGGTCCCATGAGTTTTGCCATTTTGGGGGCACGTCACCAGACTCGAGTCACTTTTCCAAACTGTTTTTGAAGTCTTTTTAATCCTTTTGAACTTCCACCCGAAATAGAGCTTTATAAACTTAATTATAGTTAATTAAATATAAAATATTCAATTCTGGTCGAAGTTCTCACAAATGTGTTTACTTCCTACATTCGGGCCGAAATCCACCCTAAGCCATTGATCTATGCTCATCCAACATACAATGGTATCTGTTGCCAGTTGTCATGGGTCCCAAGACTTTTGCCATTTTTCAGTCACGTCAACAGATACAAGTCACTTTTTGAGAATGGTTTTGAGGACTTTTTAATCCTTTTCAACTTCTGCCGAAATAGAGCTTATTAAATTTAA
Source organism: Cryptomeria japonica (assembly GCF_030272615.1). Classification (NCBI taxonomy): domain Eukaryota; kingdom Viridiplantae; phylum Streptophyta; class Pinopsida; order Cupressales; family Cupressaceae; genus Cryptomeria; species Cryptomeria japonica. The sequence goes on from NC_081406.1 coordinate 576,725,424, forward strand.
TTAAGTATACAATTGCAAATTTATAATTTAACTATACTTAATTAAATGTTTATCATTTATGAAAGTCTTCCATTAGAATTTTGCCAAAAATATTTATGGTTTATGGAAGTCTTTTGTTAGAAGTTTGCAAAAAATATTTATCGTTCCCACATTCAGCCCAAAATACACCTCATGTCATTGATCCGTTCTCATCCAATGGACGACAATATATAACTTTATAATGAATTAAATATACAATTTAAATATGTAATGTCAAAACTTGCATGATATATTTTTTTTTATCGATAATTTTTGTATTGTATTACTTGGAAATAAAATATTACAAATATGCAAGTATAGGTTGTATAATAAAACCACTAGAGTTCTGCCACCGCAAAAAACACCCCCAAGGGCTAAATCACCATTCCCAACAAAAAATAAAACCCTACTACATGCAAAAACCGCAGAATTCTAATTTGACGTACCAAAGTTTGTAGTAGACATCCCCCCAACCCAGAAACAACCTGTACTCTGGGTCATCATAGAATTCTAAAAGCCGCTTCATTGTTTGGGTAGTCTCGGGTCTCGGTCGCAACTCTTGACCCACTTCTGCATGTGCCACTTCATGAAGGACCATTAAAACCTCATCACACTGCATCAACCTTGCAAACAATTTGAAGGCCTTCCACTCGCACCAAGCAAGAGCTCTGCATCTTGCATTCAAATCATCATCAACCCATCGAATGAGTGGTAGCGGCGCCACCAGACCAATCACCCCTGCCTCAGGAACAATACCCACCTTCGGGACCACACGAACACACACACTATCCAGATTTAACAGGTAGTGCCCATCAATTACAACTCTCAGGGCATTTTTTACTTTGTCCACCTCATCCTCAAATTGGAAACCCCAAGCGACAATCAATAAATATGCCTCCATGTTTGTCTTGTAGCGATGAGCTACATGGACAATTTCCTCTCCCAACAACATTTTCACACTCTCGTACAACCGCTCATCCTTAAATAAGAACAAACCTTTCAACCTCCTGTCCGTAAATCATCCGAGAAATGGGACTAATTTCTTATCAGTATGGAAGGAGAAATTGGCTTCCATGCTGCTTGAGAAACCCAAGACAATGGCAAATGTTGCAAGTGTAGATAGTATGATACTAAGACTTCCAATCCATCCAAGATTTAAACACCTCTCACTCAATTCTAATTTTTGACATCCAACGATGATGGTTGTCAGCATTAATCACAAACTCTGCCATCATTCCTCCACATGCACTAGTTCAAAAATTCAACCGCATAATTCGTACGCACAAGCCGACATTAAAGCCGCATATAGGCTAAATGTTAACCATTAACTTTCATGACAGTGATGTGCACACCACAGGTCCATAAGGCAATATCACTACATATCCGTTGTCAGTTCCCATGGGTGCCATTATACATATGATTTCTGCAACCCAAACGCCACGCCACCTGATGCTTCATCATCCCATTGGCCATAGCCTTTGTTTCATGTTAGTGTTCAATGTACATGTATCTTCGGTGTTTAATATACATGTATCTAGTTAGTTGGATTTTTTTTTATATTGAAATTATGCAGAAAAAATTACAAGAAGTAAGTTGGACTTTTAATTCACTTGTTTGTCGCGAGATAAACATCTTTTTTTTATATTTATAAAATTATAATCAATGATAATCAATGTACAAATAATTAATGTAACAAACTGGATTTTTTTTTTATATATTAAATATAGAGGAAGAAACATTACATAAAAAAGATCATAGTATTAAATTTATTTCCATTGTTTAACAAAATATTGAAATAACGCAACTCATAGACAACAAAAAAAATATAGCTCATAGACATTGCGATCCTTATTGGATGCTATAACTTGCAACCAATCCCTGCCATTATGTTTTTTCAAATAATTCTTTGTCAAGCACTTCAAATATCTTTTAGAAAAGGTCGTCTCAGAAGTGACACTGAGTTTGTTCTTTAACTTTAGAGAAGAAATTAGAATAGACCTGCTATTTTTTTATGGTGAAAATTAAATCTTATATCTGCACAAATTAATAACTATTTAAGCTATTTCAAAACATAATGATTATGCTAACTATCCTGCCAAGGCATTATGGCAACAAAAAATAATAAAATGAAACAGAAAGCATTTTTATATCCATAAGAGGCAAATTGAAATGAACTGGAATTTGCAAAATTATCATTAATATACATGTTTCGCAAATTTACAATTTTTACATGTCCGAGTCCCTCAAAAAATTTAAATCCAAAATGAGTGAGCCTGTGAGGTTACGAGGAAATAGCCCCCCAAAAAAAAACTACTAGGGGTTCGGGGCTAGGGCACAGGTAGTGGACACATTCATGGTTTACCCTAAGAATCTCACCCTCCCTCCATGTAGAATTCTTCAGACATTATAAGCTGTGAGAATTATTCAAGCCAACTGTAGTTTGGAAAGTCGTCTAGGAGGAACCATTTGCAGAGAAAGTCCCTACCAATCTACGTCCATATCCTATGACGTGTCAACCGCTCCACATTCAGGTTCAAAAGAAATGGTTTCCTGGCCACTGACACTATTTGGTAAGGGAGGAGAAACTTGGTTAATTCATTCGCCCAAAAGATCCCAACCCCTACTTCTGCAAAGATGACAACAGTAACATTGTCTCCAAGGAAGTCTTCTTTAAACACCTTCCTTAACAACATCAACATATCCACCTTGTCTCCTCCAACGTCCAGAAGAGACACTAAGTGAAGAGGGGGAAAGATTAGTGAGGTAGATTAGATAACAAATATGCAAATAAAACATATAATCACATGAAATCCAAAGACATAATTTGAAATGCTCAAAACAAGGATGAAATGCATATACCTCACAAACCTTATACCTTCTCCTTTGGATTGAGCTTGATGAAGTGAACGCGCCCTTGGATGATGCTCCACTTGATGTGCTCCTCTTGCTTGCTTGGTGTGGATGGCTCTCCAATGTTGTGCACACTATGAAATGGGTTTTAGGAGGATGATATTGATAAAATGGTTAAGTGTGGATGAGATATGATTTGGACATGATAAGGTTGCTAAGATGATTTCCTAGGCTCAAAAGGGCAGCATAAGGTTACTGAATTTGGAGATGAAGAATGAAGAGATGGAGTCCTCAATTTATAGGAAGAGGAGAGGAAAAATGGATGGCTAGGATAGATTCAAGATGAAGGGCTAGGATTGCTTGTGAGCTCACACAAGGCCCAAGAGAGGGTGTGGAGACTAAGAGATATGCCTTAAAGGCATTTCTTGTCTCCACACTTCTCAAGGTACATTGGGAAGACTTCCCAATGTGCCTTGAGAAAAGCAAGGGATGGGACATTCCTTGAAGAATGGAGAGGAGGAATTAAAAATTCTCCAAAAAGGGATAATCATGGGGATTAGAGGAATAAGAAGGAATTAAAAATTCCTTGGGAGAGGAGATGCTTAGAGGATTGTGACATTTTGAAAATCTCACATTCACCTAGGTAAAGAGCATTAAAAGCTAGTAGTTGGATGGAAGGAACAAGGGGTTGACTTTATGGCTAATCATGATGATTAGCCACTAGCAACTCATTAGGAGAGGATTAAAGGAAGAATTAGGTGGGATGGGATTTGTAGGAGGATTTGACTAGGAGAGAGAATGAGTGGAGGGAATAAAAAATTAGAAGAATAAGGTTAAGTGAGTTTAGGGAGTTTCTATAAGACTTTATTTGGTTAATGATGAATTAAGAAGATGATTTGTAGGAATCATGTAGGTTAACTAATTAATTGGAATTAATTATCTAAGAGGAAGATTTGTGAGGATTTTATTTTTTTAGAAGAATAAAGAAAGGGATTGATTTATTAAATAAATCAGTCACATACTATAGTGACAATATTAATTATATTTAATTTATATTGAGGAGAATTTGAATAATCATAATTAATTAATTAATTTATGTGAAGAATTAAAAATAATTAAAATAATTATTTTTAAGTGTCTACACTAAGAACCAAGAAGTAACGTCCATGTTAACACAGTATCTATTTTTATTACGTAGAAAATCTTTGCCCAACACCATCCTCATAGCCTCATTAGTGAACATCCCAACCTCCTTGCGGACTGATTGGAGGGTTGGGTCTCTAACGAAGCCCAAAAAGGCCTTCTAGTCCTCCACATAAATGCTTCTCAAGCGGATAGGAGTGTCCATCTTGAGAAATCATAATACCAAGTTAAACAACTTGAGCCTATAGACCTAAACTAGAGGCACAATTTAAATACTGTGAGCTCCGATGATTTATTTACGAAAGGCTAATTGAAGATGAAAAAACCAGAGATCGTATATAAATAGCTGAAGCTCTTGATTGTAATAATTCCTTCTTTAACCGTATTAATTCCTTTAAATTTTTTTAAATCTTTCATATATTTCTGCAAATCTTTCCCATAAATGCACTAGTGTGTGAAATTGGAAACAAGTATAAACTAGTACCAAGTACCACATTGGAAGTCGCGGGGATAGAGTGGATTGCAGTTAGTGACTAGACATATATTAAATGACCAACATTATCGATCGTGACATTTGATACATGTCTATTGAATCCAATTTCATTCCGGGCACTTTTTGCTGAACTACGCTCTCTTCAGAAATTTGGGCCAAAATAAAACTTCAGCCATTGATCTATGATCATTGAATGGTTAAAAATTATTGATGGATTTTAGGTACGTGTCACCCTTCACATGTCAAAGAGGTCGCGCTTATCGATACATAGTGTAGAGTCTGGACTCAATGTGATGTACTGATGTGATGTGATGTGCCTTGTCTATTAATGGCAATGAATTCATGAAATCGCCAATAAAATATATATTTATTCATAACTAACAAAATATTAGCGAAACAAATTAAATAATTTTCAAGCGGTGGATAAAAATCACCAATACATTTAAATAATTTTTCCTTTGGATTAAAATTTTTCGTCCATACAATTATATATTTGTTCCTTTAAACGAAAAATATTCGCATCCTACAATATATATTTTCCCCACAGAACAAGGTATTATTCACCAAAATTTTATGTAATTTTCGTACCCTAGAAAAAAATCGCCAATACAAAATATTTTTTTCCTACTTTGAAAAAAAATTTCGCCATCAATATAAAAATTTGCGCTAAAAAATAATGTCTGGTTTGCTAGGATTTTACACTTTTTCCCGTGGGGTGGTTTCTTAAAGTTATCTCTGGCGTCCTCATTGTTTAGGACTTTAACAATTCCAATTAGAAGATGAAGGAGTTGTTGTGCATGTCACACATGGTTGATTGTGCAGATTGTACTTTATTGTTCAATTATTTTTAAGTGTCTACATTTTGCCCCTCTTTTACGCAGCAACAGATTTGGCGATGTGTAGAAGATAGAAGAAGAAAGAGATGCCCCAATGTAAAGCATGGGAGGTGTATGCCCCCTCGAGATTTTTTTCAGAAAAAAGACACAAAAAATTATCGAAAAATAGAGGAAGAAGAATTAGGGTGGAGGGGATAAATGAGGAAGAAATATGAAGCAGTCCTGAAGAATTTGGAAAGAAGAATAGGAGATGGGAGACCGTGGAGGAAAATGGGCCCTCACGAGGGCCCATATAAGCCACAACAGGGCCATTGAAGGGTCATTGTCACACACAAGATTTGAAACTACTTAGAGCGAAGAAGAAGAGAGGAAGAGATGGACCATATTCCCATTCATGATCATCGCACTGAGAGGATCCGATGATTCGACCGATTGGCGAGCTATTGATCACCGATGAGTAGGTCTATGCCTCTTTTAAAATTTATGATTTTAGGCAAAATTTATGGCTAGAATCAGGGGTAAACATTAGGCGAGATGCTCGTGCTGATCTCCATTTCAACGCACACATTCCTAAAATAGCACTAGCACTCGCAATCAACACAGGCGCTTGCTAGAAGCTGGTCAAGTTAAGGGGATTTGGGAGGGTTATGGGGGAACCAACGCGGGTGCTCGCGCTTCAGTGCGAGCAGTCACGCTTTGACATGGGTGCTTGTGTTGATGGGGTAGGAAGGGGAAAACATAGGAAAGGGGGAGCTCTGTTGGCACGTGTGTCATGGTTTTGGCACGAGCGCTAGGTAAATCAGCGCGTGCGCCTGGGAAGGAGGAATGCATTTTTTGCTTAGAATTTTTGGCATGGGAGAAAGGGTATGGTTGGTTTCGGAGGTGAGGAGGGGGTTTTGAGATATGAAAGTAATGATTTGGTGTAATGGATGCAGGTGGAGAGGGGACCACTGGCGTCAAGGGAACATTGGCCAGTGATGATGAGTCTATACAATGAGTTAGGCCGCGATGAGCTGGAGGTTCTAGATGCATTGGGATTACATTATGTAGGCAGGTGGCTTAGGATATGGGCGCATACTGCTATGATGATTGCATTAGTGAAGAGGTGGGATAGTTGGTATAACACCTTTCGTTTACCGACTGGAGAGGCGACAGTGATCCTATTAGATGTTTGGAGGATCTTGAAGATCCCTGTTCGTGGCGTGATCCCTAAGTATCAGTTGGATGTGGCTGATTTTTATCTGAGGGAGATGTGTGAGTATGAGACACAACCGATGCTAGATAGGAGAAGGATGCACTTGGGCCGAGCGATGGGTATCTGGCAGATTCCTTGGTTGGTTTTAGTGATTTGCGTCTTTTTGAGTGGGCGGATCCTACCGGATTTGGGTGGACATGGATTTCCTCTGGGGTGGAGCTGATGTGTTTACTTCATGGTGCATGATGGTGTTCAGTATGCATGGGGGTCCGCGATGTTGGCCCAACTTTATCATGATATGCACCTAGTGACCTACAGAGAGTATGCTAGTTTGTCCATAGGGGTGACACTATTACACATCTAGGTATGGGAGCACATTGCAATGACTTGGCCACTGGGGGCTCAGGACAGACGACCACAAAAGTCATTTATGGACAGGTACAGGGGACTACTGCATTACACACAGACAACATCTGTGTGGTTTTGGAGGCGGATCCTAGATGACCTGGCATAGTTTACATGGAGGCCATTTTTGGGGTGTGAGCAATGGAGGGATAACTGGCAGATGCACTGGACAGGAGTTGAGATGTGGATTTTTGGCAGGTCAGTCTATATTATGGAGTATTATGCTCCATTCAGGGAGGCCTGACAGCTTGGGTAGGTGCAGGATATAGTGGGTGATATTCCAGTGTATCCACGGATTACACGGTAGGTGAGATATTCGGGGCCTACAATGAGTCCCTTGGATGGGCGAATGAGCTTCCAAACAACTTTTCACATAGTCTGGGATGAGCGGGTGGGAGCAGGGGAGGACCCAGGTATGATAGGTGGATACAGGAGCTGGTGGTAGGGGCACTTGCTAGTGCGGCTTACCATTCCTAGGGTTTTGGATGATGAGGAGCTGGAGCCGAGGGTTGATCAGGTGGTGGGTGGGGAGGATGATGGCCCAGGAGAGAGAGTTGTAGTTCAGGCAGGGCGTGGTGTGGGCGAAGGGCAGAGGAGAGTCTGAGTTGTGTGGCGGAGGGATCTAGAGGAGGGAGGGGATGGAGAGGATGCCCCAGTGGGAGAGGCTGCGGAGGCCATAGTAGGGGAGAGAGAGGAGGTTGCAGTTGGGGAGGGAGAGGCTGTGCCCATGGATATCCCTGAGACACAGGTAGGGGAGAGGGGAGGACCGACATAGGTTGATTTTGATCGATTACAACAGGAGTGGGATGGCTATCAGGCGAGGCTTTATTCCATTGAGGATGATCTGCAGGTAGAGAGGGCTCAGGGGGAGAGCCTGGAGGTAGAGGTGGGGCAGCTGACACAGGAGATATCTGATTTGACAGAGAGTCTGCATACTGCAAGGACAGAGGTGGATGCCTTGAGGGCGGAGGGGGAGGAGGCAGAGAGGATAGTGGAGGAGGCCCAGATAGGTATAGCTATTGCAGGGCTCTAGGATTCTCTTTGTCAGCAGGATGCCGAGTTAGAGGGATTACAACCCAGAGTGCAGAGGGCAAAGGCGGAGGCGACATAGTTGCGGGTTGAGAGGGATGCAGCTCGACAGGCATTTGTGCCGACAGGATTAGCGCATATATTTTCCAATAGTTTGCAACAACGAGAGAGAGCTGAGAGGTCAGCTCAAGAGGCATAGTATTATAGGGGTTTATATCACAGGGTGGTACCTACAGGATAGCGAGTAGTCTCATACACCGAGAGTGTGTGGTCTCACAGGACCTAGAGTCAGCGGCCGAGTTAGAGTTAGCAAATAGGAGGGTCAGTGGGTTTTCGGCCACCAGTAGCGGGATCAGAAGGAGCAGGAGGATCGGGTGGTGGAGGAGGTGCAACAGAGGGGGGTGGAGAGACAGGAGGGGAGAGCTATCTCCTTGTATTGCTTGTGTATTATATTTTGACCCTTCAGGGCGATCATTGTATCATGACAAACACTTATTCCTCTTTATATATATACATGATTTGATTGGTGGCAGATGATGTGTAGCATTTGTGATGGATTATTTATGATGTCATAAATGGATGCAATCATGGATGTGCTATGCTGACCTTTTTTTTTGTGATGCAGGGTGGATGCTTATATATGTATGTTTATGATGTGTTGCTGACATAGTTTTTGGATGCAGGATGAGTGATTTTTATGCTTTATGTATAAATACACATGTGTGAATGATTTATGATGCAGTCTAAATGTAATGCTATATGGATGAATGTATCTTTTATTTATGTGATGCAATCTTATATGGTAAATGTTTTGTGGAAAATATGACTATCTAAGAAATGCACTCTACATGATGTGAATTAATTGAGTTTAGGATTTGATGGAATGATGGTGAGATTTTGTGCACAACAAATGTGGAGAGCCAACCTAGTTTGATATTGCCCTGAGTGACTTGCACCACTGATTATAGAAATTAGGATGCCACGAGAAACCCAAGGCGCAGACTGACTCCCAGATAAACATGAATTTCTTACACACAGCTATGTAAGTGTTTAAGAAACACTTATACAGAGTTGTGGGTATGTGCAAGGAGACCCTCAAACACACCGATAACTCTTGTACACGAAAAGGTAAGTGTTGATGAACACTAATACTAGGTTGTCGATTTGTACAAGAGAGATCCAAAACATGCACTGCTATGAAAACATGCCCCAGTATGCGCCTATCGTAACATACCTGGATATGGAAAAAACCCAGGTAGTCATAAATAGTGGCACTCGTAGGGCAAAAGATGCAAGTCTAAATGAGAAGATCTAACAAGCTCTAACAAGTTAATTATTCTATGACCAAATGATACCTCTTGCCAAGAGTAGGACTTAGGATGGTGAATTAGGTTGTCTGGCGAGGGAAGGAATCATCCCTAGGGCAAAGTGGATTTGTGGATTTAGGCAAGCGATTTAATGGTTTTGGAGAGTGACCTGCAGACTTGGAATTGTTTCTCAAGACTTCTTGAAGCTTACACAGAGGCATAAAAGCTCAGTTTAATGGGATATTCCTTATTCATGACTGAGGCGAAGACTCATCATCATACACATGTTTTATTGGGAGGTAGAAGAGAAGGAATGTTGCGAATGGGTGGACTGGATGGTAGGTGATTTGCAGACAGTGGAGCCGGTTATTTACCTTGGCACCTGCATGGAGGTTTTCACCAAGGTACTTGTCCATAGCGCCACAACATGGTTTTCACCGGTGGATGAATTTTTTTATTTTTTTTTGTTTTTGTTTCGATTTTTTGAGGACTAAGCACAAATTTTTTTGAGGTGCATGATATTCATTGGATCATCCAAAGGATTGCCTTCAGGAGTATCTAACTGATAAGCTCCTGATCCATATTTTGCTATGATTACATATGGTCCAGGCCAATTAGGCTCAAACTTTCCTTCCTTTTCTCTTTCTTGTATATTTTTCTGATTCTCCATAAGGACAAGATCACCAATCTAGAATTCTTGGGTTCTGACTTTTTTATGATAACTCATGTGCAGATGGTTTTGATATACCCGGAGATGGTTCAAGGCCTTGAGGCACATTTCATCCAAGAATTCTAGCTCTTGTAATCAAGCAATTCTGTATTCTTCCTCTGGTAGGATGTTTTGTAATGATACCCTTAGAGAGGGGATCTTGATCTCAAGGGGGAGGATGGCTTCAGAGCCAAAGACAAGGGAATAAGGGGTGGTGCCTTTGGGGGTGCAGATGGAGGTGTGGTAAGCCCACAAAGCAGGGTTGAGTTGGAGGTGCCAATCATGACCAACTTCATTGATTGTCTTTTTGAGGATTTTGATCAGGGTTTTGTTAGAAGCCTCAGCTTGGCCATTTCCTCGGGGATAATATGGAGTGGAGAAGCGATGTTGGATGTTGAATTTTTGGTAGAGTTCTTTAACATCCTGGTTTTTAAATTGTTTGCCATTATCTGTGATAATAACTTTTGGAATGCCATATCGACAGATTAGGTAGTTCAGGATGAATTTAGATATCTGCTTACCAGTGGTAAAAGTAAGAGGGATAGCCTCTACCCACTTGGTGAAATACTCGGTGGCGGTGATAATGAATTTATGTCCGTTGGAGGATGAGGGGTGGATTTTCCCAATGAGATCGAGCCCCCACTGCGAGAAGGGCCATGCTCTAATGAATGGCTGCAATTCTTGTGATGGTGCATGAATCTTGTCGCCATGTTGCTAGCAAGGGATGCATTTCTTCATGTAGTTATAGGCATCCACTTCCATTTTCGGCCAATAGTATCCCGTTCTCAAATTTTTTTTAGCCAATGTGAGTCCGCTTGAGTGTGCCCCATAGATACCCTCGTGTACTTCGCGTAATGCCCATTCCACCTCTTGTTTATCTAAACACCTTAGGAGGTAACCATTGAAATGCCTTCTAAATAGGGTGTCTCCGAGGATGGTGTAACGAGCAAATCGGCGGATGAAGGTTTGTTGTTGGGTTTTGGTGAGATGTGGGGGAATGGTGTTGTCTTTAAGGAAAGTGAAGGTTTCTTGGTACCAAGGGGATTCAGGACCAATGAGAACACACACCATTTCAGACTCTAGTAGGTCATATGTTGGTATAAACAATTGCTCAACTAAGAATTCACACTTATGACTGTGTGCTGACATTTGAAGGAGGGAGTCAATGGTGGCCATTGCATCTGCAACCCTATTGTTTGTCCGCAGGATTTGATCAAACCTGATTGCCGTGAAATGTTGCTTAAGATCTTCAACCATGGTACGGTAGAGAAGGAGTTTATCATATTTTTTCTGGTACTCATCATTGACTTGTTTTATGACGAGCTAGGAATCACCATAGACTTGTAACTCCTTTATTTTCTAGTAGATAGCCAGGCGCAAACTTGTGATGAGTGTCTCATATTCTGCTATGTTGTTGGTACATGCAAAGGCTATCTTGTATGATTTGGGGATGCCATCTCCTTGAGGTGTGACCAATAATATTCCTGTCCCCGATCCATTCTGGGTGTAGGAGCCATCGAAGTACAATCACCATGTGGAGGGTGTGGTAATAGTCATAATGAACTCATCTAGTAATTCTGTGAGAAGAGGATGGTCACCTGGAAGTGGAGCTTCAGCCAACTGATCTGCAATGACTTGTCGCTTGATTGCCTTTCTGTCCACGTATTCGATGTTAAACTCACTTAAGAGCATGACCCATTTGGCGGTTCCACTCATGAGAGCAACTTTTGACAGGAGATATTTAAGTGGATCAATTTTAGCAATTAGTTTTGTCTTGTTGTTCAGCATACAGTGTCAGAGTTTTTGTGTGCTAAACACCAATGCCAAACATGCTCTTTCAATGGGGGTATAGTTGAGTTCGTACCCTACTAGTGTTCAACTAATGTAGTAAATAGCATGTTCCTTTCCGTGATCATCTGTTTGTGCCAACAACGCCCCCAATGCCACCGTAGTAGCACATATATACAAAATAAGGGGTTTTCCAAGAGCAAGAGGCATCAATACTAGAGGTGATGCTAGATATTCTTTTAGTTTCTCAAAGGCCTTTTGGCATAAGCAGTTCCATTTGAATTTTGTGTCCTTGCGCAGGAGATGTGCAAATGGATGGCACTTATCTGCTAGTTGTGAAATAAAGCGTCTAACCGATTGGAGTTTCCCCTGGAGACTGCGTAGTTGTCTGAGAGTTTTTGGTGGAGGCATTTCCATGACAGCTTTTACTTTTTCCAGATCGACCTCGATGCCTCTGTGGGAAACAATGAATCCTAATAATTTTCCTGACGTGACTCCAAATACACACATTTTGGGATTCAGATGTAGTTTGTACTTTTCTAATCTTTCAAAGATCTGCTTTAGAATGGGAATGTGTTCTTACCTTGTCTTAGATTTGCCTAGCAAATCATCCACATAGTCCTCCATAATTTTGTGTAAGAGGTCATGAAAATTGTTGTCATGGCACGTTGATATGTAGCTCCCGCATTTTTGAGACCAAAAGGCATGACTTGATAACAAAAGGTACCCCACGGTGTTGTGAATGCAGTTTTACGTTGATCCTCATCTGCAATCCTGATTTGGTTGTATCCAGAAAATCCATCCATAAGTGACAACATCTCATGTCCTAATATAAGGTCCACAATCATATCTATATTAGGGAGTGGGAAATCATCTTTAGGACAAGCTCTATTTAGGTCTTGGAAATCTGTGCAGATGCAGATGCCCCCAGCTGGTTTTTCGATAGGTACAATGTTGGAAACCCATTCAGCGTAGTCTATTGGTTTGATGAATTCTACATCTAACATCTTTTGGAGTTCCGCCTTGACCAGGAGTGCAATATGTGGGTGCATTTTGCGCAATTTTTGTTTTACAGGTTTTGCATCTGGGCGAACAACAAGATTGTGAACCAACAAGGCAGGATCCAACCCTGGCATATCGGCATAGGACCATGCAAAATTGATTTTTACCTCTGTAAGGAAGTTGATGAAATCTTGTTTCTTTTTTTCCGTGAGGGATTTAGCAATGAGAAAATTTTGTGGGATGACTTCGGTGCCCATGTTGATGATGTCTCTTTCTTCTATCAGCAAATTCAATCTGTCCTGTGGAAAGTAACCAATGGTAGGGAGGTCAAGTCCCTCATCATAAAGTGCCATTTTCAGGTTTTCACTTTCGGATACGCCCTTTTTTTTTTTTTTGCTCATCCAAAGGTGCCTCAGAGAGGTTTTCACCTAGGGAATCATGTTTTTTGCTTTGATTATCTTTTTTGCAACTAAGGGAATTGACCTGACTACCAAAGTATCCCTTTTCATGTAGTTGAATGCCCTCGACTTTGTTACAACTTTCTAGATTTCGCATCGTCAGGAAAGTAATAAGAGCATTATCATCGGCACATATGTCTAATGTGGGTTTGTCTCGTTGGCCCTAGTCTATGAGTTCAGGATGGACAAGATGTAGCTCGTGTGAGGTGGAAGGGGGTATAGTGGAAATGGTATTGATGTGAGTGTCAAAGAAGATATCATTTTTGTATTTATAAGACATTTCGTGGAACTCCTCTTCATCAGTGCTTTCGATATCCAAAGAAGTACTAGAAGGGGCACCAATGATAGTAATCTTAGGCACCAGGGTGTACCCCAAGCCTCTGCTGTATTTGTAGGAGATAGGATTTATGGGCATTTTTCTTCCTTTCTCCTCTGGTCCCAGGCCATGTCCTTTGTAACCCATTTTTCAACTATGACTGATGCTTTTGGATACATTTTTTTGGATATTCTTGTTGGATCTTCATCCTCTTCCCAATACAGCCATGAAGAGATATCTGCTTCAAGGCTCTCTTCATCAAGTGGGCCCCATAGCTAGAAGGTGGTGTTTTGGCATTGCATGACTGGTTTCGGGTCCTTTTTGAGCTCTTTCGGTTTTCCAAATGACTTAGGAGAGAGAGGGAGATTTCTTATTAATAAGATGTCCTCCAATTTGTATTCTCCATAGCCATTGTCCAAGATCTTGATTTGATTATCTGGTTGGGATGAAGTGGAGGCAACATTTGATGTGTCAGATGGAGGCATTGGCGAAGGTCTATTTAGTGGGCAATGATACAGATGCTTCCCCTCTAATAGTTTGCAATATTGAAAAGGTTGGGGATCACCTTTGATAGTGACCTCTCTTCCATTATAGGGGAATTTGATGCATTGGTAATAGGTGGAGGGTACACCCTGCAAGGAGTGAATCCATGGCTGCCCGAGGAGAATATTGTAGGGGAGATCAAGATCTAGTACTTGGCAAGGGGTTTCAATTGTAATAGGTCCCACTTGAAGAGGTAAGGTGATCATGCCCTTCGAAACTCTCTATGCATCATCATATGCTTTTATGGTGATCCTTCCTGACGTGTCTACCATGTCCTCAGAAAGTCCCAATTGTTTTATTAACATATATGTACACAGATTAAGTCTGGATCCACCGTCTATCAAAATACGTTTGACCTTGTGTTTTTGGATAAGGGCTTCAATGTGCAAAGGTTTGTTGTGACCTTCATCTGCAGGAGCATCTTTGGAGGTAAATAAAAGGTGTTGTTGGGCAGCAAGGTTTCCAATGAGAGCTTGGAATTGAGTAGCATTGATGTTATCAGGAACGCGAGACTCAAGGAGGGCTTGTTCCAAAATTTCCTTATGCATAGGGGAAGTCTTGAGAAGTTCTAGAATGGAAATCTGTGCAGGGGTCTTCCCAAGTTGGTCCAAGAGATCATATCAGCAGGTGGAAGACATGGGTGGGGGGTTTGGTGGGGGAGGAACTCCTTGGATGGTGACTTTTCCTCGACATGTGGTTACATTACAGTCATTTTGGGGATGGGAGGTGGAAGGCATGGTGCCTTGAATGACTATCCTAGTAGGGTTTGGTCTGCTTTGGGGAGGGGGAGGATTAACTCCTTGGACGGTTATGACATTAACATGGTTGTCTATGGGCTCGATGCGACCCACTAAAGATTCAAAGCCGGTTATGTGGTTGGTGTATTCATAACCCATTGCGTTAGATGATGAACCTTTTCCTTTATCATGCTTTGGGAATGGTTCCTCGTACATTTTAAGTTTGTCATTGTTATTACCAAGTTTTGCGTTTGCTACTTCAATCTCATCCCTATCAATGAGATCTTGTATGTAGATTTTGAGCTGCATGCACTTTCATGTGTCATGTCCCTTGATACGATGATACTCGCAGTACTCATTTTCATTGTACCATCTTGGTTTAGGTTGATTACGATCAAACAGGTGAGTGATTGGAAACACCACCGCACCTGCTTGGAGAAGTTTTTGAAACACCATTTCAATAGGCTCAGCAAGAGGAGTGAAGTCTCTTGGAGCTCTGTTATTTGATTGGGGTGGTCGTCCTTGGACTGAGATATTGTTGTGAGGTTTTTGGGATTGATTTTGATTATTTTGATTGTTGTATTGCTGATTATTGGTGGTGGATTTTGGGGAACAACCACTGTTTGGACCCGTTTTGCATCAGTTACACCATCATTGACCACGTTTTTGTTTTTAGACTAGAATTTTAGCTTGTTGTTATGGTAAGAGGAAGAATTTTGTGTCAATTTCTGGTAATGTTTCAGGGTCCCTTCCTCTAACAAAACATGTTTGAGAGCGAGGCCCTTATCAATCAATTTTTGGAAGGATTTGATACATTGGGATGTCAAGGGTCTTGGAAGTTCAGGCACCAAGTTCTTTTGAAATAATTCAATTTGATGTTGCTCTAGCATGTCCCACTAGAATTTCTTAATAAGATGTCGACATCTTTGTAGGAAGTTGGCGAAAGTCTCTCCAACCCTTTGTTTTGTGTTACATAGG
Source organism: Cryptomeria japonica (assembly GCF_030272615.1). Classification (NCBI taxonomy): domain Eukaryota; kingdom Viridiplantae; phylum Streptophyta; class Pinopsida; order Cupressales; family Cupressaceae; genus Cryptomeria; species Cryptomeria japonica. Next base: position 576,741,231 of record NC_081406.1, read on the forward strand.
TCCATCATAGAAACATCATTAGCCATGTTGTAAGCATAGTGGGCCACAAATTTCTCTGCCAAGTCTGGAAAGGAGATGATGGACCCTCGTGGTAGAGATGAGAACCATGCTAGGGCGTCCCCTGTGAGACTCTTGGGGAAGAGTCTGCGAAGATATAGGTCACTATAGGAGACTTCTTGACATAAGGTGTGAAGTTCCCGGACATGGTCACGGGGGTCTCCTTTTCCCTCATACTTGGTGAATTTAGGGATCTCAAACCTTGGAGGGTAAGGTGCATCTGATATAGATGGGTCATAAGGACAAGGAAAAAATTCCTTAAATGAGTATGGTTTCCTCTTGTTAGTCCCTTCTTTCATGTCCTTGATGATATTTTTCATGTCTTGAATTTCCTTGATGAGGTCTTGTTGTGGACTTTGATAATGATGAATTGTATTTGCCCCAAGAATCGGATGAGTCAAGGAAGGTGCACCACCACCAACGTATTGATATGACAAGGAGGCGGGAACGTGGGATGTGATGACCGATGTCGCAGGGATTTGTGCGATAGTTGATTGCGGTCTGCAAACTGTTGTGAAGGGATTGAGTATGACCCGAATAAAATTTGTGACATTATTGGCAAGAAGGGAAGTTTGTGGAATAGAAATATGTGGTTGAATGGAAGGAGGTGGTATAGAAGCATGTTGGAGAGTAGATGAGGTCGAATTTGATAGTGGTATGGATGGTAAAGAGGAAGGAGGTGGGATGGAGACCATGGTGGGAGGCGTCGCGGGTGGCATTGATTGAGCTTGGATGATTGGTGGGGCTGCAATTGATTGAGTTTGTATAATAGGTGCAACACTTTGTGAGGGAGCAAGGTCTCCTTGTGGTTGTTGGCCAAGGGTGGATTTATCAAATTCGGGTGGAAGTTGAGCTCCATTTTCAAGGAGAGTCTCTAGAAGTGCAATAGGATTGTGTTGGATGAATTTTTCAATCATCTCTTGGTTATAAGAGTCTTCTAGAAAAGTTTGCACTTCTGGGGAGAGTTCATCTTGGCTAACCATGTTAGGATTTTGGCTTTGATCTTGATTGCTAGGTTGCCCACTTTATGTAGGATCTTGTGTGGGATCTTCATATAGGACACTAATGTCCAGCATGCCATATTGTTGTTCAACCATCTTTTTCTTTTGGGATCAAGTTATGACCATACATGAATAACCTTAGAAAAGTTTGGAGGAGGAAATTTGTGATGAAAGGACTTAGCAAAATATTTGTGGAATTTTGGATTTTGTCTTTGATGACAAGGGATTTTGTTGATTTGTGGGGTTCTTGGATTAGAGCCCGGATTTGATTAGAATTTGACACCTTAGTCCTTGGATGAGGATTTTAGGTGGTGGATGAAACCACAAGCAAGGTGATGACCAAGTTGGGTAGAATTTAGACCTTGGATTGATGATTACAAAGCCTCTCCTATACCAAGGGTTGACTAATGACCCTAAGCAAAGTAAAGACATGAGTTAAGAGTCTTGATCGACTCAAAAAGGATTAGGCAAAAGGTACTTGGAGAGGATTCTTCTTCAAGCACGAGAGCCAATTGATTAATGATGAGGTCTAAATGAAACTTCACAAGGCATGTAACCTTAACGTGAGGTTAAATTGGATTAAAGGATGATTGGATTTGGATTTGGATAATTGATTTGATAATGGTGGGAAATTGATTTGATGTGCTAAGTCCTTAGGAAATTTGAGGATGATTGATGGAGGAGGTATGATAGTGATGGCTTAGGAGAAACTTGATGACTAGGTTGTTCTTGGCATGAACATGACTCAATGAAGGGTCGATTTGAATGGTAAGTTGTATGAAGGGATACGACCACCCTGATTTTGGTGATGGTTGGTGTCTTAAAGGATGAATCTAAACCTTGATGGAGAGCATGGACTCTTAGTTTCTCACTTGGGATTATGGGACAAAAGGAGTTTTGATGCAACTTTGGACTTTGTGTGGGTAGTGACTTAGATAGTTGTTCATGTTTGGACAAATGTTTTGTAAAGTGTTTGAGGATAATGACATGTTTTTAGTCTTCTCTTGGCAAGTATGTATCAAACAAAGCAATAACAATGATTACATGGATTTTGATTCAAAGACACTCATGCTCATATACAACACTCTTAAGGCTAGCAAAGACAATAGTCATTGGATCCCAATCGGTTTCCTAGCTATGCTTACCCAGAGTGGACACTTAGATACTTGACCCCACTGGCTCCCCTCCACAACATTCACTTCTTGAGGCAGCCAAGCATCAATTCCCATGAAAAGTCCTCATGGCGAACTTTGTGTCTCTACTAAGGGCTGTAAAAATATGGGCGGCTTCGAAGGTCCGACCTCCTGCACCAATGACTAGAAGGTTTTTGGCCACTATGAACAAGGTGTTTAGTAAGTCTTCCTGTTAGGAGCTACCCTTCGAAGTTGTGCAAGTGCAATTGAGGCCTATAGCCCAATGAAGCACCAAGAACTTAGTAGTCACACAAGCATGATTGAGATCTCTAGGATCCTACTAAGCACCCAATGTGAGAGTGAATTCTCATATAGCCCCAACCATTGACCCTTTTGTAGTCAATGTCCTATTTATTATAGTGAATTGGGAACCCTAGGTCCGGGTGTACTCACTTGGGTCATTCCCCTCTTACCTTCTCAAAGAGCAAGTTGGGAGGACAAGCCCGCTAAGGGTAAGCATGCAATCAAACAAGAAAAGGTTGGAGGGTCTGGATTTCTGATCGTCTAGTTAGACGAGAGCATACTCTCCTACCTTTACGCTTTTCTTAAAAACACTTAAGACAATGGTTCATTCCCTTTTAATTAATATCTAGGTGCCTAACTTAAATAAAAGCATAATATTTGGTTGAATCAGTTAGGCAACTTGCAAAATAGCGGGATTAGTAATAATTTCTGATTTTCTGAGTCTTGGACAGTCGGATTAAATTGCAAAACTAAAAGGCGAGAAATTAGTCCTAACTACACTGCACGGGTAGTGCACACGCTGAAGTGCAGCCAACCGCGCTGAAACGCTTGTGCAGGCACCAAAATGCCTGCGTACGCGCTAAACTAAATAAACCAGTAAGCGAAAAATGACCGAATGCACAGAATTGGAAAGGAATTTATACTTGTCTGTCGCGTTGGTCAAAAACGCTCACGCTGACACGCTTGCGCTGTGCTAAAATGCCTGTGCTCTCCCTGAACCTGAAAACAAAGACCTATGGCAGTTAGCGGGCAAGATTTTCAAAATTCAAATTCAAATAAAATGGGCAGGAATGTCATAAAAGAACTCACATTGATTTAAATCAGATGCACTGAAACACCTGCACTCATGCCAAAACGCATCCACACGCGGTAAACAAACAAAGAGATAACAAAATTTTAAGTTTTAGACAACAAGAAAGAAAAATTTAAAATATGTCAGGCAGTCGCGCTGATGCGCCTACGCTCACACCAAAGTAGGTTTTCTGTTGTGTTGAACCCGAGACGCTCGCGCTGGTTTGCAGTCTCTTGCATTGTTCTGGAGCCTGCATCTCACAACTCACAAAACTCACAAAAAATGTTAGTTTTTAGGGATGTGGGTCCCACCGGGTGTGCCAAAATGAAGAGGGGAAAAGATTAGTGAGGTAGATTAGATAACAAATATGCAAATCAAACATATAATCACATAAAATCCAAAGACATAATTTGAAATGCTCAAAACAAGGATGAAATGCATATACCTCACAAACCTTATACCTTCTCCTTCGGATTGAGCTTGATGAAGTGAAGGCGCCCTTGGATGATGCTCCACTTGATATGTTCCTTTTGCTTGCTTGGTGTGGATGGCTCTCCAATGTTGTACACAATATGAAATGGATTTTAGGAGGATGATATGGATAAAATGGTTAAGTGTGGATGAGATATGATTTGGACATGATAAGGTTTCTAAGATGATTTCCTAGGCTCAAAAGGGCAGCATAAGGTTATTGAACTTGGAGATGAAGAATAAAGGGACGGAGTCCTCAATTTATAGGAAGAGGAGAGGAAAAATGGATGGCTAGGATGGATTCAAGATGAAGGGCTAGGATTGCTTGTGAGCTCACACAAGGCCCAAGAGAGGGTGTGGAGACCAAGAGATATGCCTTAAAGGCATTTCTTGTCTCCACACTCCTCAAGGTACATTGCCTTGAGAAGAGAAAGGGATAGGACATTCCTTGAAGAATGGAGAGGAGGAATAAAAAATTCTCCAAAAAGGGATAATCATGGGGATTAGAGGAATAAGAAGAAATTAAAAATTCCTTGGGAGAGGAGATGCCTAGAGGATTGTGACATTTTGAAAATCTCACATTCACCTAGGAAAAGAGCATTAAAAGCTAGTAGTTAGATGGAAGGGACAAGGGGTTGACTTTGTGGCTAATCATGATGATTAGCCACTAGCAACTCATTGGGAGAGGATTAGAGGAAGAATTAGGTGGGATGGGATTTGTAGGAGGATTTGACTAGGAGAGAGAATGAGTGGAGGGAATAAAAAATTAGAAGAATAAGGTTGAGTGAGTTTAGGGAGTTTCTAGAAGACTTTATTAGGTTAATGATGAATTAAGAAGATGATTTGTAGGAATCATATAGGTTAACTAATTAATTGAAATTAATTAGCTAAGAGGAAGATTTGTGAGGATTTTATTTTTTTAGAAGAATAAAGAAAGGGATTGATTTATTAAATAAATCAGTCACATACTATAGTGACAATATTAATTATATTTAATTAATATTGAGAAAAATTTAAATAGTCATAATTAATTAATTAATTTATGTGAGGAATTAAAAATAATTATTTTTAAGTGTCTACACTAAGAACTAGGAAGTAACGTCCGTGTTAACACGGTATCTATTTTTATTACATTGAAAATCTCTGCCCAACACCATCCTCATAGCCTCATTAGTGAACATCCCAACCTCCTTACAGACTGATTGGAGGGTTGGGTCTCTAACAAAGCCCAAAAAGGCCCTCTGGTCCTCCACATAAATGCTTCTCAAGCAGATAGGAGTGTCCATCTTGAGAAATCAGAATACCATGTTAAACAACTTGAGCCTATAGACCTAAACCAGAGGCACAATTCTAAATACTGTGAGCTCTGACGATTTATCTACGAAAGGCTAATTGAAGATGAAAGAAGTAGAGATCGTATATAAATAGTTGAAGCTCTTGATTGTAATAATTCCTTCTCTAACTGTATTAATTCCTTTAAATTTTTTTAAATCTTTCGTATATTTCTGCAAATCTTTCCCATAAATGCATTAGTGTGTGAAATTGGAAACAAGTATAAACCAGTACCAAGTACCACATTGGAAGTCCTGGGGATAGAGTGGATTGCAGTTAGTGACTAGACATATATTAAATGACCAACATTATCGACCATGACATTTGATACATGTCTATTGAATCCAATTTCATTCCAGGCACTTTCTATTGAACTACGCTCTCTTCAGAAATTTGGGCCGAAATAAAACTTCAGCCATTGATCTATGATCATTGAATGGTTAAAAATCATTGATGAATTTTAGGTATGTGTCACCCTTCACGTGTCAAAGAGGCAGCGCTTATGGATATATCGTGAAGAGTCTGGACTCAATGTGATGTACTGATGTGATGTGATGTGCCTTGTCTATTAATGGCAATGAATTCACGAAATTGCCAATAAAATATATATTTTTTCATAAGTAACAAAATATTAGCGAAACAAATTAAATAATTTTCAAGCGGTGGATAAAAATTGCCAATACTTTAAATAATTTTTCCTTTTGACTAAAAATTTTCGCCCATACAATTATATATTTGTTCCTTTAAACGAAAAATATTCGCCTCCTACAATATATATTTTCCCCACAAAACAAGGTATTATTCACCAGAATTTTATGTAATTTTCGTACCCTAGAAAGAAATCGCCAATACAAAATATTCTTTATCTACTTTGAAAACAAATTTCGCCATCAATATAAAAAATTCCCCGAAAAAATAATGTCTGGTTCGCTAGGATTTTACACTTTTTCCTGTGGGGTGGTTTCTTAAAGTTATCTCTGGCGTCCTCATTGTTTAGGACTTTGACAATTCCAATTAGAAGATGGAGTTGTTGTGCATGACGTACATGGTTGATTGTGCAGATTGTACTTTATTGTTCAATTTGTGCAAGCTATGTGGGTTCTTGTTCCAATTGTTGACATCTTCGCCCAATCATCACATTACATGTGAATGGACTGGATATCACTAAAGGACTTTCTAAGAGATTAGTTTGTGGACCTTTCAAGTTTTGCTCCCCACTTGTAAATGTATTTTGATTTCTACAAGTTCTGCCCTTGTCATATATGTACACATACAAAATTTTGATTTGGGGTAGCCAACTTAGCGGTCCATATGGCCAGTGGTCAAAGTTGGTCTCCCAGTCCACGTGGCATTCCACATGGACCCTCGAAGTTAGGATGCACACGTTCTGGCTCCTCCCCCTATGCACATACATGTACACACATTCAGACATGTAGATACATACATGTAGTTACACACATGTACATCTCTAAATGTACATACATATAATGAAATACATGTACATACGTATATGGAAATACATGTACATACTCTAGTGTCGTAAATTGTACACCCTTGCTAGGGTGGTACAATTTCACACTTAGGTTAGCACCCGCCTTAGTGTGTTTGCATCTTGCATTATTATTTCCCTTTAAGCATTTAATTAATTAATTTAATTAAATTTAAAGTCATATTTCATCACTTCATACATTATAAAATTGGACCCTTTACCCTAAGTGTGCCCTTTTTTATTTTATTCATTCAATAAATCATTTAATCATAAACCCTAATTATGTCCTATTTCGACCTTTAAGGCCCGATTTTGCATATCAAAACACCTCTAAAGTAGCTGTAACTTTGGGATTCACCCTAATATCATCATATCTAATGACCCTGAATATTTGGTGAAAAGTTGGTCAGACCATGTGCATTCTCGCCACGGTCCTCGACTTTTTTCCCGAAATTTCAAGATCACAATTCTTTGATATTATAATGCTTAAACCCAAAAAGATTGGCAGGAAATTCAATTCCTAGGTCGGCTTAAAGGTGGAATTAAGTCAAAATTAAGATCTAGGGTTTCATACATAAGAGCTCCCTTTCTTCATTTAAAGGTAACTAAGAACTAGATGGATGAATCTTTCTAAGAATCTAAGAGCAGGTTTTTGGAGCACAAGGAACCTTCTATGTAGTGAAAGAAAATCCTATGTGGAGTCTTCAACAACATTCAACAATATTCAACAACATCTCATCAAGCATTCATCATCAATTAGGAGCCTTGAAGACATTCAAGAGTAATAGGTGATCTAGTGGCAATATCTCTCCCTTGGGGATTGGTATGGTTTCATGTTATTTTCATGTCTTTGTATGAGATTCTTTACATGAACTTGCATATTTACATTCATGATTTAGATCAATTTTCATCATTGATTTAGAGCATTTACTTTGTCAATTACAAGCATTTAGGGTTTTCTCTTTAGGGTTGCTCTAGATTGTTTACTTTCATTTTAAGATCTTGCATACTGTTGTTTTGCCAATAAAGTGTAATTCAATGCATTGCAAAAATAATAGACATGAAAGAATACAACATGACAAAATATAAAGAAACTCAGATCTTCATTGATTCATAATAATGTCAGTATAATGACAATGACCATACTAACTCTATCTCCATGACCAAGGACTCGCTAATATATAAAGGTGACCGGTCAGTTACCCGGTGTCAACTGTCGACAACCGACGGGTTAACTGCTATCATTAACTCTAATTACATTAAATGTCTTATTGCTTAATTACCCGACAACATCATCCCCCCCAAAAAAGAAATGTCGTCTCTGGACGACAGACAACAAAATGGGAATGATATGCCTACAACAGATAACAACTACGAACCTCACAAAATAACAACTACACACAGACTACTGAGGGGGTAAGGGAGGCGTCCCTAATGGTGGAGGGGCTAGGGCTGCTACTGCCAACACCACAGGAGCCCAAATGATCTCTGCAAGCTGAATAAACCTGTTACAAGGAGAAGCAAGGAAGCAACAAAGAAAAACATAAACACAAGAAATGCTCAAGAATATGAGAGCTCCGTATTCACAAAAATGTGTAATAGCATAATAATACAAAAAAGAATTCAACCTCTAATAGGTCAAAAAACCCTAAAAGGGAAAACCCTAGGCTTGCACATAATAATTAATAAAAGAATTAATTATTATGCACCTAATATTAGCTTAAGTGTAAAAGAGATAAAGGGGAACTTCATTAATTAAACAAATATCGTTTAATTAATCAAGTAAAGACTCGATTACTCTAACACACCCTCTTAAGCTAGACTTAGGGAGAAGCTAAAACCTAGAACAACTACTGAAAGCAGGAAAGATGGATCCCGACAATAAGGCCTGATCAGGTACCCAAATACAAGGAAATATCTATGAAATGAAGAAAAAAAAGGAGAAAACCCAGCGAGAAAAAACTCCTCTCCAAAAAGAGATAAAAGAACATGCTGAAAGAAATATGAAGGAAGGAATGCCTCATAAAGACCCCCCAAGGACAGCTTCATTCACCCCAAGCATAGAGTGCAACTAAAGATAGCACGGCGATGCAAAAGATTTCATGAAGATGTCTACAACCTCCTCGACAGTGGGAATGTACTCCAAAATGAGAGAACCATCTCGAATCAACTGGTAGATGAAATGCATGTGAAGCTCAATGTGCTTCGTCCACTGATGCTCCACTGGGTTACGAGAAATGTGAATAGAACTTTGATTGTCACACCAAAGAATAGTGGGACTATCAAGAGGAAAACCAAACTCATTCATCAACTGTCGAAGCCATAAGATCTCTTGACTTGCGAGCACAATAGCTCAGTACTCATCCTCTGTAAATGATAATGCATTAGAAGTCTGCTTCTTGCAAGACCATGTGATAGGACCAGAGCCAAGATAGAAAACAAAGCCAGAAGTAGACTTCTGATCATTGACATCACCAGCCCAATCTGAGTCAATGTAGCCAACAATGTGAGGTTCCCCTGATGTGTAGTGAATGCCATGAGAAATAGAGCTCCGAATGTACCGCAAAATACATTTGGCAGCTTGCCAATGACACTCATGAGGATCATGGGAGAATCGAGAGACAAGGACAACTACAAAGGAAAGGTTAGGACAAGTGTGTGTCAAGTACAACAAACTGCCAACCAACTGCATGTAAACTATAGAGTCTACTGAAGGAGTGGGGCAAGTAGTAATCAAAACAACCCCTAACTAAAAAGGAGTGAGGGCAGGCTTGCAATCAAGCATGCCAAAGTGCTAAAGCATGTCAAGAGTATACTTCTGCTAGTAAATAGAGATACCATTAGAAGACTGAATCACCTAAAGACCATGAAAATAGTGCAGAAGACCGAGATCTGTCATCTCAAACTGGTCCATCAAAGCTTGTTGAACATGCTGAATCATAGAGGATGAGCTACCTATGATGAGGAGATCATCACCATATAGCACAAGAATCATGATCTCACCTTCAAGATGCTGAATTTACACTGTGTGATCAGAATGACAGTGTGTGAAACCAGTGGAGAGCAAGAAAGAGTCCATCTTCTCATACCAAGCCCAAGGGGCCTGTTTGAGACCATAAAATGAACACCGAAGTCTACAAACCAAAGAACTATCCTGCACAAATCCCTAAGGCTGCTCCATATAGATTTCCTCTTGTAGGTCTCCATGCAAGAAAGAACTCTTCACATCCATCTGAAAAATGGGCCATCCCCTAGAAGCTGCAAGGGATAGTACAAAGTGAATAGAGTTCATCTTGGCGACAGGGGAAAATATCTTAGAGTAATCAATACCCTCAACCTGCAAGAAACCCTTTGCAACAAGACATGCTTTGTACTTATCAATCGAACCATCAGCAATATACTTGGTGTGATACAACCATCGACACCGAACCATCTTTCTACCCTTAGGAAGAGGACAAAGATCCCAAGTATTATTCCTCATCAAAGAAGAATACTCCTCATCCATAGCACAATCCCACTTAGGGTGTCTTGTTGCCTCTGAGAGCTTTTGAGGATCATCTGAAATGGCATGACTCAAAACACTAGAACCCACAGTATGAGAACATGTGCGATGAGAATCTGAAGGATCACCGACCATAGATCTTGTTGCCTCAATAGTAAAGCGAGACCACTTGGGCATCTGAGGTGGAGCAGGTGGAGGTGGAGATGGTGGATCATCAACAACATCATCACAATCATCCTCAAAATGATCCTGAAGAGATGCAGTGGGAGGAGTAGGTAGAGGGGTAGACACTGGAGATAGGGTATTCACTGTGGGAAGGTGCTCATCAAACTGAACATCGCATTGAAACATTACCTCTCTGGAATTATGATCAAACAACCTATACGCCTTAACATCCTCACAGTAGCCAACAAAAATGAGGGGTTGGCTCTTCCGCTCCATTGCTCTCCTCTGAGCATCAGGAATAAATGCCCATGCCTCACTGCCAAATACTCGAAAAAAAGAAACATCAGGCTTGTCATGAGACCAAGCCTCCTCAGGAGTCATATATCGAATTGCCTTGTGAGGCATCCGATTTGGAATGTGGTTGGCACAATTGATTGCCTAAGCCCAAAAAGATGAATCCATGGACTTGGACTGAATCATACAATTCACCATCTCCCATAAAGTCTCATTCTTTCTCTCAGTGACACAATTCTGTCGAGGAGTGTAGGGAACAATAAACTGATGCTGTAAACCATGCTCAGTGCAAAAATATCTAAAAACCTGATTCACATACTCCCCTCCATTATCTGTATGTATTCGCCGAATAGAACAACTAGACTACTTCTCTACAAATGTCTTGAAGATTTGAAATGAATCAAACACATCAGACTTATACTTAAGAAAGTACACCCATGTGTGTCTGGAGAAGTCATCAATAAAAGTGAGTACATACTCAGCCCCAAAAAAAGGAGTAGGGACTGACATGAGATCATTGTGAATCAACTCCAAAGGTGCCAAAGCACGAGGGTCTCTTCCCTTCGGAAAGGGATCCCTATGATGCTTGCCAAGCACACAACCATGACAAACACCATCAATGCAGGAAATCTGTGGGAGCCCAAGAACAAGTGCATGTGTACTCATCTGTTGAAGATATATGTAATTCACATGGCCCAAGTGCTCATGCCAAAGCTTACTCATTGAATCTGCATGTGCTATAAGAGATGAACCTGTACCTGCAGAGGGTTCAAATCCATCAAATCTATAAAGACAAGATGTAGTATCAACACTCCCAGTAGCCACAACCAAATCAGAGTCATGGAGGTCTTGAATAGCCATATCATGTGGTGAGAACTCAACTATCTTACTAGAGCCAGAATGGAAAATCTGATAAATGGACAGGAGGTTCGTCGAGATGTCAGGTACAACTAGAACATCCTACAGAGTACCCCCATCCAAAGAGACAGAACCTGAACCCAAGACTGAAAGCTAAACAAAGTCACCCACTGCAATCTATGAAGTACCACAAGAGGCAAGACAAGTAACCAACTATTGAGTATGAGTCATATGGTGAGAAGCATCAGAATCTAAAATCTAAGTGGACCCATAGGTCGAAGCTCAAGCAATGAGAGAATGACCTTTCCCTATGGAAGGAGAAGATGCCTGAGGTGAGGAGATGTGATGTTGCTGCATGGCTTCCTTTAAAGCCTCTAAACGTTTCCAACACCTGGAAACTGGATGTCCTTCCTTGCCACCAAAACTGCAAGTATCCCCTGATTTCTTCTTAGTCTTGGAGGAAGACTCACCAGACTGCGAAGATTTCCCTTGTTTTGAATTAAATGGTGGTTTAGAATCAGACTTAGGAGGTGGCTTGGAGGAATGATCACTACCTGCAAAATTCTTCTTTGGCTTCAGTTTCTACTTTTGCTTCTCCTTAGATGACTGAGCAACTAATGCTTTATTCTTAGACCTTGAGAGCATGTCCAACTAAGAAAGGTGAGATTTCTCATGAGACAAATGTTCACAAAACACATCAAAGGTAGGCATGGTAAAATGAGCACCCAAGCCATCCATGGTGGAGTAGAAAGTAGAGGAAAAAAACTAAAAAGGATCCTGAAGCTTCGAAAGGATCAAGTGAATGCACTCTGGATTTGTCTTGATCTTTCCACACCCCTGGAGAACAGATCTGGTAGTCTTGAATTTGTTCAAAAAATCCTCAATGGTGGGAAAGGAATCAGGTAACAAGGAAACCAACTTTGCCTCGATCTGTAATGCCTGGATCTCATTAACTCTCCCAAAGAGAGTCTCAAACTTCAACCACATATCTCGAGGAGTGAGCAAGGCATCAAGGTGAAACAAAAGATTGTTAGAAACATGTAATGAGAGCAAACCCATGGCCTCATCCATCTTGTTTTTGTGCTGAAGAATCTCAAAAGGACGTTGCAACAGAGGCTAAACCTCATCCAAACAAGACCACAACCCTCGTGCCTTGAGAATCCTCATGATGCGAGGCTTCCAGGTGTGATAGTTGTGTAAAGTCAACAACTCAACTGAAGAGTCTGCCATGAAACTTTGCACCTATACCTGCTTGTGTTTTTTTATTATTATGTGATCTTTCAGAATAGACAGAAGATATAGAAGGGTTTGTTTTTTTTGAGAGTTTTGGTGTTTTAGATTTTTGATATAAATGACAGAAAGCAAGAAAAAAACTCCCCCCACAAGAGATAAACCCAAACCCTAGTACATACTGGTGAGAATGAAGCAGTGCATAAGCAAAAAAAACTTCAAACTGAAATCTCATGTACCTAATGAAATATCTAAGAAACAAGATCACATATTTGAATAGAGCATACTGATATCTTTCCAGTGCCTATTTGTTTTCAAAAAACGGAGTCTGTTAGCACATTCTACGGTCCGGAAGTGCAGAGAAGTGACCCCACTTTGACGGGAAAAAATTATAGTCAAACAACAAAATTGAAAAAAAATTCCAATACCATGAGGTCCAGCTTGGAACTAGCTTTCCGACGCCTATTCGTTTTTGATAAAATGACTTCGTACGCTCAAGATAGGAAGAAAAAAACAACCCCCCTACAAAGGCAAGAGAGAAGGGGTCCATGAAGGCTGGCTGGTGGCAGAGCCGGGCGGAGGTGGCCCAGTGGCGGTGCTCCGGTGGCGGGCGGGATGCGGCCGGTGGGTGGGTGGAGGCCGGTGGGCAAGTGGAGGCTGGCGAGGGCCATAGGTGTCAGGGCCTGTTGCAGGGCCAGGGGGCCCACGGTACCCTGCATACCGTGGGTTGAAACCCCCCAAAAAAATTTGTTTAAAAAAAAACAAAAACTTTTGCAGACTTTTTGGAATGATGTTTTTTTGTTTAAAAAAAAAAAAACAAATTTCAACCTGCATGCTGTAAAAAGACAAAAATTGATTTTTTTTTAAAATTCCTCGAATCGTGTGCCAGGGCCATACGACCTGCTATAGAACAAAAAAAATTCCCCCAGAGGCTCAGGTGTCGAAAGAGATCAAGCTTTATATGACCATAGGGGTTTTTGGGCCTTCTGAGCATGATGGTGAGGTTCGTTTAGGCCCAAAGTGCTCAGAAAAAAGGCCTATCCCTAGGGGCACAAAAATACTTCTGAAACCCTAGATTTGCTTCTAATGCAAAAAAAACTCAAAACAAGAACAAGTAGCTGCAGATTTGAAGCTCTGATACCATGTGAGAGTTGATAAATACAACACTACATGAGCCCAAATGATCTCTAAAAGCTAAATAAACCTGTTAGAAGGAGAAGCAAGGAAGCAGCAAAGAAAAACATAAAAGGAAATGCTCAAGAATATGAGAGCTTTGTATTCACAAAAATGTGTAATAGCATAATAATACAAGAGAAAAGAATTCAACCTCTAATAGGTCAAAAAACCCTAAAAGGGAAAACCCTAGGCTTGCACATAATAATTAATAAAATTATTATGCACCTAATGTTAGTTTAAGTGTAAAAGAGATAAAGGGGAACTTAATTAATTAAACAAATGTCGTTTAATTAATCAAGTAAAGACCCAATTACTCTAACACATACACACAAGGTTCTAGCATAGACATTTTTAGTACATTATCATCTATTTGTGGAGGTGGAAATCACCAACACAGGGTTTTGACTAAGGCAAAACCCCATATAGCCACCCAAATCTTCCCTTTTCAGTTGCAGGTGTAGAAACAGGTACCCAAAGGCACTTTCAGCTCAGCAAAAGGCACAAGAACTACCCATAATCATCAAATCTACCCTAATATGTCTGGGATAGGGGCATGACACCCTTAGACTACCCAGGACAGTGGCATGGGGCCATGGTCCCTCAGCTTTTCAGTGAGTTTTAGCAGGTTGCATCTTCAGGATCTCAGATTTGCAGTCTTCCAATTGTAGCCTCCTATCTGCAGAAACAAGACAGTGGCGTGGCACCCTGGTCCAGGTCAATTTTGTTCAATTTGTAGCATTAGGTACATATCCAAAATCCTCCCCCTTTCATGCTTTCAGTATCTCAGTTTCAAATCTGCAATTTTGTTCAATTTCAAGTTCATTTATGCTTCATTCTTTATCTCCTAGTCTAGTTGATCATTCAAACCCTAGTTTTTCTCATAATTTGCAACAAGAGGAATATAAACCCTAAGAGATAATCCTTGGCTCTCTCTTTATCATAAGAAGTAGCCAAAGTGATCTATCTCCCTAGGCTTTTTCGTATTCCCAATGTGTTGGCAAAAGTAGGATTAGGTCCTAGTCACTCGATCTCGCTTTTCCTGCCACCACACATACATATATGTATACACATGTACACTAGAAATGTGTATATATATATATATATATAGTGAAGGGTTTCATTTTTAGTTGTAAGTTATGTATAAACATACATGTACATATAGACATGTGCATACATACATGTGCATACACAATTGTATATACATATATGCATATACATGTATAAACATACATGTACATATAGACATGTGCATACATACATGTACATACACAATTTTACATACGTGTATGCATATACATGCCCATACATATATGCATGATCAAACTTGGGTTGAAGGGTTTCAATTTCACAGTTTAAGGGACTCAATCTCATTCATATACATATATATGTATATATATAAATACATATAAATACATGGACATAAATTTATACATACATATATACATACATATAAATGTAACAATATACATACATATATATGTATGAATTTATATATATATGGATGAGTGATAGTTAAGGAGAAAGGATCCATAGTTATTGCCACTACAAGGAAGGGTGTATTGTATACGCTTAAACCAATACTTGTTATGGAATATTGAAATGTGTTAAAGGGTTTCAATGTCATTGTTAATGTTAAAGGGTTTAAGGGTTCCTATTTCACAGTTAATGTATTCAATTTAGTAATTTACTTTCGTTTGAAGATTGTCCATTTGACATTTATGGGAAACTATATATAACTCTATTTAGAAATAAGTTCAACAATAAAAAATAAATATGAATTGGACCCTTCACATTAGATGGCAACTATTTAAAGAAACATGGCAACTATTTATAAAACCAAGAAAGAAACATGACAACTATTTATATAAAAAACCTGGCAACTATTTACAAAGAAACATGGAAACTATTTAAGTATGGAAGTTCACAAGTATTAAGAACCATGGGAACTATTTATAAATGAAAATGACAACTATTATTAAAGAAACATGACAACTATGGAGGTTCTCAAGTATTAAAGAAACATGGCAACTATTTATAAAACTAAGAAAGGAACAAGTTCAACAATGAAACCAAGTATTATATATACCATTTTTCAAGGCATTAAAGTAAATTGGCCATTCATTGACTTAACAATACATAAAGGAACATGACAACTATTTAGCAAAGAAACAAATAAGTAAATACAATGAATCTAAACAAGTTACATTGAAAGGGTTTGAAACCATTGAACCCTTTAAACCCTCAAACAATGCAGACGAAATTGAAAACCATTATACATTTACAAATGTAATGTGATCCTCTAAATGGAAATGAAGAATGTATGAATATGAGGGTGAAATTGTGAACCATTAGACATTTACAAAATACTTTGCATTTGAAACCTCGAAATCTTTCTACATGGTGGGGTTTATGTTTAAATGCATGGATGGGAACAAGAAAACTCTAAATGAACAGTCCATTTTAAACGATGGGTGCAGATATATTATGGATGTGGAAACCATTAAACATGAATGGTGTAAATAAACTATAGGAAGGGTGAAAAAGAAACCCTCAACCAGTTACATTGAAAGGGTTTTAAACCATTAAACCCTTTAAACCCTCAAAAAATGCAGGTGAATTTGAATACCCTTAAACCATTAAAGCAATTTGATGGTTGAAATGGAAACCAAGAAACCAAAATATGAGGCAGATACTGTAAACCATTATACATTTACAAAATACATTAAATTTGAAACCCCAAAAGTAGTATGGGAACAAGAATAAATTGAATTTGAAACCCCAAAAGTAGTAGTGGGTTTTATGTTTAAATGCAAGGATGGGAACAAAAAAACCCTAAATGAACAGTCCAATTTAAATGATGTGTGCAGATATATTGTGGATGTGGAAACCATTAAAGATCAATAGTGTAAAAAAAATATACGCAAAGTGAAAAAGAAACCCTCAACCAGTTACATTGAAAGGGTTTGAAACCAATGAATCCTTTAAACCCTCAAAGAATGCATGTAAAATTTAATACCCTTAAACCATTAAAGCAATGTGATGGTCGACATGTAAAACAAGAAACCAAAATATGAAACCCGTACGCATTGACAGTTAAAAATAAACCATGCACAAAGTTAATCTGAAACCCCAAACCATTCAACCCTTCAAACCATTCAAACCAATCAATCATTGAAACCATTTAAACCCTCAAACATTAACAGTGAAATTTAAAACCCATTAACAATGCTGCTCGAAATTAAAATTTATGACCATTTTTTAACAATGTGATGCTCGAAATCAAAAATAGGCCACCAATATTAATAGTGATGCATGGAACACAAAGACTTGCACAAATGTTGTTGGACACGCAAATGAAAGAATGGAGGACATAAAAACGGTGTCAAAAAATGGCAAAAGAGGAAAGGAAAAAAAAAAAAAAAAAAATGGAAGCGGTAGGCTTTAGTGAGGACAAAGCCTCACCTAGGTCGAAAGGGGATGATGGCTTCTAGTCCCTTGTCAATGGCATCTTGTCCTTGTCGCCCGCCATACCTGCAAACACCAAAAAAAATAGAAGTAGAAAGAAAAAAACCAAAAACCAGGCAATGTGGTGAGAAAGTCTTCCATGTACCTGCATGAAGGTGCACATGTTTTGATGCCATTCAAATTGTGTTCAACACCATCATGAGCAAGATGTGGAGCAAACCAAAGTGAGGACTAGAGAGGGCATGACAAACATACCAACTTCGACTCGCTCGAAATGCGAGGAGGTAGTCGAATTGAATGCTGCTATGGTTGAAACACGGGACGATCCAGGTGCATGAAAGGTGAGGTGACGCCTAGTTAATGCCACTACAAGGAAACTTTGAAGGTGGCGATGAGAACTTTGGATGAAGGAGTTGGTGGATTAGGTGGGCATGTACGAGAATGCCATGCGGCAACCCTCTTCAAAACTGATGAAAATATTAAATGGTTAATGGTGTGGGCCCAGCCACATTCTGGTCAACAAACCGAAATGGTATAATCTCGTCCACTCCAATGAATGGGTATAGCACACGTGGCATTATGTTGATTCATCCGTAAGATTTTAATTTGGGGTAGCCAACTCAACAATTCACATGCCAGTGGTCAAAGTTGGTCTCTGGGTCCACGTGATGTGCCACATGGACCCTCGAAGTTAAGGTGCCCATGTTCTGGCTCCTATCCCCTAATACAGATATTTTCTGTCATTACTCCATATTTTCTTTGATCAACTGCTCTGCAGATGGTGGAAAATTTAATACGAAGTATGGCCTCTATAGAGTGTAGCATGGATAACGTGTAAGAATAATATGTCCATAGATGTGGTTGTCATTGCCTATCAACCAACTGCTCGCGTCTATGTTTAAGGCTGATGCGATTGGAAATGGAGGGTTCATTATTGATTTGGCTACTTTTGTTGCTTGATTGGTTTAGTCTGTGTGTATATGAGAGCATGCAGGGTTCTTTCAGAGTAGGGATTAAAAGCCATAGAGCACTGCTGGGTTTTTTCTATTTGATACTTGATGTTTTCAAGGGTAAAATTAATCATTAGTTAATCAAATATAAACGAATGAATCACAAACTCTAATCCAATTAAAAATTAACTCCTAAATGACAAAGAAAAATAGATGTAAAAATTGAATAATTAAGCTAATAAAACTCCTGATTCTGCATTGTGGCTTCCATTGCTCTTCTCCAAATCGTGTGATAGGTGGCTCTGACGTGTTGCACTGGGATTCCTGTATATGATTGACACAATTATTTTGAAGATGGTGATTCTAGATTGGAATTGAGAAATAAGCCTTGCTTTTATAGATTTTCAGGTGAGATGGGGGGAGTTTTGGAACTAAAGTGTTGATTGATAGTTCAACTGATTTTGCTTGACCAATTAAGTGGATTGATTGATTTGTTAACTCATTTGATTGATCTATTAATGAGATTGATTGGATAGTTGACTCAATTGATTGACTAGTGGACTAAATTGATTAGGGAGATGACTGATTTGATTGATTAGAAGACTGAATTGATTAATTAGTTAGAAAAGGTGATTGAGAGTGAAAAGGGGAGATTGGAGAGTTAACCGAGTTAATTGGTTTGATGAACCAGTTAGGATTTTCAACATGTGATGTAGGATTTTGAATTTGAAATTCAATTTCTAGTTATTTGGATTTAAATTTAGATTTTTAAATGATGAAATTGCATATGAGATTTACTAAAATTTATTAAAATTCAGATTTGGTGAAATGTGAATTTGAGAAAATGAAATTAGATGGAATTAGTTGAAATTTGAATTTGGGAATTTGGAAGAATAAGCTAATTAATTAAATAATTTAAATGAAATTATTCAATCATTAGAAGTAGGATTAATTAAATAATAAATATTATTTAATTAAGGAAATTAATTGTAATTAATTAAATAATTAATATTTAATTAATATTTGAAAAGGGGGGTTAATGATGAATTGATTAATAGATAGAAATTGAATGATTAGTAATGTAGAAAGTGATGATTTGAATTAGTTCAGAAGAATAATTAGCTTAATTAAATAATTAAAGAATTACTTAATTAATAAGATGAATAATTAGAATGCGATTAATGAGACATTTTTAGGTGTCTACATTTTCCCCTCTTTGAGACAATATCAGAATGACGTTGTTTCAAAGAAAACAAAAAAAATTATGCCCCAGTATGCCCCGATGGTGACGCTTTTAGGTGTAAATATGCCTCCTCGGGAAAAGTGGTTGAAAAATTATGGAATTGAGACCATTTTTCGATACAATGCTAATGAGAAATCATTTCAAATTTCGTGCAATTTTGATTTCGTTTGATCTGCCTACAAGTGATTTGAAGTTCAGGGGGTCCACGACAAAAAAAAAATCCTAATTTGGAGCTATAAATAGTGATTTAGCCCTTTTATTTGCTCATTTGTATTCTTGTGAGTTCTTGGAATTCCTTCTAATATTATTGCTTTCTTGCGACTTTGCGAGCATCATGGTTGTCTTCTGAGCATGATTGCACTTGTTAGATAGAGTCCAATCATACCAGAAACCACTTGACACTGGAGGTATGGTACGTATTTCAAAAAAATTGCTCATTTTTGCCTAATTTTGCTTGATTTTTCAAAATTTTCTTAGAGCTCAAAATTTTAAGTAATTCGCAATTGCATATCATTTTGTGCGCAATTGCTTTAAATGGTTCACAATTGCTTTAAATGCTACACAACTAATTTATTGATTCACATTTGATCTTATTGTTGCCCATTTTATTTTAATAATTCGCAATCGACATAATTGATGCACAATTGACATAATTGATTCACAATTGCTTTTGTTGATCCCCATTTGACTTAAATGATTCACAATTTCTTTTAATAATTCACATTTATTGATTTTGATACTTTTTTATAGCATGTTTGATTTGGAATTTGTTGTGTGAATACTTAGTCTGACTTTTTTCTTGTTTTCAGTTGCAGGAGAATCTTCATGTGTTGGTATGTAGACAAACAAGGCCTAATGGTCTCAATCTTTGATCCGAGTTGAGTGTCGAGGATGTTTCCTTAATTTAACATGTGGGTTTGTATCATGTATTGTACTTGTCTGAGGTTATGACCAACAGGGCCATGATCATAGTGTTGGTTGAGTGCTAGCATTCAGAGACTTGCTCATTCCATTTGCCCACTAGTGAGGCATTGATTACTTTGGAGGATGTCTGGCGCATCTTGTACATTCCCATTCATGGTGCTAGGGTGATCAATAATCACAAAGTTGGTATAGCTAGCATGTGCGAGCTTCGTGAGTGTACTAAGGAGGAGCTCCAGATCAGAGGCCAATATAAGATCCCTTCAGAGGCGATGGATTATGATGGCCTCACCATTTTATTATGTAGTATAGTAGTAGGTTTATTGATTCCTAACAGGAGGACACATGGGTCCCTGGTTGGTTGGGGCAGGGTTATTCATGACATGATTGTTCACAGACTTGTGTTTGTGTGGGGTCCATGTCTGCTTGTCACCTTGTATCATCAGATGCACGACATTGTGTATCTTAGACAAAGATCCATTGGAAGTGGCGTTACATTACCCCAGGATTGGGTATGGGAGAATATAGCCATTGCTCGATCGATTGTTTATGTGGATCTTCAGGATGAGCAGCCATATGCATATAGATATATAACAGGGATTAAGCATAAGGGTTCAGGGAATACCCTATATTGAAGGCATCGACTTGATATCTTATAGTATTTCACGTGGAGACCTTATCTTGGTTGCCTCAATTGGGCAGATGATGCACAACACTTGCCTTACTATAGACAACAAAGGTACTTGATTGGTCGCGATGTAGGTCACAATAGGATTATTGATATTCATCTTCTAGGTCGTGTACTCTAGTAGTTTGTAGAATTGCAAGGTATTCCCGATGTTACTTCCTATTTTTCTTGGGTTAGTCGGGAGATTGGTGATTGAGGGGCATGTGTTCAGCCACACATTAAGATCGCTAAGTTTGATGTTCTTCTTCCTATGTAGTGGGGTTGGTAAGTTGGGGCACCAGAACCATGTACTAGTCCTTAGTTTGATGCTTGGTGGGTACTGTGTAGGCTTGTGTCATTGATGGATCCTACTGTTCTCATGTCCCACAATAGATTCAACACCAGAGGCCATAGGGGGGAGAGGAGGACAAGTTGTGGCTATTGTAGTTGAAACCAAGGAGGAGATGGAGGAGGAGGGGAATAAGGGTGATGAGGAGGAGGAGGAGGAGGTAGATGTTGGTGGAGATACCAAGTCTAGCAGTTCTAAGGATAGTGGTGACAATGATGGTTCTACCTTAGGATCATCTAGCAGCAGAGGCGAGGATGATGATGAGGGTGGATAGGACATAGAGATGCCCTATCTCGAGGATGCTCCTATTATGGAGGGAGGTGGAGCTAGTGATGATGATGATTTGTAGGTGCTAAGAGTGCGGATCCGGAGCCTAGAGGATGCATTGGCTAGAGAGCAACAAGATAGGGGGGAGGATGACAGGGTATAGATACTTAGAGCACAGTTTCAAAGCTTTGAGGATGTGGTAGCGAGGTTGAGTTGGAGATAGAGTGATGATAGGGATCTATTTCGCATGGATTATGCCACCTTGGAGAGAGAGATAGATTAGATTGTTGCTGAGAGGGATCAATCTATTAGTGAGCGGGATGATGTCCGTCGACAGGTGCAGTTGGTCCAAGATGTGTATGATCAACATTTTGCACCTCGTACTGATGCATGGACGCAGTCTGAAAGGCTTTTTGATGCTGCAAATGAGGCATTATATTATAGACAACTTTATGAGGGTCTAGTTCCCGAGGGATGGAGAGCTCCTAGTTATCGTGAGTACAGGGTCCGATCGGGCTTTAGCAGATCTATATCATGAAGAGCAAGCAATGGAGGTGTTATGGGTCCCCCTAGGGTATCATCGGGTTATCCTAGAGTAGGATCTAGTAGGCCAGATCTACCTAATGATAGGGGTAGTGTCGGTTGAGACACTTATTTGATATCATTTGAGCAATTGGGCGCTTTTTTGTATACTTTGACACATTATCTTTTTTGAGTTATATATGATATGCAGTTTTGGCGGTGATTCATATGCATGTGTTTATTGGTGGTGCACATTTCTATTATGCAGTCCATATGATTTTATGCTTTCTATGTGATGCATGATTGTATGTGATGATTTTATATGATGTATGATCTTATATGTTGTTTATATGATGTATAATTTATACTAAAATGAATGCAATGTTATGTGATTAAATGCAAATGTAATTTAAAGTGTATGTGACTAACTTTGAGTTTAATGAATGAATGCAACTATATAAAGGTGCTATTAATGATAACACACTTAAATGAAATGCAACTAAAATGAATCAATATAATGCAACTAACTAAATCTAGATGATAAGGCAAAATGAATGTAATTGAATGAATCAACTAAATGAATGCCATTTAAATGAATCAACTAAATGAATGCAATTATATGAATGCAAGTAAATGATTTTAAGTAATAATGCAACTAAAATGAATCAATATAATGCAACTAACTAAATCTAGATTAAAATGCAACTAAGTCTTTTTGTTTCAAATGTGCCAAAATATTGTTTTACCCTTTTGACTCAATTAATTTAGATGAAAAGTTAATAGGATGAAAGAGGAAAAAAATTGATGAGAGAGAGATGATGTTAAATTATGGAATGATGAGAAAGAAAAATTAGGTCAATCCACTATTAGGAAAATGGTGTCTCAACCTTACATTTACATGAGGTTACTATTTATAGTAAGTTTTCATTTCAGCACAAAATGGTGTGAAATTCTCCCCAAAGCTTTTGGTTGGCTAGATGAGCATTTCGGTAAAGTTTTATCAAAAGATCACAACTAGTTTTGAAGATATTAAAGTTTCCATTTTGGAGGGGTCCAACGAAAGGTTTAAACTCAATTTTGAGAACTTTAGAGGCTCCAAAATGCCCTGAAAACGCTTCAAATGGCTCACAATCAGACACACGGTTCACAAGTTATGGCCTTCGAAAGTTTGTACTCCTACAATAAGAAATATAATTTGTATCACACACATAAATGAGTTGTAAAAGGGAGGGGCATGTGTTGATGTGTGTTTTAACATGTCATAGGGCATCTAGATTGGAGATAAGGTCGGCTATGCTTTATTGGGTGGTTTTAGCCCATGGTCTTGTAATATTGTTTGACGGTTTCTTGTATTGTATCTCCTATATATGAGGTGCGTGAGATAGAGGTTGTGTGTAAGAGTCTTATGGCTATTGAGTTACCTTTGAATCTCTGATTAGTAGTACTCCTGCGAAGAGCTTTCTCTTTAAGTATATTATAATATGTCTTTGATTGTTGAATAATATATGGGGCAGCTTTTGGAGTGTGGGGTTTTTCTCCCGAAAGGGTTTTCCCCATGTAAATCATTGTGTTGTGGTATGAATGTTGTTTATGAGTATTTTTATTAAGTTTATGTAACTGTTGTGACATCTATAAAAGTTTTTACATTATCTTCATCTCAAGGTTAGTGTAGGAAGTTGTTCCACTACTTAAATTCCTTACAAGTGGTATCAGATCTTGATCACCTTTGGTTTCAGTTGTGGTTTGTTGGGTTTTTTAAACTAATCTAGATTTGAGTGGGAGCTTGTGCAGAAGACACTTTTTGATCTTGTTGCAGGAATTTTAGATGGCAAGTTCGTTAGGGAAAATAGAGGTGGAGAAATTTAATGGAATGAATTTTGAGATGTGGAAGTTGAAGATGGAAGATCTGCTAATAATTTAAGATATGTGGGATGTTGTTGATGCGAATGTTCAAATGCCCTCATATCCTACTATGATGGCTCAGTATGATGTTATGGACCGAAAATCCAAGGGTCTAATCAGACTATGTCTGTTAGACTCTGTCCTGATCAATGTACATGAAGAAAACTTTGCAAAGATGCTATGGACTAAGCTTGGTGAAATGTATCAAGTGAAATCTTTATTAAATAATTTTTTCTTGAGGAAGAAATTGTATTCCTTGAAGATTTTCTTGAGGATGAATTAAAGACCACCTAGAAGCATTCAATATGTTGGTGGCTCAATTAGTATTTGTCAGTGTTAAGATGAACGAAGAGGAGAAATGCCAAATATTGCTTTGTTCTTTGCCTGATTCATGGGATTCTCTTGTTATGGCTATCGGTAGTACTTTTGTTGTTTTGAAGTCTGAAGATGTGGTGGGTTCCCTACTTGGCAAAGAGATGCTTAGGAAGGTATCCCTCAATTCAAAGGAAGCCCTAACTATTTGTGGAAGACCTAAGGAGAAGGACAAGAAGAATGAGAAGCGCGATAAGTCCAAATCGAGTGGGAGATCAAAATCTCCTAGAAAGTCCAATGTCATTTGCTAGAATTTAGGTAAACCAAGTCACATTCGTAAGGACTAAAAACAAGAAAAAAAGAAGAAAAAGAAGAAGTTTGATTATGATTCTGAGTCTGAGAAGGAGGATGGTGATGCATTTATTGCATCTTTGGTGACTCATGCAGGTAATGATGCCTGGTTAATTGACTTAGGTGCATCTTTTCAGATGACTTCCAATAGAGATTGGTTTTCTGAATATGAAGAATTTAATGGAGGTAAGGTGTACTTGGGTGATGATTCACATTTAGACATTGTTGGTCGAGGCAAAGTTAGGATCAGGTTTTCTAATAGTAGAATAAAAATGATTAATGGTGTGCTACATATCCCTGGATTAAAATAAAATCTGTTATTTGTGAGCAAACTGATAGATGCAGGTGTGCAGGTAGTCTTTTCTGAAGCAGGATGTAAGATGATTAAGGGTTCTATGGTAATTGCTAGAGGTGTCAGGTTTGACACTTTGTATAAGTTGGATGCATACCCTATTAAGTGTAATAACACTTCTGTGAAAAGTAAATTTGTAGATACTTCATCAGAAGATTTGAGAGTTTCACCTTCAACAGATGGAAATGGCTTTTGGGTACCTAAGGGTGCTCTTTCTTCTGAAGAAAAGCAGAGAAGACTATGTTATGACACCAAAGACTTGGCCACATTAGAGAAAAGGGTCTAAGGACCTTGAAAAATAAAAAACTTTATCGAAGGTTTTAATGATTGTAATCTTGACTTTGATTTATGTGAGCATTGCATTTATGGAAAACAAAACCACGTTCAGTTTTACTCGAGTTCTCATAAATCTTGTGGTGTTTTGGATCTTATTCATTTTGATGTGTTTGGTCTTGTAGATTTTGCTTCAATTGGTAAATCCACATATTTGTAGTGTTATAAAATTGTGACCCTTTCAATTATCAACCATATTAGGGTCCTCACGCAAGCGAACCGAATCCCCAAGCCTGATCGGAGACTAGAGACTTGCTCAACCCTTGAAAATTGCATCCTTCTTGCCCTTCGCACTGCCTAAACTGCTACCTGTCCTACAAAAAAGGGTAGGACAAGGGCATGGTGCCCTTGTCCCTGCCCTATTTTGGGACTAGACCCTTCAAATTTTGCATTGGTGGTTGCACTTTGGGCAGGAAAAATCCCCCGTTGTCGGCTGGTGACGGAAAATCAGATCAATAACCCTAATTGACGAGTATTAAAGTTTCATTTACCCTCCCATTTGCATAGCAATATTTCATAAGGTGAAAATTGGCATAAGCGACAAGTTCAAGCATTCCTTTCAAGCATTGAGCATTCTCAAGTCTCTGTTCAAGGCTAAGTGTTGCATTTAGGTCAAGGATTCAACCATTGAAGAGGAGATCCCTTCCCACATTCAATTTCATACAAGCAATTCTATCTACATTCCTATTGCATCCTCCCTTGAGGTGATTTACATTTCAGTCTTTCATTTACATTTACTTGCATGTACTTTCTTTCATCATTTGGTTAATTCCAAAACCAGGTTTGACCTCAAGGCAAACCCCCAATCCCAACCACTTTTCCTCTCTTTTCTGTCTGTAGGTTGCAGGTGTGCAGCTATTCTTGTAGATTTGGACTCCATTTACAGATGCCGAAAAACCCTTTTCATTTCACGGATTTTTCGGAGGACCGTGTGCCCTTTGAACACGATCCCAATGACTTTTCCTCAAATTCACAAGGCAACTTTATCTCGACATATTATAGACAGATCCAGGTCCATAGCTTCATCCCATAATTCTATTTCAAGTTATAATCAATTCTTTGTTACTTTTACACTTAGTCTCAAAACACATAATTCAATCATTTCCCATTCTAAAAGAGGGGTTAGCTTTTCATTTCCTTATCAATTCATTTAGTATTCAATCTCTTTCCTAAGAGATTGGATCTAGTGAACTCTCCCCCCTCTTTTAAATGTAATTGTGGGAAAAGTGTTTGAAGGGAAATCCGTAGTGAAACTTTCATCTCTCCTTGGAGGGAAGGAAGGCTTTCCTCTTGATCTCTCATCCATCCACCCTTTTCCACCATTACAATATTATGTTTTATTTATTGATGATTTTAGTAGAAGGACATGGGTATATTTTCTAAAGAGTAAATATGAAGTTTTCAGTCGATTTAAATAATTTAAAGAAATGATTGAGTTGCAGACTGGAAATAAAATTAAATGTTTCAGTACCGATAATGGTGGTGAATTTTTCTCTAATGATTTTGATATATTTTGTAAAGATTGTGGCACTAATAGATAGAAGATAACTCTGTATTATCCATAGTAGAATGAAGTTGTAGAAAGAATGAACATGACACTGATGGAGAAGGCTAGGAGTATGCTGAGTGGTGCTGGTCTAGAACAAAATTTCTGGGTTGAAGTTGTTTCCACTGCTTGCTACCTAATTAATAGGTCTCCTACATCAGCCCTTGTTGATAAAAAACCTATGCAAGCATGATCGAATCACAAGACTTCATTGAGACATAATAGATTTTTTGGTTGTGAGGCATATGCACACGTGCCAAAGGAGAAGCAAACAAAGTTGGAGAACACGGTTGTGAAATGTATCTTCATTGGGTATAGTTATGGTGTGAAAGGATACAAGATTTGGGACCTTGTTGCACAAAAGGTAATTCATAGTAGAAGTGTTATTTTTAGATAAATTAAGTCTCCTTCTGTTACATTGTAGCCAGAATAGACTAAAAAGGAAAATGTGATTCAATTCCCTTCTACACCTGAAGATAGGCAGGAAGTTGAGGAGAGCTCATCTAGCTTTGAATCTTTAGAAGAGGAGGAAGAACCTCTAAATCATCTTGTTCGAAGGTCTACAAGACTTATACAACCACCTAAAAGGTATTCACCTGATGATTGGAGATGTATTATTTCTTTGAATACTAATGTGGATGAACCAAAATCTGTAGAAGAGGCATTAGGTATGAATGATGTAGAATCCTAAAAGATTTCTATGGAAGAAGAAACGACAACTTTGAAAAAGAATGACACATGGGATCTTGTATCATTGCCTGAA
The DNA here is from genome assembly GCF_030272615.1 of Cryptomeria japonica. Lineage (NCBI taxonomy): Eukaryota > Viridiplantae > Streptophyta > Pinopsida > Cupressales > Cupressaceae > Cryptomeria > Cryptomeria japonica. The sequence continues at coordinate 576,768,978 of NC_081406.1, forward strand.
GGATGAAAATGGTTGTAAATGGGTGTTCAAGAAAAATATTGGTTTAGATCGAAGCATTAAGAAGTATAAAGCGAGGATGGTTGCAAAATGCTACTCTTAGGTTGAGGGTGTTGATTATGGTGAGATATTTTCTCCTGTTACAAAAATGACATCCTTTAGATTTTTGTTGTCTATTGTTGTTGCATATGATTTAGAGGTTGAGCAAATGGATGTGAAAACTATTTTCCTTCATGGTGATTTGGAGGAGGATATTTATATGACACATCTAGAGCACTATATGGTAAAATATAAAAGTAATTTGGTCTATAAATTAAAGAAATCCATGTATGGCCTCAAATAGAGTCTTAGGATGTGGTACTAAAAATTTGATACATATGTGTTGAGTTTGGGATTTGAGCATTCTAAATCATATCACTGTGTTTATTATATATATGATGGTGATCATTTCCTATACATTGCATTATATGTTGATGCTATGTTATTCATTGGTAAAGGGAAAGGTATGATTTTAGAACTAAAGTCTCAGCTCACTACTAAATTGGAAATGAAAGATCGTGGTGCAGCAAAGCAAATTCTTGGGATGGAAATTCAAAGATATAGAGAGAAAATTAATCTATGGCTAGGCCAGAGTAAGTATGTGAATTCAGTTTAATAGAGGTTCAACATGCATGATTGTAGACCATTGTGTGTTCCTTTTATAGTTGGAATGAAATTATTTGTTGTAGATTGTCCTACATCCCCATCGGAGATGGAAGACATGAGCAAAGTGCCTTACCAGAGTGCAGTTGGAAGTTTGATGTATGATATGGTCTGTACTAGACCATACATTGCCCAAGCAGTGAGATTTCTTTCTAGATATATGTATAATCCTGGTAGAGTTCATTGAGATGTAGTCAAAAGAGTCTTTAGATATTTGAAGGGTACCTCAGAGTATTCTTTGTGTTATCATGGTAATTTAGTTTGAGACATGATTTCCCTTAATATTCATGGTTATGTGGACTCAAAATGGGCATGTGATATTGATAGCAGAAGATCCACCAGTGCTTATGTGTTTACTTTATTTGGTGGTGCAATTAGTTGGATGAGTAAGCGACAGGTTTTGGTTTCCTTGTACACTACTAGAGAAGAGTATATGGCAGCTTGTAAAGAAGCCATTTGGCTTAAGAGAATGTATGCAGACATTGGAATAAAAGAAGGAGCCATGACAATTTATTGTGACAGTCAGAGTGCGATCTGCCTAACTAAGAACCCAATATTTGATGGCGGGACCAAGCACATTGATGTTCAGTACCATTTTGTCAGCGAGATGATTGAATATGGCAGGGTGAAGTTGGTTAAGGTAGAGAATTTGATGAATGTTGTAGATTCTTTAACTAAGGTTGTGAGCATAGAGAATTTCATAGGGTGTTCGGATTCTATGGGCCTTATGGCCCCTAGCAATTGATTCATTGTGTTGAAACTCCCTTTTCTCTTGCAAGGTGTCCGACAAGTGGGAGATTTGTTGGGAAAATGGTGTCTCAACCTTGGATTTAAATGAATGAGGTTACTATTTATAGTAAGTTTTCATTTCAGTATGAAATGATGCTAAATTCTCCCCAAAGCTTCTGGTTGGCTAGATAAGCAATCCAGTAAAGTTTCCTCATAAGATCACAACTAGTTTTGAAGATATTAACGTTTCCATTTTGGAGGAGTCCAATGAAGTGTTTAAACTCAATTTTGAGGACTTTAGAGGCCTCAAAATGCCCTGAAAAGTGAGTGTAAATGGTTTAGTGGTATATGATATGATAGAGTAATTCATGAGCTTTTTGGCGCTTCAAATGGCTCATCAATCGGACACACGGTCCACAAGCTATGGCCTCCGGAAGTTTGTACTCCTGAAATAGGAAATATAATTTGTATCGAACACATAAATGAGTTGTAAAAGGGAGGGGCACATGTTGATGTGTGTTTTAACATGTCGTAGGGCATCTATATTGGAAATAAGATCGGCTATACTTTATTGGGTGGTTTCAGCCCATCGTTTTGTAATATCATTTGATGGTTTGTTGTATTGTATCTCCTATATATGAGGTGTGTAAGAGTCTTATGGCTATTGAGTTACCTTTGAATCTCTAATTAGTAGTATACCTATGAAATGCTTTCTCTGCAAGTATATTGTAATTTGTCTTTGATTGCTGAATAATATATTGGGCGACTTTTGGAGTGGGGGTTTTCCCCACATAAATCACTGTGTTGTGGTATGAATGATATTTATGAGTATTTTTGTTAATTTTTTGTAACTATTGTGACGATCTATAAAAAATTTTGCATTACCCTCCTCTCAAGGTTAGTGTAGGAAGTTGTTCCACTACTTAACTTCCTTACATCCATGAAAAATATGATCTTGATTGACACAATCAACATGATGAGATTTAAAAAAATGAAATGATATGATTGATGATCCTTTATGTCTTTATTCATAGTGCAACATGTATTCATCACTGAGCCTTATTATGTGACAATGAAGTTGCGTACATCAGGCTATAAAGAACCGAGATGTAAAGATATCTCATTGCAAGAACAAACACATAGCAAACAAAGAGAGAACCTTCCATATGGAGAATGATGTTAGGAGTCGAGGCATGTGTGGCATTCAAATATTGAACGCTCTTATCACAGACACCCATAACACCATTTCCCCAGAACTTCATTGGTTCACACCACAAAAAACAAACAAAGAAAAGGATCATGCCCATCATAGCTCCTCTAGTCACTTTTGGACATCCTTGAGTAGCATAGAAACATGATCTTCGCCAATTGATAAAAGACAAAAAACAAATTAGACAAAACTCAGCAGCTATACTGACTATGCCTTTGCTTTGATTGTTAGATGTGATGGTTGATAATGTCCGATCTCAGAAAGTTTGGACCCCGTTTAAAATTGACTTGTCTGGTTTCTAGTGTATCCATTTCTGTTTAAGACAAGATAATGATCACTTGATATGGATAGTGATACGATTGATAAGATAGTTTTATCAGTTGATTGCAGATTTTGGTAAGATAGTTATATCCTTTGATGACTCCGTCCAAAGTGTTTGTTGGATATTTGCAAAGGCATTTGATTATTGAGAGACATTTCATTGCAAGCTTTTGATGTTTTCAATTTTTTTTTTCTTCTTTCTTATGTTTTTGAATTTTGTGGATCATATCTGAATTTTTTTTATTTATTTTTTTAGGATCATATGTGGAAATTTTTGTTGATATTATGCTTTTGCAAATTTTTTGTAGATTTTTTATTGTTTTCGATTTGTTTGGATGTTTTTCAGGACTTTTTACGATTTTTAGGTTTTTTTCAGAACATTATTTGATTTTTATGATTTTTTTAGGACATTATCGAATTTTTATAATTTTTTCAGGACTTTATCTGATTTTTAGGATTTTTTCAGCTATGCCCTCAGTATGCAGACCTATTATGACAAGATGATCTAGGTGATGCATATGGAGATAATGAATTTTGGCATGACCTATGCTAATACAGTATGCAAGATGAAGATGCATTTCCTATTTGAACAAGGATGATTGAGTTCAATCTATTCTTAGAAGACCTTAGACCATCCAACTTAACACACTATGTAACCAATATCTAAAAATGGAGACATGGAAAACTTCCCCACCAACTCTTGAGACTTTGATCTTCTTTTGCCCACGTGTGTGGGATTGAAGTTATTCTGACTCTTATAACCATTAGAGATCCTTGGAATCCTATGTGACTAGCTACATGAGTTATTCTGACTTCAAAAGAATCCTGGATAGAGCCTTGCTGCCAGTCAGACGTCTATAGCCTCGATGAGGTTATACACTGTAATCTCTCAAATATTGCTCCATTCCTAATAGGCATCTATAGCCCTGATGTAGTTACTCGCATGTTCCCATAGTCAATATTTTATTGCACTTTTTGATGGTATGATGAAAGAATAAGTATCCAGTAGAATACTGAGAGGGGGGGCGTGAATCAGTATACTGAAAAACTGATACAAAAGTTCCCAAAATCAAACTCAGTCAAACAAAGTAAACATATCTCAGTCAAGATCAATATTCATAAGAATACTTGACATCAACTAGTTTAGCCGTTATGACAACTTTAACAGTAAACAACTTCAATCTTGTGAATATCAACAATGCTTAATCATAGCTCAACATATTCATCTCTTAATGCTTCAACTTAAAATGCCTTATCAGAGATTTAACCAAATCAACAAATAACATCACAACCACAAAAGCATTCACCACTTGACACAAATGTTTATACGTGGAAAACCCAAATAGGTAAAAACCACGGTGAGATGAGACTCACAAGGATAGCTATCTGAACTCTTTCGAAGTTCACCTTGTTAGGAGCCAAATCCTGTTAGAGCTTTACAATAAGTCCTGTTAAGAACTAATTTCGGTTAGGAATCACCTGGTTAAGGGATTTTACAAATATGCCTTGTTAGAAGCACAATACCCTGTTAGGAGTAACCTCGCTGGAGGATTTAATAATTCAAGCTAATGGACCACCTTGTTAGAGGATGTAATGAGTAACCAAGCTTGTTAGAGCTTACCCGATTAAGGGATTTAACTTCTGTTGTAATTGTTAGAAAACAATAGTTTTGTTGATCTGTCTGAATAACACTACTTTTGCTTGATTAGATACTTCTATAACCTTCGGTCTGCCTTCACTCAAAGTGCAGATCCATTCACCGGTTTGGCAACTATACACTCAATAGGTTTTCTACCAACCTTGCCAACAACCTTAACAAACAACTTCATCGACCTTAAATAGAAATCAATTAGGTCGGTAACATAGAAAAAACCTAATTCTCGTCATCGAGATTACAAACAAGTCAGTACAATCTTGACTGTTAGAAATCATGACAATCTCTTCAAATTTTTCAAGACAATTTCAACCGCTCCATGATCACCGCTCTATTGGACTTTGTAACTCATCACGCGTTGTGCATTAGATGCAATCCACTTTTCTCCTTCCCTAGACAAGAACAAACGTGCCAAAATGATTTGAATATCTCCTTAATCGAATGATCACACTTGTCTCCATCATTACCACTTATCAGATAATAAACCATCAAACTTGGTCAGTTAGGGTTTAACAGCTGATAGGGTTTACCGGTTACATTACATAGAAAGGTTTAACCCTTTACACCGGTTCAACTCACAAACTTAACGTACAGGTTTACAACATCTTCCACAAATCTCTTCTTACCGGTTACTAGCCAATATGAAAAACAACAATATCATCAATAACATGAATACCATTTACCGGTTCAATTGACATCAATGACAATATATCATTAATGCAATCTTGATGCAAAATACCAACAAACTCAAAATGCCAACACTTTTATCGTGATATTTCAGTTATATGTCATTGCTCTTTTGCCTTGATATTTTGATATGGATTTTGGCATAGCACTTTTTTATTTTATTTTATTGCCCTAACATGTAAGTAATGGAACCTACTTGGGTATGATGATTACAACTGTACTGAAGTAGAATATTGGATTTTTTACTAGCCACATGACTAACTAGGTATCTATAATGACTTAGAGCATTTGATTAATGTGTGAGATATATAGAAATCGATAAATTTTGGGTGACAAGGTTCAATAGTGAAACCTCTACAAAACCATGGATAAAGCCTAATCACAAGGAGGCATTGAAGGTAAATAACTGATGACTTCCTAAAGCCTCATGTACCAGTATCTAGAAAATGAGACCACCTTCTCTCTTTTTTAGTGCAGACAGGTGAACCACTTATACAATCTCTTTGTTTTATTGATGCAACTATATGCGCAAGCCAAGACAATATGCTATGAAGATTGCAAATGTGATGCATTTAGGAAAAAAGCTATATGAGATGCACTGCTTTAAATAAAGTGATATGCAAATGCAGAAAATAAAGACTAAATTAACCCATCCATTAGATGTAATATCTTTTAAGGTGCCTGTTGTTCATAGGATTAGGGAGTGGATCGCCCTCCATTGTTATATTATAAGCATCGTTTCCACCCACTCGTGTTATTACAAAAGGACCTAACTAGTTAGGCTCAAATTTTCCTGGATTTTCACATTCTGCTAAGTTCCTCTGGTTCTCCTTAAGGATGATATCCCCTACTTCGAAGAAATGTGGTCTTACTATTTTGTTATATATTCATCTCATTTTATTTTGATACCCTTGTAAATGATTCAAAGCGCTTTGCCATTTTTCATCCAATAGTTCAAGTTCTTGCAAGCGTGCAACTCTGTAGTCTTCTTTTGATATGATGTGTTTCAGAGAGACTCTTAGCGATGGCAACTCTACCTCAATAGGCAGAATGGATTTTGAACCATATACCAAAGAGTATGGTGTTGCGCCAGTGGCTATGCATACACCAGTTCAATAGGCCTGGAGTGCTGGATTTAGTTGAAGATGCTAGTCTCGTCTGAATTTGTTGACAACTTGCTTTAAAATTTTCAATATAGTTTTGTTTGTTGCCTTAGCTTGACCGTTGCTTTGGGGATAGTATGGGGTTCCAAAGCGTTGTTGGATATGGAATTGTTCAAAAAGTTCAATGACCTCTTGGTTTTTAAAGGGACACCCATTATCTGTCATAATACACATCGAGACTCCATATCTACAGATAATATAATTCAGGATGAATTTTTCTATTTGTTTGCTAGTGGTGTAGGTCATAGGGATTGCCTCAACCCATATTGTAAAATATTCAGTAGCAGTGATAATGAACTTGTTCCCGTTAGAGGAGGTAGGCTTGATTTTCCCTACTAGATCAAGTCCCCACTGTGAGAATGACAATGGTGATGTGATATATTGAAGGTCTTGTGCAGGTGCGTGAACTAGATCTCTATGTATTTGGCATTGTCTACATTTCTAAACATACTTGTAAGTATCCTTTTCCATTGTTTCCCAGTAGTATCTTGTTCTCAATAGCTTCTTGGCTAGAGTTGGGCCACTGACATGGGCGCCACAAATTCCATTGTGAATTTCTTTTAGTGCTTGTTGTGCTTCTTCCGTATTGAGACATCTAAGCAAGGTGGTATCCAAAATTCTTCTGTACAATGTGTCTGCAATAACTGTGTATCTAGATGCCTTCCGTATGAGGGTCTTTTCTAATTGGATGAAAGATCTGGAGGCATATACTGATCATGTAGATATGAGTAGACTTCTTGATACTAGGGGATTCAGCTCCCACTATGGCACAAACATATTTTGAAGTAGGTATTTCATATGAAGGTACCATCAACTACTTTACTATGAATTCAAACGGAGTTCCATTATTCGACATATCAAGGAGAGATCCCACAGTTGCCATTGCATCAACGACTTTGCTCTGTACTCTGAGGATTTTCTCAAAAGAGATGTTGGATAAATGTTACTTGAGTTCTTCTACCAACTGTTTGTAGGGTGTAAGCTTGTCATCCTCAGTGTCGTAATCATCATTCACTTGGTTGATGATAAGCTGAGAATCCCCATAGACTTATAGTTCTTTGATCTTCCATTGCATGACATTCTAAAGTCCTATTACTAGTGCTTCATATTCAGCTATGTTATAAGTGAAAGGGAAGATTATTCTAAATGATTTAGGAATAGAATTACCTTGAGGGGTGATAAATAGGATTCCCGCTCCTACTCCATGATTGGTATGTGATCCATCAAAGTATAGTTTCCAAGTGCTAGATGCTATGATTATGAAGACAGATTCATCTAGGAAGTCTATCAACATTGGATGATGGTCTTGCATTGGAGCCTCTACCAATTGATATGCAATTATCTTTCCTATGATGGCCTTCCTATCAACATACTCAATGTCAAACTTGCTTAGGATCATTACCCGTTTGGCTAACCTTCTAGTAAATGCAACTATACTTAATAAATACTTGAGTGGATCAAACTTTGTAATGATCTGGATCTTATGACTGATCATACAGTGTCTAAGCTTCTGGGAAGCAAAAATCACTTCTAAGCATGCACACTCAATGGGAGTGTAATTCAATTCATAGCCTACAAGAGTTCTAATGATGTAGTAGATTGCTCTTTCTTTCCCTTGATCATTGTGTTGTGCTAAGAGAGCACCCAAAGTGGAGTTTGTGGCAGATATATACAACAATAGTGGTTTTCCATGGATTGGTGGCACTAACATTGGTGTGGTAAGTAGATAGTCTTTAAAAGCATGAAATGCCTCTTGGCATTGTTCTAACCATTTGAATGTTACACCTTTCTTTAATAGGTATTGGAAAGGGTGGTACTTATTTGCCAATTGTGCTATGAAGCATCATATAGATTGGAGTCTCCCTTGTAGACTTCTTAATTGCTTTAGTTTTGTTGGTGTTGGCATTTCTAAGATGGATTTCACCTTTTCAAGATCTACTTCGATGCCTTTGTTTGACACAATGAAGCCCAAGAGCTTTCCAGCTGTAGCACCAAATACACACTTCTTAGGATTAATCCTTACTTTGTATTGTTCTAATCTATTAAAGATTTTGGCTAGAACTTCTAGGTGATCTTCTTTGATTCATGACTTGGCTAGGATATCATCAACATAATCCTCCATGATATCATGTATCATGTCATGGAACAATATTGTCATAGCTTGTTGATATGTTGCACCTACATTCTTTAAACAAAATGGAATGACATTCTAATAATTTGTTCCCTATGGACATGTGAATGTTGTATTTTCTTGGTCTTCTGGTACAATCCTGATTTGATTATAACCAGAGAAACCGTCCACGAGTAAAAGCATCTCATTTCTCGCTAAAAGATCTATAATCATATTCAATATTTGGAAATGGAAAATCGTCCTTGGGACAAGCCTTGTTTAGATCTCTGAAGTCAGTGCAGATTATGATGCCCCCAGTGTGCTTGGTTACTGGGACTAGATTGGAGATCCACTATGCATAGTCTATGGGTCTTTTGAAACCCACATCTAACGATTTCTGTAGTTCAATTTTGACTAGTAGAACTATTTGTGGATGCATCTTTCTTAACTTTTTCTTGTAGGGTTTTGTTCTTGGTAATAGTGGTAGATGGTATAAAACCAATTTAGGATCCAGTCCTAGAATATCTGGATAGGACCATGCAAAGTTGATAGGCATTTTCTTAAAAAAATGAATATTTTTTTCTTTTTCTAGAGGATTTAGGGATTGTGCCAGATGAATTTTATGTACATTCTCAACATCTCCTATGTTGATCTCTTCAGTTTCTTCTATTAGGAGTGTCGATTTCTCTTGATCTAGTGGAAGATCATCGACTCTACCTCTAGTCATACTTTCTATTTCTGCTGAGTCATCTGGATTGGAGGAAGAGTTTGCCTCTCCAAAATATGTTATTCTATCTAGATCTATGATGAATCCTGCCTTGTGGTCATCAAATGGGAATCCATCTCTGGCACCCAACAACTCTGCTATAGCCTCGTCGTTCTCAAACCAATCCATCTTTGGTTCCTCTTTTTGCCCCCAATCTATTAAATGTGGGTACATAAGGCATATATCTCTTTCATCATCAAAGTTTGGGCTTGTTGTTACCATGCAGACTTGATTATCAAATTGGCTTGTGAACAAATTTGGGTCTATTCCTATATCTTTGTAAACAATGCCATCATCTACAAGTGGCAAGTGATCATAATATTTGTCTACATTTGTTGTTCTACTGCTATGGAGAGATAGAATTCATAGTCATGTGAGTCAGTGATTGTCTCTACATAGGTGTATATATCTGATATGTCATCATATGGTTCTTCCTCAATTGGAGTTAGAGGGAATTCTATAGTATTGATGATGGGCAGAATATTCTCATGACTTGATGATCTAGATTCATTTATTGACATGTTGTTTATTCCTTGGATGATTGATTATGGCCCTGTTTCTGTGACATTTGTTGGTGCTATGTCATTATCTGTTGATGCACTTGAAGATAAGGATGAGGCTAACCAGGTGTTAATCTACTTTGATGGTCTTATGTTCTTGCCTGAAGAAGTGATCCATGTGTTGTTGTCAATGGCAGGTGCTATGCCTGTTTCTGTTAGTGCACTGGAATGTCAAGATGGTGGACATTCAGTTGTTGACAAGTTTCCCAATGTAACATTATTAAGAATTCTGATTCTGTTGGTTGACTCCTATAATATTGCTGGTGGCATGTTCATAATTACTGGAGTAGCTGATTTTTTAGACTTTTTTGCTGTGTAGATGTATCCCAAACCTTGGTGTTTTGGGTTGTCTATGGGTAAGATGGGTTCTAAGATGCCTTGAGCATTTAGTCCCAATTCCAATCTTGTTGTTCCATCATAGCCATGTCTTTGTAGCAATGTGAATCCATTCCCATATAGATCTAAGGGAAGTTTGATAACATGGTAGTTTTCTTCATCCTTGTATAGCCAAGCATTCATATCTTCCTCTAGGGCTTCATCTTGTATATCTCCCCATCTAACAAATGAGTGAGAATCTAAATATTTGATAATATATTTTCCTTTGTCTTGCTTTGTGATAGTAGATGTGGGTCTCCCAAAAGTTCTAGGAGATAGAGATAATGGTCTTGTTGATGATGATGCAGCAATAGAATATTCTCCACACCCTTCATCCTTGATTTGCAGTGGAGGTGCAATAGGTATGCATGGTCCAATATTTTGTGCATCCGATGGTGCTATAGGTCCCAACTGTGGAATGATTGTAGATTCTTGATTGATGGGGACTTGGTTGTCTGTACTTGCTCTCAAGTAGTTGTCGTGCTGAAAAGGATCTGGGTCTCCATGTAATGTTATTTCAATTTCATTGAATGGAAACTTTATGCATTGATGGAATGTGGATGGTATGCCCTGCATGGCATGTATCCATGGATGACCCAATAGCATATTATATACCATTTCTCTGTCTAATACTTGGAACATAACATTAGTAGTAACAGGTCCAACTTGTACTTACAGTGTGACCACCCCTTTTGAAGGACATTCTTCATCATCATATGCCTTTATGTTGATCTTCTTGGTAGGGTCTATGTGAAACTGAGAATAAATAGCCTAGTGCTTGAAGCAATTTAAGGGTGCATATGTTCAACCCTGCTCCTCCATCAACCAACACTCTTCTGATCCTTTTCTTATGAATGTATGCTACTAGATGTAAAGGATCATTGTGCATGATTCTATCTGTGGGGACATCTTTTTCTATGAAAGCAACCCGAGATGAAGTAGATATGTTTCCCACCATCGCTTGATATGTATTCTCATCTATATCTCTTGAGACAGCTGAATCTTGGAGTTCCTTGTCTAAGATTTTCCCATGACTTGGTGATATATGAAGCATTTCAAAGAGTGAGATTTGTGTTGGAGTCTTCTTTAATTGATCTACAACATTCAAGTTGCTTGTTTGAGGAGGCACATGAGAAGATACTCCTTGTAGTGTAACCTTTGATCTGTGGGTCACAACGACACAATCTCTTTTCCTATGATTAAAATTGATAGCGGCCACTAATGCATCTCCTTCACTGAGTGTATTGATGGTGTAATCATAATCAGCCTTTGTGTAGTTGGTCGTGTTATCTTGTGTTCTTGAACCAAAAGCTTGACCTTGATTATACTTAACAAATGGATCTTTGTAGATGATGTGGGCTTGATTTGTAGATCCTTTATTGGCATCCATTGTGACATCCCCTTGGTCTATTAAATCTTGAATGAGGTTCTTTAGCTTATAACAGTTAGATATCTTGTGGCCTTTTGCTCAATTGTACTCACAAAAGTCATTGTCATTCCACCATGCTGGTTTGAATGGTGGAATGACAATGATTGTTTTTTGTGCGTTATTCCTTGGAGGTTTGAAGATATTAGATTGCACTACATTTGTGCTATTAGATGTTGCATTGTTAAGTTGTGACTAATTCACATTTGGTGAAGGAGAACTTGTTGGTCCTTGTAGTGATACAACTGGTTTAACTCTATTTACCACATGAGAATCTACCACTCCATCATTTATCACATTCTTATTTATGGACCAAAATTTAGGCTTATTTGCACCTGGTGTGTTGGATGTACTGATGTCTTTTCTATTTTTAAGAATACCTTGTTTTAGCAATCCTTTATCACATTTTAATCCCTTTTCAGTGATCTCTTTAAAGGTACTCAAACATTGCATTTGTAAAGGGTATTTTAGTGGAGGTATGAGGTTTTTATTGAAAATATCGACTTGCTATGTTTCTAGTATGTGGCTTGGATACCGATGGTATATAGATCTCCATCTTTGCAAAAAAGTAGCGTAGGTATCACTTTCCTTTTTCTTTGTAGAGCACAAGTCTATAAGAGTTACCGGGTTGTCAATATTGTGGGAGAAGTTTGTGATTAACAACTCTACCAGCTCTCCCCAAGAGGTAATCCTTGGTGGTAGATGTGAAAATCACTCTAGTGTAGATCCTCCAAGACTTTTGGGAAAAAGTCATAAAAGGTATGTGTCCTCATGGGCTACTTCAATGCATATGATGTAAAGAACTCTTTGATGTTATCTATTGGATCACCCTTTCCTCTATACTTGTCAAACTTTGGTGTTTCAAAATAAGGAGGAAAGGGTGGCATGTATAATGACCTATCAAAAGGATAAGGTCTGAGATCTTCCATAGTGTAATTCTTTTTCTCTTTACTTGACTACATTGTCACCATTTGCCTTTGTAGATTATGAACTTTCTGAGCCAAAGCCTCTATTTACGTCAAGGGTACACTCGATGTGTATGTATTAGACACATATGGTGAAGTTGTTGTATAGACAAGTATCATTGAAGACATTGTTTGATTGTGGAATTGTGAATAAACCTCCACTAGGCACTATAAAGTAGGAAAATTGTGATCTTGTATTCGATTGAGTGGACCCAATGGGATTGATAGATCTTTGTTGTGTCCCTTGACCACTAAGAGTAGATCTTGCAGATACTGTCATTACCACATATAAAGTATTTGCCAATTGTGAATTGACCACGGGTGCTATTTGGAATGTAATAGATGTGGTTCCTGACATTTGTGTTGAATCCATGGTAGCTTGTATTGCATTTGATTGTGTTGACTTAGTTTGAGCAAAAATTTGCGTTGAATTTGTTGTTGTTGTTCGCATCTGATTTGTATTTTGGTTTAAAGTTAGCTCAGGTGACAAGGTTGTAGAAATGTCAATATTCAGGGGTAACTTTGCTCCATTTTGGATCAAAAGAGAGAGATACCTATCTCTGTTGTTATTGATAAGAGCGTTGAGGACTGTTAGTACTTGAGGGTCTTGTTGAGCAGCCTCAATCTCTTCTTGTATTAATCCAGTCTATAACTCTTCAATTGTAGGTATTGGATTTGTGTTTGTAGGTAACATAGCACCCCCTCTTGATTGTGAATTTGAGCTTGTAGGTGGGCTCATATTCCAAGTAGGATTGTAATAGGGTTCACTATTTGGATCCATTTGGTGTTTTGCCTTTTGAGATTGCGTTAACGACATGAATGTAACTTCAAAGTGATCTTGACTCTCTATGATGCACCTAAAAGGAGAATGAAGGACTTGGACAACTGATATGCAAGACTTTGATTTATTGACTGTGAGATTGTGTATGCAAACATAAACTACTATGAGGACTCTCTAATGCTGAGGAATTTGTTCTTCGATGGCAAGTCTAACAAGTTGTTGATCAATTTCTTGTTCTCTTTGTTTCTTGATTTCTTGTCCAGCTTGCCTTTGAATTTAGACTGGCTTACAAACTTTGTTATCTAAGACAACCTCAATCTCTTCATATAGTGTGAGGTCAATTCTTAATTCCCATGCAAGATTGTCTAAAATATCAATTATTTATAATTGATCGTTATCTGGTCCAAGGTTTGGTTGCTCAAATGGAAATTCTCCATCCCCTGGTAGACCCATGCAAATGAAATTATCTTAAGACTTCTAAGGGTGGTAGACTATGACTGATGCAAGTGATGACAATGCAAGGATTAAGATGATGGATATGGTGACAACCTCTTAAAGTGTGCAAGACTAATTTTATCCTAGGAGGGACATAAATGATGGCTTTGCAAAGACTAAATATTGGATGTGAATAGTTGACCTTAATTCCTAAGTATGTGGTGATTACTTATTCAAAGTGAGGTCATAAGAAGTGACTATGTATGGACTAAATGCATGGGACCTAAGATCACCAAATATAGCATATTCTCGATTTCTCTGAATGTGGCAATTTTGGTTTGTTTTGTTGATGTTGGTACTTGATATTGCAATCTTTTCTCTTGAGGTTCCCCAAAGTGGTTGAAATATTCTTGAAAACACCCGATTGTTTTGACTTTGTTTTGGCTATATTGTGAATATTTGATTTTTTGAAAGTGTAGCATAAGACACAACACCAAAGTAATAAACCAAAGAGAGCATTGTTTAAAGAATCTTTTCAAATCCTAATGATTGTTGGGGTCTTTACAAATCTCATTTGTTTTTGATAAATTTTTTGGTCATACGATCATAAAACAGTCAGACTCTTCTAGGGTCAAAAGGTCACAAATAATACCATCGCCCACATCTTGATGCTCCGTTAGCTCAAACAACCTTGTCACATCCTAGAGTGCACCTGTTTTTTTGCCTTTGTCTGGAAGTTGAACCAAAGAGAATTGCTCCTCAATTGGCTCATTTTCTTGGGAGATATATGGTGAAAGTCTTGGGGGTAGATTCTTCCTCACCCTTGCACTGTGATATTATAAGGTCTGGTTACTGACTCAACTTGGTTTCTATGCTTATGGTTCGTAGAAAAGGTTTTGTTCGGTGCGTCAAAGATAAATTGCCTAAGGAGGCTTCCCAACCTTTAGAACAAAGACTTTTTGCATCTTAAAGATATTGGGGGAAGGCTATCAATGCAAAACTACCGTTGGACATTATTTTCATCACATCCACATTTGATTATAGTGGGTTGGACTACTTGGCTTTAGCCATTGCCCACTTAGGTCGTTCCCCTCTCACTGACCTTATGGGCTTCTCAGGAGGGCATACTTGCTAAGGGTTTTATCTTATTGCAAAATTGATAGAAAACATAAGGGGTGGGTCTGGATTTTTGGTCACCCAGTTAAGGGGAGAGAATATGCCTATCACCTTGAAGACACAGAATACAGATTATTTTTTTTATCCTTTCATTGAAAAGTTTTCTAAAAACTATTTGGAGATGTTGCTCCAACAAGCATGATGTTATTTTTAATACACAAAGCAATGCTGAATAACTTGTAATGAAGAAAAAAAAAATTGTTCTTTTTAAATGACACCAAAGGAAGTGTAAATTAAACTAAGTCTAGCTGTACCTACAAAATCCATGAAAGCATCAGTTTGTATTATGGGCTCACAAACCTAAGTTTTTCCTTCGGTTACAGAATTTGCCTCACTGTTCGTTGAAATAGAACATTACGCTATCAAAATTAGAGAAAACACAAAACACAAATTCTTTGATAGAATCCAACAATTGTGAATCACCCTCTAGGCGATTGCGAATTTCTGTGTAAGCAATTGAGAATTCATGTCTGCTTAGATGCAAATTTCTATTTGCAGATGCGAATCTCTGTCTGATCAGATGCGAATCTTTGTCTGATCATATGCGAATCTTTGTCTGATCATATGCGAACTGTCATCTAAGCAATTGTGAACTAGTTAAACACAAAAAGAAAAAGACATAAAATAGAAGTTTTTAAATGACACGGATTTGATCCATTATCATGTTGGTCATGACCTCAATGTCATGAAATACGTCAAATCTTTCTAGGTATTTTTGCACAATGTGATAGTATCGAGACAGAGCAGCCAATTCTTCAAGATCTTGGAATCTTT
This sequence comes from Cryptomeria japonica, assembly GCF_030272615.1. Classification (NCBI taxonomy): domain Eukaryota; kingdom Viridiplantae; phylum Streptophyta; class Pinopsida; order Cupressales; family Cupressaceae; genus Cryptomeria; species Cryptomeria japonica. The sequence goes on from NC_081406.1 coordinate 576,784,809, forward strand.
TCTCTACTCTTATCAGCCGTCGATTAGATCTCTGTTGTCTTCTATCTTCGGTTCTCTTCCTGACACCTGAAATTTTGAATCTTACCTTTCCTGCCATGGGGTTAGACACATTTTATGCAGTAAAATAAAATTTTCCATATTTGAGAAAGAATGATGGGTTAGCAACACAAATGATTTAGAAATAGAAACGACAATGAAATTTGAGAAAATGATCAATCCAGGTGATTGTGCATCATTGTAAGTGATTGCTAACTGGTATCTGAGCGATTGGGAACTATTATGAGTGATTGAGAATTTCTACAAGGTCAAATGCGTAGAACTTTTTAATTCCATACAAAACCTGCAAATCATGAAAAAATCACGTCAAAAGGTTAGAAATTTGTTCATTCACGTTGGGTTCACCATTGTTTTCAGGGGTAAAATTAATAATTAGTTAATCAGGTATAAAAGAGAGAATCACAAAATCTTATCCAATTAAAATTAACTCCTAAATGACAATGAAATATAGATGCAAGAATTGAATAATTATGCTAATCAAAATCCTAATTCTGCATCGTGGCTTCCATTGCTTTTCTCCAAATCGTGTGATAGGTAGCTCTCAAGTGTTGCACTGAGATTCCTGCATATGATTGACACAATTATTTTGAAGATAGTAATTCTAGATTGTAATTGAGAAATAAGCCTTGCTTTTATAGATTTTCAGGTGAGATGGGGGGAGTTTTCGAACTGAAGTGTTGATTGATAGTTCAACTAATTTTGATTGATCGGTTAAGTGGATTGATTTATCTGTTAACTCATTTGATTGATCTGTTAAAAAGATTGATTGGATAGTTGACTCAATTGATTGACTAGTGGACTGAATTGATTAGGGAGATGATTGATTTGATTGATTAGAAGACTGAATTGATTGATTAGTCAAAAAAGGTGATTGAGAGTGAAAAGGGGAGATTGGAGAGTTAATTGAGTTAATTGATTAGTTAACCGATTTGATGAACTAGTTTGGATTTTCAACATGTGTTGTAGGACTTTGACTTTGAAATTCAATTTCATGTTATTTGGATTTGAATTTAGATTTTCAAATGATGAAATTACACATGAGATTTACTGAAATTTATTGAAATTCGGATTTGGTGAAAGGTGAATTTGAGAAAATGCAATTAGATGGAATTAGTTGAAATTTGAATTTGGGGATTTGGAAGAATAAGTTAATTAATTAAATAATTTAAATGAAATTATTCAATCATTAGAAATAGGATTAATTAAATAATAAAGATTATTTAATTAAGTAAATTAATCTTAATTAATTAAATAATTAATATTTGAAAAAAGGGGTTAGTGATGAATTGATTAATATATAGAAATTGAATGATTAGTAATGTAGAAAGTGATGATTTGAATTAGTTAGAAGAATAATTAGCTTAATTAAAGAATTAAAGAATTACTTAATTAATAAGATGATTAATTAGAATGCTAATGAAGACCATAGTCTGCAAATAAAAAAAACATGATATATTCAGAAATCAATTCTTATGTATTCTGAGAGTAATTTTGCTCGTCTCGAATGCGTGAGATGCAAAGAGGAAATGGGACGCCGATATAACCATTGCCAGTCACTTCAATTTCAACCTTTCAAATTCATTAATTACGTATAATTCATCGACCATCAACTTCATCTCCAGGTGATGCAATATTGAATATGCGTTTGTAACGGTTTCATTGAGCAGTCGCTTCATCTCCAGGTGATGCAGTATTGAATGTGCGTTTGAAACAGTTAGAAGACCATGTAGACCATGTGCCTTTGTAACTGTCGGAATATAAAACATTTCTTTTTTCTTACACCGATAGGCTTGGGTGGGTGCCATTATAGGTTACACCTCTCGACGTAATAACCAACATAGATTTAAAAGACAAAAGTTGTATAATTTTAGAGATCTTCTATAGTGGAATGCGGTATAAATATAAACAAAAATTAAATCATAGCTAATTAATATTTTAAAAAAACTAAAAAACTAAAAATTAATTCTTAAATGAAAAATAAGTATTAAAAAAAAAGAAAAAATATCTTTTTACTAAATAATGTAAATAAAGTAAAAAACTCTTAAAATTAAAACTCTATAGGAAATGAAATAAGTCAAGACTATATTCCGTATTCTTTTTAAATAGATGTATTTGACATAGTCATGTACTTTGATCTAATGCCTATATTATTTTGTTTTGTTTTTTCATTAAACTCGTAATTATAATAGTAGTAATTACTGTATGCGGGAAAAGCGGGGCTATGAAACTCAAAATGTGAAAAATGAAGCTCCAAGAGGCTTGTCCACACACCCACAGGACTTCTTGGTGCAAGCTATGGAGTCATGAAGGATGACTCAACTTCCCAAGGTTGGTTCCATGGTTCTCTATCTCACAAGGTCCCTCAAACCAATGCCTTTTCTCTCAGATCACTGAGCAAAGTGGTTTAGGGATGACAAATGCAAGAACGAGGGATGCTTTTGATTGATTTTAACATGAGAATGCATCCTATCTATGCATGATCCTACAAATGCAATAAACTAGATTATAAGATGACAAGATTAGTAGTAATACTATCCTAACATGATATACTAGTTATATGATTTAGGCTAATGATAAAAAGAAGTAATCTAAAATGTTTATTAGATTAATTCCTATTGCAAAGAGAGACTAGATGTGCTAAAATTGAGCATAAATGAGATACTAAAGCTTGCATGGATTTTAGATAATAGATTTCTTAGATTCATGGATCCCCAAAATGGAGGAAGGAGAGCTCTATTTATAGCAAAAATAGGGCAATGGATGGTCAGGATTGAAAGAGTTAATCAAGGGTTAAGATTGAAAGTTGTCAATCCATGCTTACAGTTCTCACCAATGAAATGGTGACAATTGTCAACATAAAGCTGGTTGAGAGGAGATGTAAGAAGCATTAAATTCTTGAGAAGACCTCATGGTTACCCTAGGGAGTAAGGGTTAAGGTTAGGTTAAGGTTATCCATTGGATAAAGCTTTTACCCAAAGGATAAACTCTTGTGCAAAGGTTAAAGGAATAACTATGGTCAAAGCAATAAATGCTTGATGAGACCCTTGGGTTAGATGGAGGTTAAGTTAGCCAAAAAGTCTCTAACCATGCCACTAAGGGTTAGTTAACCATTAATGGTTTGAAGACTTTGGGGACAAATTTGTAAGAGTCCTTCCAAATCTGGGGGCATAAAGGCTTTAATGCATTTTGAAGACTTTACTCCAAATTTGAGAAGTGACCTCCTCAAATTTAGGGAAAGGGGATAATTGATGGGTTAGGGTTAATTGATTAGGATTAGATGGATTCTAGAAGAATTTAGGAATAGGGTTTACGATGCAAGTGGGAGATGTAGGAAAATGCAAGTGGGTGAGGGAAAATAGAATTAATTAAAATAAATTGCTTTATTTCAATTTAGTTGCAAGTTGAGGATTTTAAATAAATTAGATTTATTTAATTGGGGTAAACTATTTAATTAAATGTGAATTTAATTAAAAAGTAGAGAGAAAGGTTTTAATTAAATAAAATGATTTATTCAATTAAATGATGTAAAAAGGGCTTAAGTGAATTTAACTAAATAAATTGAATGATTTACTTAATTAAATAGAGGAATGTGGGTGATTTAATTAAATTGGATTTAATTAAAAAGAGGAATGAACATAAAATATTCATTTAGGAATATGGTCATTTTTATACGTCTACAATTACAATTAGGATTATTTTTAGAATTAAGGTTACACTTAGGGGCAAGGTTAAGGTTAGATTAAAATTTGGATTACATTAAGAATTGGCATTAGGTTTAAAATTAGATTTATGGTTAGAATTAGGATTAGCTAGATTACAATTAGGGTTAAAGTAAGCATTAGGATACAATCAAAATTAGGATTAGGATGAAGGTTATTTAGGGTTTAATTAGGGAAAGGATGAAGCTTAAGGTAAGAAATAGAGTTAGTGTTAGGGCATTAGAGTTACAATTATGGTTAAGTTTACTATTAGAGTTATAATTACACTTGAAATTATGGCTCAAGTTATGTCATAGCTAGAGTTAGGGTTAGTCTTAAAATTAGAAGTATAGTTAGGGTTAGAATTATGTTTAATTTTAAGATTAGTATTAGGGATCATACAATAAAGGTTATGGTTAGAATTAGGATAAGGGTTAAATTTAGGGTTATAGGTAGACTTTGGATTATTAGAGGTATAGTTGGAATTATAGTTTGGGATAGAATCCAGGCTCCGTTTAGATTACAATTATAGTTAGCATTAGGGAACACACAAGGTTAAGATTGAATTAAGGTTAATTCTATGAGAGGAAAAGAAAAGCTGGAGGGAAAGACATGTTGGGGATGAAAAGTCAAACATGCATCCTATGGTCAAAAAGTTTGTAACTTTGAACAAGGGCTCAGAGAAAAGGGCATTTTTGGGAAAGGTATGTCCACGATGAAAAATATAATAGGGTTGCCAAGATGAGAAATTCTAACATTTCAAAAATTGTTTAGTGAGAAAAAGTGGGCTTTAAGTGAAAGACATGCTAGGGATGACAAGTTAGACACAAATTTCATAATTAAAAATTCAAATTTGGAAAGAGGCTAGGAGAAGAAAAGTTGAATTGGACGGAATGACATGCCACAGATGACAAGTATAATAGGCATGCCTAGATGAGAAATGTTGAAACACTAATAAAGGGCTTAGAAGGTAAAAATGAAGTTGTAGTGAAATGAAAGGCATGCAAACCCAATACAAAAAATTCTAGCTTTTTGAATTAATTGCAAAACCAACACAAGGATTTCTATCATTCTGAATTAATTTGATTTTACAATGAGGAGGATCTCAACTATTGTTGTGTCCAGAATATTTAGCTCATATCATTATGGTTGATTATCGTTGGACAATCCGAGTCGACAAACATAGCTTGCTAGACAACATACTTAAAATTGCGATTGAACATATTAGTGCAATGTGAGTACGAAAGACAACTTAGAGTAATTAATGATGATTATATTCTTGAATATACACTATTCGTTTCTGTGTCGACTTGAATTTCATCCTCAGAATGCTACCTGCAGCAAGTTAGTTTCACAAAATACAAATGGAAATGCTACAGGAAATCCAAATTCAACCAATGAAACGACATGAAATATATATGAAATAAAAATGTTATTTTTACCTTCATGGTTTATGTCTCATTGTGTCCTAACTCCATTGTTCCTGGTTGTAGATGGTGTGCTCTCAAGCAAGCACTGATAGCTTCCAAGATGGCATATGAAGAATGGACTGATAACTAATAGTTAACTGATACTATGATATGCAATGCTAAATGATTATGCTAAATGATAATTGCTATTTGCTTCAAGATTGAAGACTCATGGATGCATAAGTTTTACAAATGATTAGCTTTGAAAACCCACTTGAAGACTAACTCTCTCTCTCAACTGAAGCTCTTGATTTTATAGACCTTGAGAGGATAAGATGATGTGGCTCGAATCAACGGTCATGATTAGATCTACAGATTTGGATGGCTGTGAGCAAAGGTGAAGGTTGAGAGAAAGGGGGAAGGAGAAGACAAGTGTCACTCATCTCACCTTGACTGGGTTGCTGACTGAGGGAATCTAGGGATGGTTGGAGAAAATTTGGGCATGAGAGGACAAGTGGACTCAAGTCCTTCCTAAGTTGTAGGGGGTGTTGGAGAGAATATAGAAGGAGGTTATGAAATATGTGTACGTACACAATATTTCATTAAGTTTGGAGGTTGGAGATAAATGATGAATTAATATTAAAAGAAATATTAATTTCCTTAGCCACATAATAGATGAGTTGGCAAATGGAAGATGAAGTGGAGATGGAAGGATGAGTTGGAAAAGAGATTAAATAATTTAGGAAATCATTTAATATTTGAGACTATAGGATAGGAGAATAACCATTAAAGATTTAGATATTTAATTGATTGAAGGAGATAATTAAATATTAGATATTTAATTAACTTGATTAGAAGGATAATTAAATATTAGATATTTAATTATTTAGAGGAATAGGATAGATGAATTAATTAATAAAATATTTCAATTAAATTAATTAATAGAAAGACACAAAATGAATTAAATAAATCAATCTTTTCAAATTAACCATTTAATAGAAGAATAATTATTAAATCAATATAAAGTATTTATTTAATCGCTCATAGCCATTTTTATGTGTATATAGTTTCTTCCAACTTTTGTCTTGATCCGAATTATGGATTCGGATGACAACACCTGAGTGAGAACCTGCGGTATTGTAAATTTTGTTTACAAGAACCAGAAATCATAGAATTGAAGCAAGCCAAAAAGTAATCTATTTCATTCGAAAATCCAACATATAGGAGTTCATGAGATTCCAAGGGTCACAAAAATCTCTTGAGAATCGAAGTCCAACAGTCACATTTGTTCATTACATAATAAAATCTAAAAACTACGAAATTTTCAAAAAACTATATGAATTTTATCCTAACTTCAACTAGACATAACTTTTTGCTCAGGACTCGAAATTACGAGCCGTTTATCTTGTTGGAAAGGTCTCCAAGAGTTGTCAACAAAAATTTGAAAAAGCTTGGCAGCACTTTCAAGGGCCAAAAATGCCCTTAAGACCTTCAAAAATGCAAATTACTAACATATAGACAAACTAAACTAAAAAAAAACATAATTCAAATTTTCTTGTGATCATGTCTACCTCCAATATATTAAACCCAAAGTATGTCTTGCTATCGGCGTAACCCTTGCACCTTATTGGGATGCAATTGCTAGTTTTATGTATATGGCAAGGGGAAGGCCAAGGAAGATGACTAGATAGCTACAACATTATAATATTATATATTCAATCAATTTTGACACACAATTTGAAAAGACTCTTAGTTTTATCCTATCAGCTTCTATCATATTTATTTAAAATAAATAAAATGAGGTTTCTTATTTACCTAACATGCTATTAGAATACATCTAGTCACATTTCATGTTTGAACTGTCTTTGTGAGAATCATTTTCAAGCAACACACAAAGTGCTAGTAGCATTACATAAACCGTTTAATGTCCCCTTGATAAAAAAAAACGTATGAACTGCCCTATTGAGGACTGTGGAAAAGGCTTAATGTATTTACCTAGTGGTTAGTCATCTTTTCAAAAAATTTAAGAAAATTCCATAAGATTGATCACATATTATTGTTTTTACTATTCCAAAGCTTTAGCTGGAAGTAGGAAAATGAAATTAATGAACATATATGGTATCATCTGTGGTCATCCAGCGAATAGAATATGTACTTGAATATTACCCTAAATCTGTTTTTGCTTGACAAATCTTGCTATTGTAGTGTTCATTTGATTAGTCTATCACAAGAAGGTGGTTTACAAGACATAAGTAACCTAATTGATGTTTACTAATTTTTTATTTTTTTTGCACATAACAATTTTTTTTGAATGTGCTTTATTTTGGGCTTTGATTTTAATAGCTATATATGTGGTTGTATAAGTCTATAACACAAATCTTGCCTTTCATCATATCAATTTCAATTTTATGGTTCATTTTCTTTCAGTGCATTAAAAGTAATTTTGTTTCGAAATTGAGCATACTTGAGAGATTTTGATATCTTAGTATCTTTGTCTTTATTATTGTGTATTAAGAAATGACCTTTTAAATAGGTAGACACACTTTCAGTGTAGTACCATTGTGGGGGCACTTAAGATATTCGGTTTAGTTTCAATGATCAAAACCCAATATTTAATATGCAATAAAATATATGTTACAATTACCTTGCCTTTTATCTCCACATTTGCATTGTATCTTTATCCCCCAATGCATTCTATTTCATTGGTTATTCAATTTTTTCTTTTCCACTCAGTTCCTTTCAATATACTTTCAGCTTTAATTGCAATACATTAGTCTATGCCCCTTAAATTAGTTGCAATCATACATATTTAATGCTTCTGTTTCACAATGGTTTCATATTAAGTACATCCACTCCCCTTAGATTTAGACACAATTTCTGCAAACTCAGTCCTTGTATTCTTTGATAGGAACTTCGCTACTTTGCAGTTCTTGTTGTTCTCGTTGGTTCATTATTTCATGAATTTAATATTGCAATAGCTAGGGCAATTGCTTTGTATAGACCTAATCAAGTAGGTTAAAAAATTTCTTCGTATATTGACAACCTAATCGAGTAGGTTAAAAAGTTTCTTCCTATATTTACAACTTCCTTGTATATACAAATGAGTAAATGAGTAGATAAGGGTTGACTATAGTATGTAAGAACCTCTTTGTAACGCCTAATATGAATTATGATCTTTAATATTTTTCTATTTTATTTAATTTTCACATAAAAAGTTTATGTTTGAGTTAAAAATACATTTAATTTTTTTATGATAAGACAAAATTGAAAACAAGAAAAAAAAAATTAAGAGACAAATGTATATATTCAACATTATTTTTGAAACAGAAATAAACTTTCAAATAAATAATAAAGTTAATAATATTTTTACATATCTATAATACTTAAATGTAATAAATATTAAGTAAATAATTTGAATTCTCATTTTATAATTATTTGATAATTTAATTATAGCTTAATTTCTTTGTACTTATTTAAATATGTATAAATATATTTTCCTTATATTTATTTTGAAAATCACCCAATTTGAAGAAATTGATATTCTACATTCTCTATGATAAATAGTAATTTTAAAGTTTGAGAGTAATTAAAATATTATAAAGTATTTTTTAATAAAAAATATAATAACTTTTGAATAAAAAGAAATAACTTCTAAATAAATAATTTAAATAAAATAAAATAATTCATAGATATTTTAAAAATAAATAGCTTAAATAAATAAAATAATTTAATAATGTTAAATAATTCAAAAACAAAATAAAATAATCATTGAATAAAATAAGAAAAACTCAAGATTGTTCTAGATTTAAGATTGTTATAGATTTACTTAAGACATCTATAATAATCATTTAATTTATGGGTTCAACTTGTAGTGTGATGGTTAAGTGGTTGCATTGTTAATAGTGTAATCGAGGTTCAAATCCTCGCATTCATGTTGTGTTATTGGTGACAAGAGATATTTAATGTGGATGTGTAGGAGGAGGAGGATGTGTTGGTGGTGGAGAAATGGATGACCAGGCGTTACTGTGGCCTCACCTGGAGCTAGGGCTAGGCTAAATATCCTAGTGCTTTCATCGATCCAAAAAATAAATTTATTTAATGTAGTGTTGATTTTATTTTGTTGGTCCAATGACTTTCAATGTTGTATTAGAATTCTTAGTTTGACAAACTCAACTAATAATTAAATAATTAAAATTTTGAAAATTCCAATTTTGACAAACTCATAGAGATTTTGCCATCAAATTCAAAATCAAGGGTTTTAAAATAAATTTGACAATTTAACAACTTGCTTACCAATTAATAAAGACTAGTGACTTTGTTTTACAGTTGCAATCTATTTTATATAAGATGTACTAACATCTCGTACACATGTTTATAGTTTCGAAGGGTATTTATGTATAGGCATGCATCGATCCAATCCCCTCCACCCTTCATTTTCCAAAATGTTACTTACCCTATGGTTATCTCTAGCCCATCCCCTTCCACCACCTCACCCACTAACCCTATCGTTAACCAACTATTGCAAAATATTACAACAATCAAGCACTGCGAGTCAAAGTCAATCTCAACCTAATCCTCCATTATAATGTACTTGTAGACCATTATCATATGTTATCTAGGGAAAAAATTGAATACCATCGAACATTGAAACACCTCATTTTGAGAAGTATAATGGGAAAGGAGGCCCTAGTAAGCATGTGTTAGTCTTCACCATATTATGCAATGTTTCCTTTCTAAGGACACTCTTCTTGTTAAAATATTTCCTCAATCATCAAATGATACAATCATAGATTGGTTTTGTTCATAGCCTAATAATTCAATCCATTCCCTTGAATCACAACTTGTACCTGACCATTCTCTTTTCAGTGTCCCCCTCTCTCCCCAACATGTGGAATTGAATGTTTGTGAATATTCAAAAGAAACTCAATAGTTGGAATAGAAATTATCTCCCTTATGGGAAGGTTACATGTTTGCCAAAATATCCTCTCCTCCTAATCCATTTATTATGCTTTAGTTTGGTTCTTAACAGGTTATCAGATTAATAAGGTGTAGAAAATTTTCAAACAATTTCTATGGTGAGATGGCAAGGGTAAGAAAAGAAATCATGTAGTAAGGTGGGACTAGTTTTGCATGAGCAAGGATCTAGGTGGTCTAGGTCTTAAGGACCTAAAACTTCAAGGAGTTGGACTATGTCTGCATTTCAACTTATAATGATCCCATTGTTGCTAGTATTGGGTAAACTTCACAACTTATACACATTATAGGATATAAAACACATTGTGTTTTGTGTACCATATGAAGTGGACCTTACAAACTATTGTGTGTTTTCAATTATAAGGTATAAAACATAATGTGTTTTGTGTACCATGTGAAGTGGACCTTACAAATCATAGTGTTTTAAATATAGGATATAAAACATAGTGTTTTGTGTACCATGTGTAGCGGACCTTACAAATTAGGCTATATGTTCAAACATAATTTTTCTTAATAAATCCCCAACATGTTACCTTCATATAAACTATATTCTTTACTTAAGACATTAATAAGGACATTTGATAGCAATGTGCAATTGTAGTCTATTGGAAATATGCGTTTATATGGTTTTCATTGATGTCAAACTTCGTTGTTTGGATGGATTTTGGTCTGGATGTATCTTGTGTTGATGTCGCAGTTGGTTGTGATCTTTTGGTCTTGGTTGTGGCAATATGTAAGAAAGAGTTTTTAATATCTCATTGATAGATGGATTTGGTTTTCTGGTTCATGGTTTGCAAAAGTCAGTTGTTACTATTTTCTAACAGAAAAGGTCTCTGTTAGACTGGTCCAAAAAGTCTTCAGTGGTTCAGAATAGCTAAGAATTAGTTCATGGTTGGTAAGATGTACTTTTTCTTCTCATTTGATGTTATCTCAAATTAAAACTTGTTGGATATCAAAACCTTCCTCTTTAGGTAAAAGAGTTATGTGCACATCAATAGGATTTCATTGTAAATATGAAGTTCTAGGTTTAACTACACATCGTATTTTTCAACCTACACAAACTTAGTTCATAGTTGGTAAGATGTAATTTTTTGCTCATTTGATGTTGTATCAAATTGAAGGTTGGATATCACAACCTTCCTCTTTGGGTAAAAGAGGTATGTGCACCTCGACAAGATTTCATTACAAATATGAAGTTCTCACCTATTGAAATACACATCATGTTTTGATTAATAAAAGCGTGATAGGCCCGTACCATTACATATCCACAAAGCGACACCAAGAGTGCATGAGGGATGCACAACTAGCAAAAAAAAAACCCCATCAAAGTGCATCAAAAACCCAATAGGGCGAACAAAGAGCCAACAACTAAACTAAAAGACCAACAATTAGAGAAAAAATGGGAACTCCAAAACACAAAACAACCACCCAACACAAACACAAAGTGATGGTCTACTACATGGGGGTACCCTTTTCTTACCAATCTTGGCACAAAATGAGCACTTTATCAAAGAAGTAGACTTATTTACTGGAACCAATCCTAGAGCCATATGAGACCAACGCAGAGTCAGGGGTGGCCTTAACCATCAAAGTAGTTAGGATTGAGGTTAGGCTACAATTAAGATTACTATTCTAGGTTAATGCTTGGGGATAGGGTTGGGGATCAATTAGAATTAGTGTTAGGGTTAGGGCTAGTGTTCAGTTAGGGCTATAGTTAGTGTTAAGATTCAAATAGGGTTAGAGTTTAAGGATAAAGCATGGTGTTGGGGTTAGGGTTCTATTATAAAGCTTGGCTTTAAGGTTAGGGTTAAAATTCAACTAGGGACAGGGTTAAGTTATGGGATAGGTTACCATTGGGTTTGATTAGGATTAGGGTTCGATTAGAAGTAATGTGAGGGTTAGGGTTAGTGTTTAATTAACCTATATTACAATTCAATTAGGGATCAGTTAGGGTTATACATAGTGTTAGGATTCAAATATGGTTAGGGTTTAAAAATAAAGCATGTTGTTAGGGTTAGGGTTCTTCAATAAAGCTTGAGTTTAAGGTTAGGGTTAATATTTCATTAGCATTAAGTTAAGTTATAAATTAAAAGTTGGATATCACAACCTTCCTCTTTAGGTAAAAGAGTTGTGCACCTCAATAGGATTTCATTGTAAATGTAAAGTTTTAGGTTTAACAACACTTCATGTTTTCCAACCTACACAAATTTAATTCATGGTTGGTAAGTGTAAAGGGTGAAAAATTAGGGTTTCCACCACAAGATGTAGTAAAACCACTAATTTTTACTTAGGGACCTTTACATTCAAAAGAGGGGTTGAATCCAATAGATTTAGTCACAAACCAACAATAATAAGGATTCAAAATACGGATTGGATTTAAGGTGTGAATTTGTTTGTCCTCTTTTGTAAGTTGAATTGCTGAAATTAGGGTAAAGTGTTGGAAATGAAGGTAAAAACACAAAAACAACAAGTTACAGTTGTCAGATTGAGGCATGCATTTGGAGCTAAGAAATAGAAGTAGATTTGGACCTGATCCTCAAAAAAGCTCCAAAAATGTTGGGACCGTAGTGAAATTCACCCTAGTCGTCCGAACTTTTCACACACCAAAGGGGGTTGATTCATCTCTGCAAATAATAATTCTGAAGATCGCAGCTCCATACCTGTTTCCTACACACATAAAGAAGGGGAAATAGGTTGGGAATAGGGGTTTTCCTAAGTCAAACCCTGGTTTAGGAATTAACCTTGATTAAAATATTGCAAATATTGAAATAAATAATGGAAGGATATACCTTAGATCTGCAATGACAGATAATGATGCTTTTCTTCTTGAATGTAATCACATATGTTGTATGAAATGAAACGAACATGAAAAAACCCTAATCACACACATGTGCTTGCATGTGAATGATGTAATATTGCTCCACAATTGATGAATGGAGGATATACAACCTTGAAGATCTCTAGAAATGCTTGATGATGAATTCTTCAATGCTTGTATGATAGGTTATTTAAATGGGTGCCTTATGATCTCCTATTATCTTCCTCCATATCAAAATGAGAGGGGAAAGCCTCCTTATATACTTGCCTATCAAAAAACATGCTAATTTTCTGACATAGGCCGACACACGGCTAGGTTTCCTGCTCAAATTTGAAAATGCTCAAGGGGTTCAAAGAGGGAGCCCAAATAGGGAGGACCAAGGCATGGCACCCTAGTCCCAATAAGGACTAAGGCACCACGCTCGAGTCCTACCCCATTTTAGGGTTGGGACAAGGGGACCATGCAATGTATGAAGTAAAATAAAGGCCATATTTGCATGATGTAAGCATAATCAGGTCTTAATTAAGCATTGGGAGATTAACACTAAGGTAAGGGCCGAAAATGTGGACTAAATTGTAAGGGAGTAAAATTTAGGACACTACATTTATCCCCCACTTTAGTGGGAGTATGGGATTACACAAATACTCACAGTAAAGTAGACGAAAGAGAGATGAAGAAGAGGAGCAATGAGAAGCAAAATTACAAAGAGTATAAGACGTCACTAATTTCAAGGAACCAAGCCCCCAATTTCAGGATCTTAACTCACTCAAACATATGCTAGGGCACACAAAAAAAGACAAAAATAAAAATTCAAACAAAGCCAAAAAGATAAATAAAGGCCAAAGACACACATAAAAGCTAAAGACCAAAAACAAGACCTCAAGTCAACTAGCCGAAGAGAGCTCGATATCAAAATCTCTCAATCACTAATATCATTCTTGAAAAATTCCATCTCAATAACACAAGTGATCACATAAAAGAGAAAAGCATGCATCATGCATGAACTGCTAATAAAAAAGCTATAAGTTCATGAGAAGAAGGAAAGAGAGAGCACAAATACCCGCTAAATGTGTTTTTGTAGGTGATCCATGAGAAAAATGATGAGAAAGGACATGGATACTTGCCCCTAGATATGTTTTTCTAGGTGATCCATGTTGGGGAGGATAATAGGAATAGTCTAGCCATGTTCTGCTAGTTCCATTCATCCTCATGCGTGTGTGCAAGTGTCGTCTGGTTTCGAGTATGAAGCAACTCATGTAAGACTGTTTTGTCTGGTTTCGAGAATGAACACCACGTATAAAACAAATAATGCATAAAATGGGGATGAAGCATGAGGATGCAAAAATCCCATGTTGATAAATGAAATGAGGATTAAGCATGAGGCTACAATAATCCCATAAATGATGGACAAAATAGGGATGAAACATGTGTATGTAACAATTTCTTAATTCGATAGTCGAAAATGCAACTAGGAGGCTGCATATATGCCCTCCCCTTAAGATATCAACATAGTTCTATGTTGATGTCTTGAGGTAGATAGAAACAAGGACACCCACCTTCAACACAAAGGAGATATCTGCTAATCAATAATGCATGCATTCCAAGATAGAAAGAAATATTCCTAAGTAGGCTTCATTTCTTCGAGCGAGGAAGAGATATCTTGCAACAAATGTAAAGGGATCCTTTTGAGGGATGCATGAATAAAAAAGGAGGAATAAATATTTACATAAATATATCTACCTCCAAGAGTAGAGGAGATCCTTAATAAAGATGTCATCTTGGAAGGAGAAGAGTACTAAGAATACACACCTTCTCCAATGTTTAGGAAAAAGTATATTCTCAGGAATGTACACTTTCACTAAGGAGAGATTGTTCATAAGAGATGTGCCATTTCAAACAAGGAATGCACACACACTCATAAGAAATGACATCAAATTATGAAAGATACAACTCAACAAAAGAAAAGACAATCTTTAGAAAAAGAGAGAGAGTTGAAAAATTATTCTTGCCCCCTAAGCATGGAGACAAGGAAATCAAAGAGAGATTGTTTATAAAAGAAACACTCTTTTAAAATAAGCAAAAGATCCTCAACAAAGATGCATATCACAATAAAGAAGGATTCATTATAAAAGATACCACTCGATAAAGAGAAGAATTTGATGAATGATTATAGACTTTCAACACTAAGGAAGATCTCCAATTAAGGATATGCACTTATAAGGAAAGGATAAGATCCTCATTAGGGGTACTTGTTCCAATAAGAGGAAGGAGATCCTCAACAGGGATATACACCTCCACAATCAATAATTGATCCTTAATAAAGGCCCTATTTCATAAAGGGAAAGTGAGAAAGGGTGATTGAAAGGCTATTATTGCCCCCCAAGCATGGAGACAAGAATAAAAAGTACTATTATGTTGCTACCAAAGTATGATTGCACTTGAAATTGTACCACCATGAATGACAATGAGCCCCCAATAAGCAAGCTACCGATGTCACATAATGAGGAGCAATATAATAGGAACTTAAATGTTATGTGAAAGGAAAAATATGAGAGTTCAACTCATTGCCATCTAGTATTTGAATGGTACCAGTTACAATAAGTTGTTAATTTTATCTACTAAATCATGACATTCATTAGTGGCATGGCCAGGGATTTGATGATACTTGCAAAAAGAAGAATCGTGTTGATTTTTCTTACGATTCTTTCTTTGATTCTTTAAAGGGAGAGTAATCAAGTTGGATTTAAGAAGCTCATACAAAATACTCTCTTGTTGTGATGAGAAGTTATAATAAGACATAGATGTATTAGACAATGGAGGAGGGGATGCCAACAAAGGAGGACTTTGGAAACCTATATCTTCTTGGGAAAAGAGTGGTGTAGATTTATCTTGACTGTCAAAACTTTGTTGCACACATCCTAAACCATATCCATTGTGTCCATGTATAGATGTTGAAATATCTAGAGGAGAGGGTTCATTCCTAGTATCAAGATATAAAGATCTCTCTTCATCATCAAGACATGTGTTGGAAGAAGTGGGAATTGATTCAAAAGATGTTTGGATAAATGACACACAAGGCTCCTTAAAGGTTCCCTTCTTAGATTGAGGGATCTTATACCCATTGAAGGAAGGTATAAATTCTAATGTACCCCAATTCTTTGTTAAGGAAACATCATTGATAGGAGATTGTGTTATTGGAGAAATCATAGTATTAAAGCGAGAAATGCATTGTACTTCACCATGAACAAAATCATAAGGATTAGGATCAGCCTTGATTGTATGAATTTCATTGTGCGATGAAGAGTAGAAGGGATTTCTTTCATAGCCTGAATTCACGGTCTACCTAGAAGAAGGTTATAATTAAGATGGTTGGGTATGACATGAATAGGAGTAGGTAAAGTCGCAGATCCTACTTTGATAGGTAATATGACTATACCAAGTGTCTCTCTAGGAACATTATCAAAGCCAAGAACACAAAGAGGGTCGGGTTGAATAGAAGAATGATCGCAACTTATCTTGTATAATAAGGCAACACAACAAATGTTAAGTGCTAACCCATTATCAATTAAAGTACCTCTTATGTTGTGATCATAAATACAAGGAGTATTCATAAGGGGAACATCTCTATTTCTTATCTCTATAGAAGGAAATTCATCTTATGACAATGTGATATCATTTGGTTTAGAAGAAGGATGAGGAACAAGATCTTTATCAATGTGTTTCATAGGGTGAGAGGGGGAAGAAAGAGAAGTGAGAAGAACATTGGGTTCTTTCTTTTTGACAAAAGCATTAAATGTTTGATGTGTTTCAAAACCATATTTTTGTTCTAATTGCCTTTCCATAACATCTCTTTCACATATATATTTTGAAACTTTTAGGATATTGGGAGGTTCCTTGGGTTTAAGCTTCTCATAACTAGAAACATGAATGATATTGACTTGATTAGGCTCTTTGTTCTCCAAGGATACATCTTTAGAAGGGAGAGCATTAAGGAAATTGCTAATGATTTCATCCTCTTGCACCAAAGTATCTTTATGGGGGAGATACATTTTAGGATAAACTTCATTCTTCGAAGATTCATCTTTAGGAGGGAGATCTTTGAAAGAAGTGCTCATAACCTCTTCTTGCACCAATGTACCCTCATTGGTAGAACCAAATTTGGGAGAGGGTAAATCAATGTCCATCAACACTTCTTCTCTTAGAGGAGAGATACCATGTATAGAAGGTAAAGTGACATCAAGGAAGGTGTTTATGATATCATCCTCTTGCTCTAAGGTATTCTTATAGGAGAGACATATTTAAGGAGAAAGATCAACATCAATTTTCAAAACTTCATCCTTAAGAGGAAGAGTTGTAATAGGAGTGTTAATAGTCTTTTCTTGCACCAAAATATCCTCATGAACAAGAGAAGATTTAGGAGAGGAATTATCATGGTTCATTAGGGTGTCATCTCTAAATGGTAAAGCTTGATAAAGAGGATTGTCAACCACATCAACTTCTTTTATCACAAAAGCTTCTTCGCAAATAGGATTGATAGAAGGTAAAGGTTCATAAAGTGGGTTGTCATGCATTATAATATCCTTGTCAGTTTTTGGAGATTTAGAGGAAAGAATGAAGTCATCAAGAGTTTCATCCATCATCTCAAGGGAATCACTACTAAATGTCTTATGCATTATGTTGATTAACCTTTGGCAAAAGGATGGTTTAGAAGGCTCATGATAAAGGAAACCATCAAGAGCCTTCTCAAGTTCTTCTCTATTATATACTTCTGCGAAAGGATAGTCATTGTAAGCAAATGGATTGTCAAAGGCACGGTAGTCTTTCAAAGAGTAATGTGACATTTTGAAAAGAAATGCTAACTATTGCAATGAAATGAGCTAAAGCATGCAAACACACAAAGTGCATAAAACATGATTTTTTTTTGTATTTTTATTTTATTTTATATTTGTTTTGGTAATTTTATTTTAAATAAAATTATGAACATACCTAAGTCTGAAACACACTTGTAAAATTATGCAACCCACAAGCTCAATTTTAAATTTAAAAATTAGGGTTTTTGTGAAATTAGCCTTTTAATTTTTGAAATTTAATTGGAAATTGAGCTTGTAAATGAAAATTTGAATTTGAAATTTTAAAACACCCAAATCGAAAATAATTAATCCAAATTTTAGCAACCCACAAGCTCAATTTTAAATTTAAAAATTATGGTTTTTTGTGAAATTAACCTCTAAATTTTTAAAATTTAATTGGAAATTGAACTTGTAAATGAAACAAGTTGGGAATAGGGGCTTGCCTAAGTCAAACCTTGGTTTAGGAATTGACCTTGATTGAAATATTGCAAATACTGAAATAAATAATGGAAGAATATACCTCAGATCTGCAATGACCGATAATGATGCTTTGCTTCTCGAATGTAATCAAATATATTGTATGAAGTGGCATGAACATGACAAAACCCTAATCACACACACATGCTTGCATGTGAATGATGTAATGTTGCTCCACAATTGATGAATGAAGAATATACAACCTTGAAGATCTCTAGAGATGCTTGATGATGAATGCTTCAATACTTGAATGATAGATTACTTAAATTGGTGCCTTATGATTCTCCTATTATCTTCCTCCATATTGAAATGAGAGGAGAAAACCTCCTTGTATACTTGCCCATCGAAAAAATCCTAATTTTCTGATATAGGTCGACACGGGGCTAGGTTTCCTGCTCAAATATGAAAATTCTCAACGGGTTCAAAGGGGGCCCCAAATAGGGAGAACCAAGGCATGGCGCCTTGGTCCCAAGGAGGACCAAGGTGCCACGCCCTGGTCCTACCCCATTTTAGGGCCACGACAAGGGGGGCATGTGGCGTATGAAGTAAAAGAAAGGCCATATTTGCATGATGTAAGCAAAATTAGGTCTTAATTAAGTATTAGGAGATGAACACTAAGGCGAGGGCCCAAAATGTGGACAAAATCGTAAGGGAGTTGCAATGCCCCGCCATAAACCCTAAAGGAAAACAACACTACTAGGCAACTAAAGGGTGCAATAATTTTATTTTTTTAAGATTAAGTGCATTAATTATTACATTGCACATTTAATAACACAAGCAAAAGTCTAACACAAGAATTCATAAAGGGTTACCAACGAAGATTAATTCATAACTAAAACAACATCATAAGGTTAATCCAATTATCCATCTAATTGGGGAACTCAAATACATCTAATTAAATCATATTCATAAAACTGAATTCCACATTTAAAAGATCTAAAGTGATACAATATATTTACTTTCAATGAAACATTTTCACATAAGAATAACAATAATTGAAATAACATAAATTCAACTGAATTAAGATTATACTATTCAATAATTACATGGCTTCAAATAGTACATATGAAATTACATAAATTACAATGCCAAGGTTACATAGTTTACTGATACAATGACCACATGGGTCTCAAATGTACAATAAACACGAACATGAGATGATACACAAATCACGAACCACAGGTACACCAACGAAGTCAATCCTCGCATGAAGGTACGAACAAGAATATCCGATGGGAAGTGGCACTACCACTCGACCATGTGATCCCAAAATGGAATCACCCCACTGTGCTAGGAGATAGCAGAAGACCCTCAAGCAAGCATAAACAAGACAAGTATGACAGTACAACATGACTCCACAATATTCATGTGACTCGAACTCACAATGCACTAGTGACCCTAAGGAGAGAGTGTCATTGTATGGCTTAAGATGGTTACCCTAGGTAGGCCTCCATAGGTCCCGGTCCCCATCCTGGGTTATCCTGGTAACCTTTCCCGAACCCCCGACAATGTGTGAGCCTTCTGGTTTTGAGCATACCAGTTCACAGGTTGATTTCTTGTAGTCTCAGCATAGGTCTTCTTACCGGTATCTTTGCTGACAGTAAATGTTTGCTTCTCTTTACTTTTACTTGACGAAGTGAATTGTATCTCTTTACCGGATGTGTCTTTAATATTTGAACTTTGTCCTTCTTCAAATCCTAAGCCACCTGTATCTTTTGAATGCTTCTAATTGCTCAACATCTTGTCTAAGGCTTTAGTGTTGCCCTCATACTTGCTTCTCATCTTCAGTTCATCCTTGCTCTTTTCAAGCTCCTTTCTGAGTCTTACAATCTCTTCTTCTAATTTCTTATGCTCCTTCTCATTTTTCATCAGATCAGAGGATGTAACTTCACATATCCTCTTAGCCTCTTCCAACTGGAGTTTCATGCCTGAAATTATTTGATTTGACTCATCTAGGGGCAGCGGCATGCTTGACCTTCTTGAGTTCTCTTCTTGTCTTACTCATCTCCTGAAGAGCACTTATGAGATCACCTTCCAAGTCCACTTCAGCTTCAATGTCTTCATCTTCCTCATCTTCATCAACCGGTTTATCTAGTGCCATAAAGAGATTAACTTCTCTTTCATCCTCATAGTAGCCATCTTCTGATGCACTCTCTTCATTAGTGGCACCATCCTCAAAGGTGTATAGACTGTTCTGCTTCCGGTAGCTTCTCTTTCCTTGCCGGTGGACTTTCTTCTATTTGTTCTTACCCAAGGGTCTGCTGGTGCTTTCCAGCTCTTCTCCACCATTCTCACCATAGGGACATTTTGTAGCAAAGTGTCCTATTTTACCACAGTTAAAACATTTGAGAGACAATTTTCCTTTAAACTTACCGGATCCTCTTTTGAGCTTGCTTATGAAGTTTGCCACTTCAGTATCCGAGTCTTCATCAAACTCATCATGAGCAATCTCTTCCTTGCCCTTTTTAATGGAGTTGAAAGTAGCCTCTTTCCTTGAAGTTCCTTCACTGGTAGTCCTCATCTCATAAGCAGTTAAGGAGCCAAATAGCTCATCCATTGAAAATTTTTTTAGATCCTTGGCTTCCTCTATGGCAGAGACCTTAGTATCATACTTAGATGTAAGTGATCTAAGTACCTGTTTGACAATAACTTCATCAACTATTTCCTCTCCAAGTCTTCTGATGGCATTCACAGTTTCATCTACTCTGTGAAGGTAGTCTGCAATCTTTTCTTCATCTTTCATCTTCAAGCCTTCAAGCTAACCTCTTAGTGATTGCAGCTTGGCCTCCTTGACCTTGACATCTTCAAATAATCTTCGTAGTTTATCCCAAGTCTCCTTGGCAGATGAGCAGTGCATAACCTTAACAAAACTCATTATTTGACAGCCCACTAAGGATATCATGTTTAGCCTTTGCATTGTTTTCATACTACTTCTTAGCATCCGGGTCAGTAGGAGGAACACTAGGCACAATATACCCATTCTTTACAGACATCCAAACATCAAATCCTAGAGAGGACGGATAGGTTTCCATTCTTCTACTCCAAAAGGCATAGTTGGTTCCATACAACATGGGAGCTTTGGAGGACTCATTTTTTGCCATTGTGTTCTTAGACCAGAATCTACCCAAGCTAGAGAAATCTTTAACCAACTGAGAATCTAAGACTCTAATACCAATTGTAGAACACAAGATACCATTGAGAGGGGGGGTGAATAAGTGGTTTTCAATAATCTTAACCTTTTAAGCCTAAGAGTGTGTGTCGATCAGTAGTTCGAACACTAAGTGAGTATACCGGTTAGACAAAGAAAAGATCAAGATGCAAGAACTCACAAAAACACATCACACAACACTGGATGTACGAGGAAAACCCAATGTGGGAAAAACCTCGATGAGAAATGCTACTGGAGTCTACTGCTCCAATCTAGCCTCACAATGAAAACAACTGTATTACAAAGATTTAGGGCACCAACCCCTACTGATTTAGGGAACCAATCCCTGTTGATTTAGGGAACCAACCCCTAACTATTTATGGGCACCAACCCAAAGGAGCACCAACCCCTGCACCGAGCTCCAACTCAGTGATATACATGAAATAACAACTTGTTACAATGATAGCACCTTGTTACAAATGAGTTTTATAACACCTACTCAACTTCTCTCTGTCAGTTACAACTCTTCTCTGTTTCACCGGTTCTTTCACTACCGATTATAAATTCACTCTCTCTGATCCCTTACCGATCAATCTTTGCCTTTGCTGACTTCCTCTGATATTCACCCTGCACTCTATCACTCTCGGATGCCTTCCCACCGGTTCACCTCTACACTGTTCTCTATCGATTCTCTATCTTCTCTGTCTGATTCCTCTTATGCCATGCTTCTGTCTTTCTTAATCTCCTCCGGTACTCACCCTTCTTCTTCTTCACTCTCTGTTGCTGTCTTGGAGTCTCTCTTTGCCGATTCACACACTATTATACTCTTTTCAACTTACCAATTGCTTTAGCCTTACCGGTTAAACCTCTGTTGAACCCTCTTACCGGTTCAACCTTTCCTGTCAGTTCTACTCCAACACTTAGACACTTTTGATATTTGCTTTGATCGCTCTCTGTTGTCTCAATCATTCTCTCCTCTCTGACATCTATCTCTTGCGCAACATCATCATTTTTTTATCTTTGGTCTGCATATTTATACTACAGTTTTCCTGCCAAGATGATCATTCAAACTTAGCGCGCTAGGGTTTCTCCACCAACTCCAAATCCATAGCAGATCATATCAGATTTCATCTTGAGATGGGCAATCTGCAACTCAGACGACACTGCCAACTCTCTTCCTTTCAATACACATTTTCTGTTTTTGGCAAACAACAAACTGAACTTCGACCTGCATCTATCAATCACATTAAATGATCTCATTGTAGCCTTCACTAGATCCGATCTGCATTTTGATATCCTGCAACTATCATTGCATCACTTAGATCTCTAGTCTGCATTGAGCCGCAAACCTTCTATACACAACTCGTGATTTCAGCAGTCTACATTTAATGTCGACCTACTCTTCACCAACCTCGCCAAAACACTCATCACCAACTACTTGTATGTTTGTCACCTGGAGTCCAAGTGTCTTCTTTGTCGACATCCACCTCAGCTCAATCCACTATGTCAGTTTAAGCTCAATCACCGACTAAAACACACTACCGGTACCTGCCTTATGATGTCGATCTTCTTACCCTATCAGCCGCTGGGTTTCTGTATGTTCTTCTTGTCCCTAGCCTGCTTACCGGTGAACATATTGAATCGGACTGCACTTACTGGTTTTGCTTTCTTACCGGTTGACATCAACATGTCACAAAAAATTTAATGCCGGTAATGCCCCTTTTCATATCGATTGCTATGCTTGCATGCTGATTATGCTATATCGGTGGACATAACCAGTATTGCCTTTAGTTGTCTCTTTTCTATCTTATACATGCTTACTGGTAAACATCTATGCTAGTAACCTCTCTTGCTTGCATCTTGTATGCACCTACCATACCCCTTGCATACCAGTAACCATCCATACCGGTGACCTGTTATACATACCAATTGACATCAATGACAATACAATGCCAACAGAGTGATTGTCTCTATGAAGAAGAGCATCCAATTCTCAAAGTAGAATGCTTGTGGTGCACCTACAACTCAATTGAGTAGAGTGATGAAATCCCTGAACTCATCCTTAAAATCAACTCTATGTGGCCTGATAGGCATCTTGCTCTTGCCAGGTCTACTCTTCAATAGCCAATACTTATTGATAATTTCCAAACATGCTTTCAAATCATCCTCATAAACCGCCTTAGCTCCTTCTATGCTTTTATAGATCATGTCTATCGGCTCAGGTAGGAGGTAGGCTTCACTGATGGCAAATTCTGAAAGGTAGGCAAGCACTCTTCCATCTTTCACCACTATTGTCCTTGTGTGAGAATCATAGTGTTTGGCACACTTGACCATCAATTCATAGCATTGAATGGTGGGAGGGAAGCCAACTACTTTTATGATTCCACTATCCATCATCTTCTTTGTTGTTGCAGTGGGCTTGCTTGTGTACGATGAGCTTTGGAACTTCTTGAGATCAAATTTTCCAAGGTTGGTATCTCCTATGTTGCTCCAATGAGATGTGATCTTCGTCTCCAAAACCTTTCCCTTTTGATATTCCTTGATGAGTGCTTGACGTGCACTAGGCCCACTATCTTTTGGCGTTGTCATTATTCACCTAAGAGAGTCATATAAATTAGGGTTGTGGGGAAGAGCGTTTAAACTATTGATTTCAAGCCTATAGATAATGATTAATGCCTCTAATATCTAAGCAAATCTGAAAATGAAAGATTTAACATCACTAATTACTTATTTTTTAGTATGCTCATGTAAAATTTATAATGAATTTGCAACATGAAAGAGGTCTAACTCATCAAAATTGATCTAAATTTAACATAAATCAGACTAGTACCTAATACATTTTATACATACCTCTGATTTTTAATGATTTTAACTTTGAATTGATACCTCTAATCAAGAGATATGTCTGATAATGAAGGTGAATAAGTGAATTTGCTTCACACTTAATCAGGTTCGCCCTTCTTTTGATGAAATTCATTGTTGTTTTGATAGAACGCTCCTTTTTTATGACTGAATTTGCAATCTTTATGATAGAATTCACTTCTCCTATGAATAAATCTTCTCCCTTTCGTTGTTGTTATGATTGAATTCTCTACTCTCATGATTAAATTTGCTTTCCTTATGATGAAATTTGCTACTAATGTTGATCTAATTCGCTTCTCTATTCTTGTAGAAAAGAAATTCGCTTTGAAATGATGATTTAATGAACATTTTGAATCTCCTTATATAGGCATTTAAGGAAGAGATGTGTCTCTTGAGGGTGAAGGCTGACTTGGTTTTAATCAAATAAAATTAAATTTGTCTCCTCAAGTTGGCCGACTTGTCACTTATTCATTACATTTTCCTTTGAATTCAATTTTAGGTGCCAAAATGTGCTTGAATTGCATTGCTAGGTATTGTATTTGAGCAATTTCCTCTTAAAGGGGAGCAAGGGAATTGATTTTTGCTCCTAGAAAGGAGCAATGGAATAGGAATTTGCTCCTAAAGGGGAGCAAGGGAACTGATTTTTGCTCCTAGAAAGGAGCAATGGAATAGGAATTCGCTCCAAGATAAGGGCAATGGAAGTAAGATTCGCTTCAACTCATGAGCAATGGAAGTGACTTTAAAGTCGACTCACTTAGCTCGATTTCATCAATTTTACCCTCTTATCTCTTAATGTAAAGACGTAAATCGAGCTAACTTCAAATAATAGCCGAAATACTCTTTATTCTTAAATAAACTCATAAATCAGTTGATAAGTCTATTTCATTCCATTTTTCCATTCATAGCTTCAATTGATCATTCCATATAGATTGTAATAAACACAAAATATTTATAATAGATAACGATTCTTCATTCAATAAATCGATATGAGTAGTTTTTCAATCATACAATACTTACGCATTTCAAGTTGTCGTAAGTTCAATAACAAAATAATACAAGGTAAAGGGTGAGATGCGTCCGTTGATCTGCAACCCAAGCTGTCGCCAATGCAATCTTTAGCATGAAGACAAGAAAAAGATTCAGGCGCTTTTTCTGCCCAACCTTGAAGCTTACGCTTCCCCGGAATTCTTGGTCAATCAAGAATACCCGACCCTGCACGAATTGCTTAGCAAAAGAAATTCGAAAGGCAAGATGGAATCTGGTGCGTGCCTAGATGATACATGCATTTTCTATTTTCTACTTCTATTAAGAAACAAGCATTCACTATCAATCTAGGATATGGTAGAGAGGATAAAATAAAAGAATTCTATTATTTCAATGGTTAATTCAATTTGATTACTCGGCCGAGTATAATGCCATGCACAGCAAAAATAGATAGTTGGAAAAGCAACTATACTCTCTATAATCCACATTCGGCACCCATCCCGGAAGGTAACTTTCCACAAGCATAAGTCTATCTATCTTTGTTCACATAAATTCATACAGAAGACAATCTTTCGCCTTTTATTTCTAGCTTCCTATTTCTTGCAAGATAAAAATACTTATGCTAAGAAGACAATCTTTTGTTTGAATAGAAATTGATAAAATAAATCTTTAATTTAAAACCAATCCTATCTGACAGGAACAATCTTTTATGGATAATCAAATATACATCTAAAAGAAGACAATCTTTCCCTTCTATCTTTCAAGCGATTTAAAGACAAGATTAAAAATATTAAGAAGGTGTAACACATGTATGTATCTTACATATAAAATTGAATAAAATGAGTACACATTCTTTTATTCAATTATCAAAACATAGCATACTCATTAACATGCATTCCATTTCTTATGGTTTAGAATTCTAAGTTTATCTCATCTAAACTCTCTCTATCTTTCCAAGTGTCGTGGTTCATTTACCGCTTTTCTCAAAACCTCATATTTAGTTTAATACTAATATGTGAGCTTTCATGATTTTAAACTTAACACACCGACTTCACTAATTTGCCATAACGGCAATCTAATATGATACAAGTTCATAAAACGCCTATCTATAAGGCTTTTCAAATGAGGCACTTGATAACCATCTTCACTTTTCAA
This sequence comes from Cryptomeria japonica, assembly GCF_030272615.1. Taxonomy (NCBI): domain Eukaryota; kingdom Viridiplantae; phylum Streptophyta; class Pinopsida; order Cupressales; family Cupressaceae; genus Cryptomeria; species Cryptomeria japonica. The sequence continues at coordinate 576,811,241 of NC_081406.1, forward strand.
GCAAAATTCCAAAGTATAAGTCTTTCCTTGGGATATCAAAATAACTTCATTATTTAATAAGTCATTATCCTATTATTTTATCTTCTTCGTGGTTCAATCTCATAGTTTCTCTCTCTAACCTCTTACTTATTCTTAGAGGATTGGATAATCTCATTTATGAGAGTTTTACTAAGTTTATCTACAACCTTTGAGAAATTATTTCACCATTGTATCTCTATTTACATGAACATAATTTTTGAACAATTAACAATGATTCCTTTTTTGACTCTAACTCTTCCATTAGTATATTGCATAGGTCTAAAACTAGATCATCCTTTATAGAGTATGTAAAGCAACCTATATGCAATTCCTACTACTTTTTAACATCTTCCATACGTGTTCTTAGTTATTTTAGCATATATACCTCATCATACATTTCTCCATAAGACTATTCAAAAGCGAGTTCAAATGATTTTGTTCTAATCATGGCTTGACTCAATCAAACTTCATTCTAATAAACATTATATAACTTCACGACTCACTTACTATCCTCGCATAATGACCAAAGAATTAAGGTAGATCCTGCCTCCTTATGCTCTTGTTACTGGCTTGAGGTGATGGATTTGCTTCCTTCTTCACATTTGCCATCTTTCTTTCAAGATGGTGCACAACCTCTTTGACGCTCTCCCTCTGTCGATTCCTCCATTAACTCTATCCTTCCTTTCTATCTTTTATTTCTAAACTTTACTCTGAAATTCGACTCTAAATCTGAGATGATCATGATTGATCTTTTACAATTTGATTGAAAACTATTCTAAATCTCACTACTTTTCTCTTCTTCATCCCATTCTCTAATCCTCGATTGCATCTCCTTCTTTTTCCCCTTCCATCTCCCTTCTATCAAACTATTCTTACTCTCTATCAATCTATTCTAACTCTCTATCGAACTATTCTTACTCTCCCTTCAAGAAATTCGCTCTTCTAATCTCGTGTGAGAAAGAATGCCCAAAGTGTGTGTGTATATGTCTATATATAGTGTTGTTGTCTACCTTCCTTTCCTACTTTCGGGCTACAACATAACAATCCTAAATGATTTTGAACACTTATGTGTTCTCCATGCATTGTTATCCATTATTCATTTCATGACACCACACCACTAAGCTGTTAAATTCATAATTATTGGTTATCCGTGTGGCTTTTAATTCCAAGACTATGTCCACTTTACTAAAAACGACTTCCCTAAAATATGCAAAGTTTAAATAACTAACTCATTCATGTTGATCAAGGTTTTTACGTGGGATGATAACCCATGTCTTTTATTAATTCATGCCACCTCACGTGTGATAGCCATCACGGTTTATGCTTGCAACGTGGTCGATGTGAAACCTACGTTGACTATGTCTGAAATAAACTCCTTAAACTACGCCTACTACTGTATTCTATCTGCACGTGGAGTATGTTTCATTAAATAGGGAGGAGGGTGGTCATCGATGTGTATCCTTTAAAATAACTCTCCTTAACTTACCTCCCAACTTACCTCCCACCGCATTCCCTTATGAGAGATTTCATAAAGATGAGGAATTATATAAAAAAGTTTCATGTATCGTAGTTTATGTTTTACTAAAGGGAGGAGGGGTGGTCGATGTTATTATCGACCATCCTCTTTATTTTCTTAATTCTTTTTAAAACTTAATACCCGCCACTTCCATTTAATTTGTTTAATTTGTTTTATTTTAATTTTTATTTTTATTATATTTTTAATATATAGTTAATTAATATATATATATATATATATATATATATATATATATATAAACATTAATCTTTGTTTAAACAAATATATATTTTGGTTTTTCCATTTAAACAATATTCATAATTTTAAAAATATGTTTTTTTATATATCTTAATTACATATGTATATACTTGTATATGGTCGATTCATACAAGTATATGGTCGATTCATATAAGCATATGGTCGATCCATGTATATATATTTATTTTAATCTCAAATGATTACGCAGATATAACAAAATTCATGAAGTAATCATATTTCACAATAATTGGATATTTATAACTATATAGATATACATGTATATGATTAAATCGATTTCTCATATACATATACATTTTATACTATTGACCAATTTACAAAAGTAAAATCACAAGTACAATTTTTCATACATTATTCATATCTGAACAAGAAGAACATAAAACTTAGGGTCACTATTCATTTTTGAATCGTTTATACATTTCAGCATAATATTTCACCATTACTCATGCAACTTAAATTCAATCCAATCGCCACTCGCATCATGCAATCAAATGCACATTTATAATTATTTAAATCAATCTACTACTCATACTAAATTTATCATTTCAATTTGAACAAACACTCAAATAAGGTCATTTAAATCATCCATCTTTCAAGATGCAAATATAAATCCTAATGTGGTGTGTGAGAGATTCCATCTATCCTAACGAAATACAAGAGCTAAGACAACTCTACCTAAACCATGTTCTCGCCTTCATCATTGTTCACCTATTCCTGCATTCACTTTGCACTCAATCGCTCATTAGCAATGACAATCCCAATTTACAATAAAAATTATTACTGATCATTCAATTGTACATAAATCATATCAGTACATTCGATATCCTTTCTTATTTCATTATCAGTTCTATTTTTATTTCATTTCAATTTCATTTGAAAAATAAACATTATTTTCCTAATTAAATAATTATGGAAAAATAGGATTCGTGACACTTAAGTTTATCACCTTTCTTATGTGAGATGCTTCAAATGATCATCAAAATTGCATAGTAAGGAATTTTGCTCTCATGAAAGAGAAAAGGAAGGTGATTTCTCTCCTGAGAAGGAGCAATGGAAGCACAGTTTGCTCCTAAAGGGGAGCAAAGGAAGTAATTGCAATTTAGACACTTAGCTCATTTTCCATCCACTTACTCTCCATTCATCAACTCATATGCATCAAATTACCTTCATGTGAGGTCTTAGAAGCAAATTCACTCTCATGAAAGAGAAAAGGAAGAGTATTTCGCTCCAGATGCAGAGTAATGGAAGTATTTTTCGCTCCAAGACTTAGGCAATGGAAGTGACCTCAAATTAGCCCTTCTAGCTTGGTTTCATCAACTCATGTCTTAGGTTTTTAGTTTCCATGCACAAAAGCCATCAAATTACCCTCAATGAATGCCTTGGAGATGACTTCGCTCCTATGAATGAGCAAAGGAAGAGCAATTCGCTCCTAAAGGGGAGCAATGGAAGTCAATTTCGCTCCTGGAGGGGAGCAAAGGAAGTCCCTCTAAATTTGCCATCTACATTCTTTCCTTTGTCAAAATCATGATGCATTTAGCTATTTCAATGATGTTAAAAGCACTAGACTTGTTCATCGCCCTCAAATATGCAAAGGAACACTAGTACATTCGGGTCAAAATTTCGACGGCAAATCCTCATCATTCTGATGCAATTTCGTCGCACTACTGACAAAAATAGCCATCAAAAACTTTTTGTTGGAAGTTCCAACTATCCTTGTGGTTGTCGCAATTCCGACATCCTCTCTAACCTTTCCGACGACCGCCATGGATGGTCATACCCAGAAAGAATACCGTTGCGATCTCGGCCTTCCGTCGGAATTCCAACATCAAAGGGTAAAAATTCCGACGAGGATGTTGTGCATCCGACGACACTCCTATGTCAAAATTACGACGGCCCCATGAGAGTTCTGACGAGGATGCTATGCATCCGACGGCACTCCTCTGTCGGAATTTTTACCCCTTGAAGTCGGAATTCCGATGGTAGGCCGATTTTTTGGAAAAAAAATTTATAGAAAAAGATTTCTCTACTATCTCTCTTCTCTATCCCTCTCTATTATCTCTCTTCTCTGTCCCCTCTCTAGGTCTCTTTCTCCATCCCTCTCTTCTTCTCTCCCTCTCTACTTCTTTTTCTCTACCCTCTCCAGGTCATTATATCTTCCTCTCACCCTCTCTCATCAAAAGAGAAATAAAAACTTGCATGGCCTTATAATTCATGAGTTGAAGTTTGAGTTTAACATTTTGGAGGTAATTTTCTTAGACTATTCAATGCCCATTCTAACTAAGGTCAATCAAAATTCAAGATAAACTTGTGGTAAAGATGAGGATCTTGAGTTCATTGGTAGAGGACTCCACTTTTGATGGGAGAAAACCCTAGTATTCAGTTTGGTAAGCTCTAGTCGAAGGTGCAGTATGACAGCCATGTAGAAGGAGAACCATGACATGTTGCAAAATTAGAAGGGAAATTCTAACAAAGAGTAGCTATGTGTCTGGAACATTCAAAGTATTTCATGTCTGTGCTAGCTATCTTCTTTACTCTAGTCTAGGATTTCACATTTTTGAGAAAGCATGATTTGTATGGATGGTTTGTTTTTGTTTCAAATGAAGTATAGTCCAGCTTCCACCAAAATAACAATGACAGTAAGGACTAGTAGAGTAGTCTGTTAGAAGGTTTAGACATTGATAATAGTGTCTAGGTTTTCCCCAATTCTTGAATAGCATTAATAGATAATCATAAGTATAGCAAGGAATAGATTACTTAGAGCTTGTAATGAAGAAGGGTTTTGAATTAAAAAGACAATGATAAGAGTTTTTTTATGGTTCAAAACACAAAGACAATCATAACATAAAATTACAAGTTATAGGGTTACATTGAGTAGGTTTGATTGATTATTGAAGAATATATTATGTTTCTTTATCAATAAATAAGAGGTCTCAAGAAGCTAAAGACAATGAAAACTAATTGATGGGCAACCTTTTGACTATCAAGAAGTGATTGCCTCAGATGAAAGTAGTGATAACAAAAATATCAACAAAAAAACAACCAATAAATGATAAATTTGCAGTGAGATCATAGTGCCTAAATCAGTCTAAAAGCTTATAAGGATCATAACCAAGCCATATAAGCTTCAAGAACAATTTGAGAGCATCAAAGACATCTACCAGACATTAGAAATTGTCAAATCAATGACACAGCAGCCTCATTACAGTCTTATGTTGTATTAAATAGCAAAAGCCAAGTCTAAGATAGTGTTAGAAGGTGTGTGAGAGTCTTCAACATGGATAACTGATAGGTATAACACTGAGAGCAGCAATATATGAGATTTGATGAATGACAGTGGCCATGATATGGAGATGACAGTGTCAAGTATCACTGTCAAAGCATGAATAGAGGTCCTAATCTGAGTCTTTTCAAGAGAGAACAATAAATATGAAGCACCAAGGTCTACAGTCAAATCAGAGACAACCATCTAGCAGCCCAAAAAAGAATCAAAAGGTTGTGAAAGGTCAAAATCATAGTATTTCCATAGCCCATGAAGTTCTGGAAGATGTGCAAGGGTAGTTCATAGTGCAAGGTCATAGGTATTTAGTGTCATAATTATTTTCTTCACCCCCAGATCTTGATGAAAGATAAAAGGATGCCATGACACAAAGTGAAAAGTCTATAGAACTGATAAATAGGTTAGCATTATGTCATATGCATACAAGACATCATGAAGTAGATTTGACAGTAATAAAGTTGAAGTAGTCATCAACTCAAGCATAATGAAGGCATGGACACTGAGCATGCAAAAATATAATTGATAACTGTGGTCAAATGATTAATGTTGTATCACAATTTGATATCAAACTGTCTATGAAGATGGTTGTTGAAAGGTTTAGTGTTGGTTTTAAAGGTGAAAACATTGCATGAGGTCTGCCACCATAAAGGAAATACAAAGCTACAAATAAGACAGTGACCATTTAAAGATAAAGCTACAAAGAACTATCAAAGAAACCACAGTCCAATGAAGAATCAAGAGACAACAGGCCTAAGTGTAGTCTTAGATATTTGAAAATGTCATTATGGATAGTTAAGAAAAATAAATGTATTCATGATATTTGCACTCAATAAAAGAGAAGGGTTTGTATTCATCAAAGATTAGTTGAAACACTTGTGAGAGAGAGATCAATATCCATCAAGCCATAAATAAGATAATCACCATTACAAAGCATGATGAGTCAAAAAGGCAATCAAGAATTATCAGTTCAAAGGATCAATAGGTGAATCTTCTCTTGTTGATAATCTCTAGTGATGGTGTATAGGATCCATGTTCCAATCTCAATGTGCCAAAGCTTGATGAGAAGTCATGGATTAGAAGTTACAAATGCCTTAAACAGTTTTCTATTGAGAGAAGCCATATAGTCAAATCAAGACTCAAATCCACAATGGTAAGATACAAACAACGATGATAGTCAAGGAGTCATTCATTGTAGGGTTTTCATAAAATTTTAGAATATGGTATGAGCAGTCCAAAGAACTATGACACTTCACTGAAAGGAGCAACATTTTAGTCCTTATTGACATCAAATTATAAAAATGACAACTAGGGATGAAGCTACAGGAGACAATCACTGTCTTAGTTTAAGACCCTAGAACAATATAGCCCCAATGGAGAAAGCAAAAATCAAAACATAGAAGTCCTAGAATCCCACTAAAATCTTATTTGCAGTCGCAGAGTTGCAAGATCAAAAGCATATAATGGTAAAGATGACCTAGGGTTCTCTTTTTATTATTGAGACAATATTATGTGAATATGATAGTTTAGCAATCCTCGAATGCAAGTGAGTAGTCCCAATGAAGAAACAATACCATCAGTGTATTAGAATAATTTTTGAAACCTGCAATCATGTTAGACAAGTATTGAAAGTATAATTCATAGAGCAACCATTTCAACTAGGTTTAGATAGCATATATTCATAACTATTTCAATTTTATGTGAACTACACAATATCTATAATGCATAATTGGAGTTAAACCATAATAGGGCTTGGATGAGAAACATGATAGGGCACCCAAAGCTGTCTACATGCTAAGCCCAAGAGCGGATATACCCTATCTCCTACCCTATCTCGTTGAATTCATTCCTACACCAAGTGACTATGAACAAAAGCGTAGGTATTTAACAACAATGACATGGTCCATGGACTAGAGATCCTCCTCTTGATACTCCATCTACAAATGAGAACATCTCTTGTACACGTTGCTACTTCAGAATTAAAAGTTGCTTCTTCTAGAACTTTCCATGATTCTTTGCAATAGGATTATATGTCTTCTAGATTCACCCCACTAGGACACATTCATATCAAGCATCTTTACTTTTTTGAAAAGTAGACCACATTTCAGATCTAGATGACACCATAATGACTTTGATTTCCTCTTGCAAGATATTCCTCCATCATGTATTGCTTCATCGAAGTTCAAATTTGCTTCTTCAAGGGCTCTCAATGATTCTCTATATAGGATTCTTCGTGTCTATGAGATCCACTTCATTGGGAGGCCTACTTAAACATTTCACATCTGTTTGTGGACTCTCACCTTTCAAACATTTCACATCTTATAATTGAGCTTCACTTTGTTTTGAGAATAGTTTAATATTCTCTACTTAACAGGGCCAACCACGTGAAGGTGGAAGCTCATTTGGCCCCTCCCCCCCCCCTAACATCACTCTAAATTCCCCGTTAACATCTAACATTCATTCATTCTTTCATTCATTCTTTCATCCATTATTAAAATATAACATTCATTCATTATCACATAACGTTCATTAACACATAAAATTCATCAACTTTCATTAAAACGCAACATTCATCAATAATCATCAACACATATCATTCATGAACATTCATTAGCACATAATTACATTCATTACACATTAAAATAAGTCATTATCAAATAAGGTAGATTACAATCATTTCTTTCTTTGTTTTCTTTTTTAAGCTATGAAAAGACTAAGTGGAACATCGGTTTCTTCATCATTTCCCCCATCTGCGGATGTTATGCCCTCTTCTTGTGCTCTTGATGTATGCCTAGTCCTATACAAAGGATGAGGATGCTAAACCAATGGGGGGTCCTCTGCAATAACAAAGATTTGGGTTAAATTCAAAACATTTTTTTATTATTGTTACAAGTATTTCATTAATTTAAAGAACACAACCATTACACTCTTTACCTGATGGGGCCACATCATCTTCCACATCATTTTGTCTAGCCTCAACCTCGACATGCTGAGCACCCTCTAGATCCTCTGGAGTTGAAATACGAAACGTTACATTAATCAATACACCAATTGCAATTAAATTTGTTTAAAGGAATAATAGTGGTCCTCTTTACCTGATTGGGGAACAACACGTTCCTGATGTTGTCTACTCGGATCATGCTCCACTTGGTCACCACCAACTAAATGCTCTAAAATATTAACAATAAAGGTTACATTAATTACTACACTAATTTTCAATTTAAGATGTTTAATTGTATTAATAATTACATAAAAAAATTTGAATAGCAAATGAATACCTCCACTACTAGGATGCACATCCGAACCTTCATGTACAGGTTCTGTTCCACAATTATCATGCTGCATTGCAATGTCACGCGCAGTGTTATCATTGCTTGCTTATTTAAAAAAAATATAGTCACTTTATGTTGAAACTTAACATCAAATAGATTATTGGTTAAGTATTCAATTTGAAATAATTTTTATTTAGCTTAATTACCGTTGTGACAGATGCATCAGAATCTCGTGTTTGCCCACTCAATTCTCGTAGCCATTCAGCCACGGCTATATAGCCTTACTGGTAGCCAATTCTCTTGTCATCTTCTGTGGGCGCTCTATTGAATTCAGAGTCCTGCATTTTTGCTTAGTATTGTGAATTTTGCTTGTATTGTTTGATCAAAAAAAAATTGTTTACAATTTATAAATATTTTGATGTGATACTTAATTTACTAATTCTTACAATTCGTGCAGCAAGTTTCATATAACCACCAGAGCTGAGTTTGTGTTGCCTATGCTTTTCTTGTCTTGCCTTGGTTGCCTTTGACGTGTCACTCAATCTATGAGAAGTTTGAAATATGTTAGATTATATAAATATAATGAATAATTAGTACATATTCACATTCTTAATAGTATCACATACCTTCTTCTGGCGTCTGGTGGTGTATTTCCTTTTTTCCTTTCAATTCTCTCCTTTGCATCCAAAATCAGGTCCTTCCACTCCCTCTCTGGAATCATGGGGGGACGCTCATACTTTACGTTCTTCTCTAAATGTGTCCTATATTGGTCCCTCACGTACTTCAGATATGTGCCAGCTTTTTCCAGGAGCTTAGTCTTGTCGAATGTGTCATTTCCAAACAACCCTACCATATGGTTTGTGAGTTCATCTTTTAACTTTTTTTTCTTGGTCATTCCACCTTTAAAGCAAAAACAAACCTGTTAGATTTAGAAAGAAACTGAAGCTACCTTTGATATAGTTCAAGAAATGGATAAAAGGAAAACTATTCTAGCAATGATATGAAATCAAAATAGTGGATAAGGGTTAGTTCACGTATGATGTTCCACCTTTTACGTATGGTGGGCCCAAATATCTGCAATGAAATGTCATTAAGATTTTTATAAAAAATATCATTTCCTGCAAAAAAAACATGGGATCATTAGTCCAAAATGGGTGATCAGTAAGTAAATTACAATTAGACTATATATAATAATATTTTTAAAGTACCTGGAACCTTCTGTATCTTCAAGGGAATCAATTCTTCGTCGCTCACCACCAATGTGGCTTGCAACATTCCCGTACTAGCAATACGGGAAGATCCAAGAAATGATGGTATGTTATCAGCAGTACTCGCCTCTGGCGCATCCTCATGTGCATCTCCTGCCACAGTAAATGAATCCACTATGAAATGCCTCCAAGAAAGAACACTTCAAGGGTAATAAACACATAACGAAAGAGAGAGAAAAAGAGGGATCTACCACCAGTGGGCGGGTCAACACGAGCCGGTGCAACAGACGATGTTTGCATGCTACGTGTTTCCGACATTGCAGTCGGCAATATAGTTGGGCTCGACCTCGGACCCATGTCAGCACTTGAAGAGTAATACATTAAATATGTAAAACATTAAAAAAGCAAGTTCACAAGTCCAAAGGAGTGGTTTTAATATATAGAACATGGTCATCACCTGAACTACTCGCAATATCCTGATCATCGCCACCAGGATGATGAGGCCCTATAAATTTATGTAAAAACAACACATACATATTTTAGTTAATGACATAAAAGAGATAAAAATATAAACCATTATTGAACTTTTGTTATGATTAAAACTTTCATTACTGCTTACTTGCAAGTTTTCCATTGTCGTCAACAATAGTTGCACCCTCTTTGTTATTTCATCAGTCTGAGGACTTATGGTTGTCAAATCAACAATCTCTTGCCTAATTTTTCTAATATTCTTTTGTACAAATTGCATAGAGTTTGCGTTAAGTGTGATGTCATCAGCGCATAACACTGTCGAGTGCCCCACATCTCTATGGAGGTGCTGAGGTACTGCAGGTTCCTTTCCCTTATCCCGAACATTCGTCTGTGACAAGAATATAATTAACACTATCAAAATTACTTCAAAACACTCAAGAAAAGATCATAATGTAACAGTTTGATTCTATCTAATTTATACAATTACAATGAGGTTTACCTGCTCCGTAGAAGTGTCGGGACCTACACCCCTATCTGTGCTATGTGGTGGATCCATGTGGCCCTGTGACAAAGAAAAAATATAAAAAGTTAGCGAAATGAAACCAATAGACTTAGCAAAAAAACTTAATAATACAATGGTTTATTGGATTCATTAATTGGAAGTTGGCTTAAATGGTATATATATAGTACGTACCACCCCCATGATAGTAACTTTGTTTGTATCTATACGATTCAAATTGCAATCGATTAGTAGCTCTTCCCCTGCACTTATTGATTTTATTGCACATACAAACACACAATTTCCCTCACGTGCCTCAAATATGCAATTGGGTTGCTTATTAGTTGACCCAGGTTGTGTACTATTTATAAAACCTGCAATATTCCCTGTTGCTTTTGGCCTTCCGTCAATGTATACAACCACTCATTTACTTTGATCATTATCTTTTTGTTGTATATAATTGGCTGACAGTGCATACCTATGCATACTTTTTTTATATCGAACAATCTGCATCCAATCATTATAATTGTAACAAGGTCCAACAAACTCCATCAATTCAGCAACTTTGTTGTAACAGACCTTTATGTTGTGCATGGAAAACAGGCCCAAACCATGTAACGACGAAGGTGCTATGCGATATATCCTCTCATTAACACAAAAATCAGTGTTTATTGGAGGAAGTTCCTTGGGTACACATTGTTTCAATAGATGTTTGTACCTCGAGGGCACCTCAATGTCGCCTTTGGTCTCATCATCATAAGAACATGACCCCCCTTGAGCAAGAAAAAATTTCATGCGTTTATTGAATTTTCTTCTAATCTTTTGACCTCTAGTTGATCTCCCTATTTGAGATCTACTACATGTCTCACTTTCCTCTTCTATTCCTGCATTTCCCTCACTCGAGGAAGACACATCTGACAAATACCTATTTGGTGATACCTGTGCACCATCAAATGAGAGAGTTAGTTGGTAATGAGAGAGATATTTTGCAAATGAGGGTAATATTGATGAAGAAGTCGGCCATAAAGTTGATGTTGAGATTAAAATTTAAGTCCGTCCAACTAGGGCCTCAAGTGTTGATAACTGTATTAGATTTGCTGCTAATGTTGATGTTTGAAAAACTGAGGAAGTTTGTTTTTCTTGTAATTTTTGAAAAATATATTATTTCTATAAGGTGTATTGACTTATACTTGTCGATCCATGAGACTGTGCAGGATCCTCGTCAAAGGGGTTCAGGTTCCTACACCAACAATTGAGCATCATAAGCATTAAATTTGTAATTTGATAAATAATAAATACTGCATCCCACTCTCGACCAACTGTACAAATAATTAATAGACCACTTACAATTGATTTATTTAGAAGATGATGAATTAATTTACTACAATAACATCTTATAATTATCTCTCACTTTCTTCAATCTACCTTTCCCCATCAAGTGCTCCCCTTCGAATTTATTAATGGGGTTGGGATCCCAAATGCGATCTACGTGGATTTTTACTGCAAACTTAGGAAGATATTCAGTAATGTACACCATAGTTTGGTATACCATATATCCCTCCACCATAGAACCCTCAGGATGTGCTCTTTGTCGAACCAAAGCCTTCAAAAATTTCAAGTGTCTCTCAACCATCCACATTGACCTAGTGTGTACAGGTCCACACAATTCGATCTCCTCAACTTGGTGTATGAGGTAGTGTTCTTGTGCATTGAAAAAAGTTGAAGGTAGACACTTTTGCATTTCACACATTAGATGAGGGATTTTTCTCTTCCAATATTTTATATCTTCCTTGTGGATTTCTTTAGATGACAACCACCTAATTAAAGAGATTGAAGACGCAAAAATATATAAACGAGACTTTACAAAATAATATACAAATATATTGCATAACAAGTAAAACAAATGGCAAATATAATATCTATACAACAAATTGAACAAACATCACTACTTACCTCATGTATTTTCCAAGATCATATATGACTTGCTTGATATTATTGTCGAAGTGGTCTAGGAGAGATAGAGGTAGAACGTACTACAACAATTATAAAATGATCTTTTCATTGTTTTCTAACATAATACAATGAAAAGTACATGCACAGTATACAAATATATAGTAAATACACAAGAATGCGAATTACCTTAATGAAGGTATGCCAATCATGCATTTTCATCCCTGACCCAAATTCACTCTTCTTTGATATGAGATTGTTTATGTTCGTAGCAAATCCTGTGGGAAATCGAATTTTTCGTATGACTTCTTTAATAGAATTGCTTTGCTGCTCCGTCAATAACCAAGGAAGGGCACTTATATTAATCTGATCTCCATTTCTATTTGATTGAATGACATTTTTCATTGCATGATTGGATTCCACAATGTCACTACAAATTTTGACAATTTTTTCTTTGTCACGCGTTCCATCCAATATTTTCCATAATGTCTCTGTTATATTCTTTCCAATATGCATTGTATCAAACAAATGCACAATTTGTAGCTGCTCGTAGTAAGGCAACCTACTGAATTGTCTGGGATAACTTTTTAGTCCCTTTGGAAGGTGGCCATCCATGCCTTGACGACCTTCAGTATCATCAATTACATCATCAGTAAACAAAACACGATAGAAAAATTCAAATTCCAAACATAAACCATTAGATGGAATGACATTACCTTAACGATTAATTCTATTATATTCCAACTTCCATAAGTGAGGAGTCATTCTTCGTGGCTTTGATGTAGTCTCTTCTTTCCCATTGAAAAGATGTTTTTCAGTATCCTAATACTTATGATTTTTGTGAAGGAAGTGCCTATACTCATCAAACACCTGCTTTCCTAAACTTTTTGAATGATGGGATTTCATCTTTGGACCACAAACTGGACATGCAAATTTTCCCTTTGTTTGAAGACCTACAAGATAATGTATAATTCTATTAAATCTATTATTTTTTATAATTATAATTATCATGCGCAACTTGAACACTATAACGTACCACAAAAATGTGTTAGCCATGGGGCATCATGTATTGTCCATACAAGCATTGCATGGAATTGAAATTGTCTTTGTCCTGTTGGTCTAGAGATGTCATACATGGTCACACCATTCCATAACTCCAGCAACTCATCAATAAGAGGCTCAATATATACATTCATATCTTTAACTTGGTACTTGCCTAGTGGAATGAACAAAAACATTACATAATTATTATGACCATTTTACTGCAATATTTATAATTAAATGCAGATGACTATTAAATGATAAAATACCTGGAACAATCATTGCCAACATTATGTGCTCCCTCTTTATTGATATCCATGGAGGAATATTATTGTTGATAACAAAAATAGGCCACACCGAGTAAACAGATCTCAACTCTCCAAATGGATTGACACCATCCGCTGCCAATGAAAGCCTGAGATTACGAGGTTCTTCTTTAAAGTGTGGCCACTTTTCCTCTATGTCCATAAATGCTGAACCATCCGTAGGCATTCGAATAATGTCATCTCGACTTCTATTGCGTGCATAGTAATCCATAAATTGTGCCAAGCTAGTGCACCTGAATAATCGTTGCATACGTGGAATAATGGGAATATAACGAAGAACCTTGCGAGGCACCTTTTTTGTTATTTGATCTGTTCGATATCTACTGATATGACATTCAGGGCATTCTGTTCCAAATTCATGTTGTTTATGATATATAATATGATCATTGGGACAAGCATCTATTGTTTGATACTCCATTCCAATATCTTTCATAATGACAGATAATTCTCGGTATGAGCGAGGTAGAATATTTGATGGTGGTAAGAAAAACTCACCTATCAATCTACAGCAAAAAAAAAAGTTTGAGGTGTCAATATAAAGAATATTAATAGTACATGATTCACCATTTATTAACTGTAATGACATGTATGACACACCTTAACATACGAAAGATTGTTATGTTGGATAAACCATTCATAACCTTCAAGTTCACCAACAACAATACAACAAAGAGAAGAGCTGTTTGGGAGCCTTTGTAAAGGGGCTCATATGCCTTCTCAAGAAGAGGTAAATCATGAACATCAAGGTCATCCTGATCATCATGATCAGCTGTGCCAGTACTAAATGTGTCATGGATCAATGTATTTGTACCATCATCTTCAATTGTGTTTTCTGGTGCATGATCGTCATCTTCCATGGGATCATTATCTTCAGCTTCGATATTCACACCTCCATGTTCCTCCACTTCCAAAACCATATTCTCAGGGTTTTGTTGATCCATACCATGTGCTCTAGGGTGCCCCACCTATATAAAATTGATATACATAAATAAATCGTGATCATGATCTCATTATCAAGTGATTTCTTATGTATATAAATTGTTAAAACGATATAATGAACAACTTACCAGTGGATGATAATCATGTCCCCCTTCAATGTGACCATGCTGCCTACAATGTTTCTTAGCTGTTTTGATTAGAAGTCTTCTAGTCTTTAAGCCCTTACAAATTTTGCAGGGACAATAACATTTCCCATCACCTTTTCTTTTCAAGTTAGACCATAATCTAGCAATTGTCTCCTTATTTTGTTCTTCGCTGATATTATTTGACATGGTCTTTCTTCACAGGCAAAAAAAATTGGCTATGGAAACTTCAGTGCAAAAGCTTCACAAAAATTGCAAATCGAACCAAAACCATTGAACTTAATAGAGAACATATTTAATGTAGCTAATTGTGTGAATTTCTGAGCATTGTGTCTGCAAATTCTTACTAAAAGTTTGCCTGTTGCAGACTTTCTGAGAGACATTTTTGAGTATTCTAAGCAAAGCATTTATTTAAACATACACTTATTCATCCACATTGCAGGGATAACAATACAAGGCTCACATATTGGTCTAAGAGGATGCCATGGTCTCACAAAGTAACCAAGAACCATATGAAATGATGGTCGTCTTGAATCCACACACAACTAGGGAGGATCCATACGATTATGTATGACTTCGCCCTTGTTTGTTTAATGGGATTAGCTAGCTCCAAGACATAGCCGTCAATAATCACTAAGAATGTACAAGTGGATCGTAGCTACCCATACAACAAACACTTACCCCTATCCTCAAATTTTCCCAATGTTTGATTCCTTATATACACTCATCCAAGGTTATCTATGTCGATCTTGGTGAGAAATCACATCACAACACAGAAGGCAACATTTAAAAATAGCAAGAGTTTCACTAAACTACCAAAGATCATAAATATTGAAAGAAAGAAAAAATAGTAACAATAATAAGTCAAATAAATGTGTTCAATTCCAATAGCAAATCAAACATAGCCACAATAACTACACAATAGAGAAAACTCACAATAGTGATTAAACTAATCAATAATTGAAGGAAACTTCACAATCCTTAAAAGTGCACATTACATAACTATACGACTAGAAATTGTGGCTAAATAGAGTGAAGATTCATCATGACTCCAATAATAGTCCCTCATGTGTGCATTTGTGGCATGAACACAAAAAATCCCACACGGCATGGCCATGTACCTAATGGAGAAGACATGCCTAGGCTACATGCCCAAAAAACATGACTATAATAATAGTCCCTCATGCATGCATTTGTGGCCTGCACACTACAAATCCTAACATATCATGGCAATACACCTCATAGAGAAGACACACCTAGGGCCACATTGCACATAGCAACGTGCCTCACAAAGAAGACATGCATAGGGCACATGCCACATAGCAATGTGTCTTATGGAAAAATGTGCATGCATGTCACACACCAAAGCTATATGTATACATCATGAGGCACATTCATATGTTATCAAACACAACCTATTGTATCTAACACGAGTTCCTCTCTACATGTGTGCAAATCTTCCAACACTAATCGCCACTAAGAAGGAATAATATAAAATGCATCTTCAAATATTTGTGTGTGTGTGGAATTGTGTCTTTGAACCCAAATCGCTACCATCAACAACATGTAACCATCACCTACACTATATCAAAACATAAGTATGGTGTGACATCATATCTATTTGCATAATGTCAAAACACATGCAAACATGAAAATCATCATAGCATGACAAAAATCAATCTCCACATGTTGGAACAAAGATATAAATAAGATAATAGGGTAAGAGGAAACCCGTACCAAGAACCACATACCAACTATCGGCAATGCCATCAAGATAAATGTAGGATAGGATACCACTATGAGCCATCCAATGGTCCATTCTATGAGGAGAACTAGGGGATACTATCTTTGAAAGGTGTGGTCAATAGAGATAATCTCTACTAATGCCACAATATGTCACCATAGCTTCTTGAGTTTTCCATTCTTCTACTTAACACCACATTTATTGAGTTCCTCAACAGCGAGGTTGGTTCTCAATAGGATGCACAAACATGTAAACACACAAGCATGGTTTCATCATACTTGTACAACAATACAAATTCATTTTTCTAGTTAATTACTTAGTGTAAAAATAACTCCATTACATAACATAGGGCAATAATCACCATAAGTTTTCAAATAAACTGCCCAAACATCAATTGGAGTTACCCTTTCTAAGGTACAAACATAATTTATTTATAACTTCAAAATTAAAATAATCACAATACATCCAAATAAGTTCAATAGTGCATGGAAATAGACAACATGATCTATAATTAAACCCATAAATTACCCTAATTGGATATGCTAATAAAATGGTGTCTCAAATAATATAGATTATGTCGGACCTATAATAGAGATCTGGACTTTGTTTCATCATACACAAGCATGGTTTCATCATACTTGTATCCAAATACACCATCCATAGATAGGTACTCAGTACCACAATCTCATGGGTACCCTTTTAGCCGAATTTACCCTATATTTAGGTGAATCTACCCTTGTATCATTCCTTGATCTAGTATGTCATTCCACCAATCAATAATTTTTCCATATTCTTGGGAGAATACACTATCCCTTAGGTGAATATGCCATATCCTTAAATGAATCCTCCTTGTCATCATCCTAAGTCCTCTTTTTGTTAAGTCTTATCCCTTCATCTTTAGGAAAATCCACCTATCATTATGTGAATCTGCTTAGTCTCTTAGGTGAATCTATTTAATACAATTCACCCACTCTCACAATCACAACCTATTTAATCCTATTCCCCACATTCCCCTCCTCAATAACCTCTGAAAATGGAATCACCAATCTCTACCCTAAACCTCATACTACTAATCTCCCTCATTCCCCTTGCATACACATCCTCTCCTCCCTCCTCAGCCCTCACCCTAACTCTGAGGCGCAGACCCAACTCAAACAGCACACACAATCTCGATATCCACCCACCCCTGGTTTCCTCATCCGGTATCTAGTTTCTATCTATCCCCGGGTAATGGTTTACCCACCTTCCTATTCATGGATTAGCGGTTCCGGCTTCCATCCATATATGGAATGGCAAGTTTCTCAATTTTGGTTGTACAGCTATCAAACTATAGGTAGGGTGGGATAGCAATAGTTTCGGGAAGTAATAGTTGCTTGGACACCCAAACCCGAAGACACAACAACCAATTCCAATCATGGGGTAGCATCAACGCATAATCGAATGGGGGTTTTAATCGCAAAATGGGGTAGAATACACACGGCATGTGAACTGTATGACGGATACCTCAAAGAGATGTCATTTCATGGAATTTTAAGATCGCAGGATATGCACAAAATGGATTAATTCGAAAAAAAAACCAGTTGCGAAAAAAATTTAGTTGCCTTCATTGAAAAACAAAGAGTTCTTACCTTGCTTGTGCAGAGATCGCTCCGGCGGGGGGGGCAGGGAGGCAAGACGGCTTCGGTTTGCTTTCAAAATGAAAATGCCTTGTGTTTTTTTTTTAAATAAAATGCCCGAGGTCGTCGGAATTCCGACGAACACGGGCATTTTTTTTTTTTTTAAATCAAATTTTCACACAATGCTCCTTGTCCGTCGGAAACCTCCGTCGGAATTTGACCCCAAATGTATTAGTGGAAGTCCACATCAGTCCAAGATGAGAGCAATGGAAGAGGATTTCTCTCCTGAGAAGGAGCAATGGAAGTGATTTTGGCTCCTCCAAGGGAGCAAAGGAAGTGCATTTAAATTTCAACATCTCCAGTAGTTCCTCATCAAATTTTCATCAACTTCGTCTTTTCAATGATCAAAAGAAAGGGCGAAGGTTCTAGATTTGTTCTTCCATTAATCAATATTCATCCAACCACCATTGAGCATGCAAAAGAAGTGACTTCGCTCCTAAGGAAGAGCAAAGGAAGTGAAATTCACTCCTAAGAAGGAGCAAAGGAAGTTTGCTCAAACTTAGTCAAATTCTTAGGTTGATGATTAGAAATTGAATTCTTTGCTCGACAAAGGCAACATATGATGATCTTAGGCTCGTTAGAAGGCAATGGGAGGAATTTCGCTCCTACGAAGGAGCAATGGAAGCAAAATTCTCTCGAAGAATGGAGTAAATGAAGAGGATTTCACTCCTAAAAGGGAGCAAAGGAAATTTTTGCACACTTAGTCAAATTTTGCTCTTGCAACTTGCTTCTCGATGAAGTATGATCAAATCACTTGGATGACGAAGGAGACCTTTCATAGTTGACAAGGCCTGATCTAAGAGACTCCCCCATCAAACTTCCCTCTATCCATGCTCAACTTGACCTCTCCTATGCAACGTTTTGTCACCATAGGCTTTGATCAATCTGGTTGACGACAACTCTTACCCCACTCACTCAAACTTGCAAGAGAGATATCATGTTGAAAGACACTTAGGACTTGAAGAAAAGAGGGAGTCCCCATTTTGATGGGGTGATGTTGTGAAATGGTCACAACAATACCCAATGCAAAGGGTAAGCCTTTACAAGACCCGTTGTCTGAGGGCAAAGGGAGGGTTAGTGCTCCCACTCTAGAGATCCATCAAACAGTTCTCAAAAAGAGCATCCCAGAGAAGACATGTAAGTTGGGTAGGGAGAAGGTGAAGTTAATTGGGGAGACTTTGGTTGAATCTGGTTCGGTGAAAACCATAGATTCCCATTTTAACCCATCTTAGAAATGATTGTTCTCTTATGGAATGTAAGGGTTATGAATATCATCCCTCGACGAAAAGCTATTCAAGAGCTAATTGGGATTCATTCTCCTGATATAGTTTTTATCCAGGAGACTAAAATGTCAGTGGAAGGTATGCTAAGTTCAACTTTTAATGTTTTGGCTAGAGGACAGTATCAATGTGTTGGGGCAGCCGGTAACTCAGGTGGTGTGGCGTGCCTTTGGGACCCACGTAAGATTGTGACAATGTGGTGGATGTCTTTACCCATCTTTAGATTTACCCATCTCGTGACCAAATTACTTCGCCTTTGCCTATGAAAACCCCCATTCCTACATAGGCATTAGCAGAAGACTAAGGACTGAGCTATATATATAATAGTCTTTCATGTACTATGAATGTATATGAAATTAAGTATGGTTGTCATACATATTGCAGTCTATATGAATATTACTATTAAATTCTGCATAAGAGCATTA
Organism: Cryptomeria japonica; assembly: GCF_030272615.1. Taxonomy (NCBI): domain Eukaryota; kingdom Viridiplantae; phylum Streptophyta; class Pinopsida; order Cupressales; family Cupressaceae; genus Cryptomeria; species Cryptomeria japonica. Next base: position 576,831,299 of record NC_081406.1, read on the forward strand.
TCAGGCTTCATATATTAAGCATACATATTAAGCACATCCCCATGCATACCCCCAAGAACAAGGATGTTACTGCCTATAACTTAATAACAACTTTGATTGACAGAGATGTCACCGGATGCTTTTGATTCCTTTCCTTCATATCTGTCAATGTGAGGGAGAAGTCACACCTCTTCATCATGTATGCCTTTTGGCAAGAGGCACCCTTGTTAGCAGCAACCAAGAAGGAAAACTAAGAGGTGGGGGGTGAATCAGTTTTCACCGAATTAGAACAATTAAATCACAATTTCATATCTAAATAGCAACAACATGAATAAAGATAAGAACAATGAAACCACAACAGAATACCAAGATATTGACATGGAAAACTTGGTTAAGGGAAAAACCACAGTGGGAACCTACCCACAATAAGATGATACTCTGCAGTAGTATGTGAAAATATTACAATGGGGAATGCACATGCATTCAGACACACTTCCTAGAGCTCATTGTTCAAAATAAGATAACCCAGAAGACTCCAAACCTCAGGGAAGGTTCACTATCATACAATAAGATTCAGACTACAATCCGAATTACATGAACTGCTAATATAGCATCTCCTTATGCCTAATGACAGTTCCGGTTAAGCACACTTGTCTGCCCTGCGACAATCTCTGCTCAATAAATCACACCAAAGGATAAATTTGCTTAAGCACCATATACACCACTCTCTAATAATGCAGACACAACACCCATACCCAAATTACATGACTAAACCACCTATTTATACAAATCATCAACCTTGACTACAAAATCGGCCAAACCCTCAACTCTCAATTACAAAAATTACATCACACGATACACATGAGAACCATCGAACCAATATAATGATATACATGACATAACATGGACCTAAACCAAATCTCCAAACACGCATCACCACCGAAAATCACACCAAGATCAACCGCAACACGCTGCACCACCAAGAATACCGCATAACACAAAATATCACCGGATTAGCAAAATCACCAAGAACGCGCACAAGAATCAATGCGGACCACCAAGACAAATAGGACACAATCATGAAACACCAACAAGCTCATTAGAACCATCCGCAATAGCAACACCAACACCACTTATGCAAATCTTCATTGATCAACACGCTAACTCACAGGAACAGTCAACAACAATAATTCAGACTAGAAAGATAGCTTGCGGAGCACCAAATTACGAACCATCTGAACAGAAGATACACATGAATATCCAAAACATTCTCCCAAAACCACAGCCAAAGATATGATTATACCGAAGCAAATACCAAACTCTGCCAACCATGAAACAAAAAGAATGAACTACAAACCGGATCAAACAATATGATCAAACAATCTCCCAAATCACTGACACCAATAAAGAATAAAGTATTCCAGCATCCCAAACAAATAAACCATCCATAGCAACTCAATTCAATCACTGGAACACTAAACAACTCATCTGCAACACTATAATATATTGACATCAATGACAACAACATATCCTAGCAACAACAATATCCAATGACCCTTTCACCATTAGCACCCTTTGAAAGAGTCTCACTCTTCATTATTTATACCCTTTGAAAGAGACAATCTTTCACAATCATATCTGCACTTTTGATTCCCAAATTATACCCCCTTCAAATGAGTTCTCTTCTCCCTTTTATACCTCATATTTGGGGGAGTCACAACTTATCATTTCGTGCCTTTTGGCCATTCATTAACTTTAATTATATTGTTTTATATTTTAATATAATATTTATTTTTGTTCTTTTGTATTTTAATTTTATTATTATTATTTATTATTAAATTATAATTCAATGTGGGGACATTACAAAAGACTCGAGATGAACGTGGCCAAGCAAATTCTACTTACATGAAAATCATAAGACCTTAGTGATGTGAAACAACAAAAAGATATATATCGAATTCGAAATCTAGATTTGTACACGTGCATTGTCAGGTTGAAGTTGATAAGGAACTTATTAGGAAGGTAACATATACTTTCAAAAATCGTGGACTCGCCACGGACTCGCGAGTCCTTGGGAGCCACGAGTCGACTCGCCAAGGACTCGTGAGGCGAGTCCTGGTGAGTCCATCTGAAAGACTCGCAAGTCTTTTGCAAGGACTCACGCGAGTCTTTTGCATGGACTCGCGAGTCTTTCAGATGGACTTGCCAGAACCCAGAAAAAAGTCATGCAAGCTTTAAAATTGAGTGTGTTTTTTTTTAAATTGTCTTCATTTGGCATAACTGAGGGAGTGAAAAATAAAAGAAAAATAACACCCGACGTCGTTATAAAATAATAAAAGTATTTTTGGCCTCATGGAGCGCGCAAGGGGCGCTGACCCTTGACCCCGCAAGGGGCGATGCCCCTTGACCCCAACTTGGGGGCGCTGGCCCCAAACCCCCGACAAAAAATATAGGGGGCAACTGCGCTGATGGAAGTAGGGAAAATTTAACCTCCGAGTCTGATTAGGCTCCATTTAACAGCATAATTAGCATTGAAGAAATCTTGGTATTATACATTTTAGAGTTGAAAGTTTGAAACTATGAGTATGTGACATGTGTAATGTTTCAATTATGGCTCTTATCTTCTCTAAATGCATTGATTTCTTTATGTTTTTTTGTAAAACTACGGTTTTTTTTTTGCCGAGTCTTCCACGAGTCTTTCACGAGTCCGAGTCCGAGTCCAAATTTTTGGTTTGCCGAGTCCAAGGCAAGTCCAAGATTTTCAACTATGGTACAAGCAATCATAGGACCCCTGAAAAAGAGTTGTTTCATCATCTACGTCAACTTCACATTCAACTCAGACCAAGACCACAACTATTGCCACTTGTTATGATTCATTGATCTGCGATGATCTCTCTTTCCAATCTGGACACACATTTACTGCCTAGTTGATATTGCATATGGATAAATTTAGATTTGCGTTTGATGTTAGTTATGGTGAAGTTATGCGTGGACTGTTACGGTCACCAAGATACCTACCATACTCCTTCCCTTACGTACTTAACAGGTTGATAGATTCTCATTTATCCACCATGATTTCTATTTATCACTTCTATGCAAATAAGGCTTAACAGGCTAGAGAGAGCATGAACATTATGGTCATTATCAATGTGCAATTCTGTTTTTCTAATATAATGTTTGTGTATTTCTCTATATAATTGTTTCAGATTTCATAGAGTAATTCATTGTGTGTAGTAATGAATTTGATGCTTTGAAGTTCAAGATTTTTATTCACTGTAGAATAAAGTAGTTAAAAATAAATATTAGTTACTTGGAACTTATTCCTACATTTTAAGATAAATTCTAAGGGATCTTATGTCACTCGTTTTGCAAACTTTGGTCATCCTCAAAAACTTAAAATCATATTTTTAGTAGGGCTTCAAAAGCTTTTGAAGCCTTGAAATATTGTCGACGGGACTAATATAGGTTTTTAATTCTTAGCAATTCTGCTTGTTTGTACATTTATTTGCATTTATCTAAACCAGAATACAGTATCATGTAGTCATTATAAAATGTTTTCAATATTGTCCTCATTTATCATTTGCACACAGATATATAGATATTTGCCCAAAATTTTTACAGATATATTATTTCCCTAATTATGATATTACCAAGGCCAACAGTAGATTTCAGCAATAGATTGACCAAAATGAAACAGATATCTTCAAAATTAAAATGTCAAAACATTTTCCAAAGTACATCTTCATAGTTGCAACGCACCTACCAGCAAATAGCAGGAGCGGAATGCCATAGTACACTTAGCATTTCCTCCATAGTTTTGTGTAACTGTATCAAATACCTCATATGAGTGATTCGCAATGGCCATGCCTATAGTTAGCCAAGAATTATTGCTACATAAAGAGATTCATACCTAGGTCATCTTGTCAAGGATTGCTTTGTTCCACAAATGATTCACATTCCGAAGTTTGTTAGTGATAATGAGAAAGTAGGAGGTTGATTGCAAAAAGGTTGTTGTTTGCTCTATGGTGTCCACCATTTGGAGATTCCTATAATACACTCAGAAAATTTTGAGGCCATGATAAAGCTTATAAAATTGATTTGCAGAGAAGTGATTCATGGAAAGATTCATTCAGAATAAATCTTGAATTGCTCTGTGTCTGCTCCAGTGTTGTCAAATATACTTGAAGATCGCATATATATAGAATCTTTGAAACCGGACTGAGTAAATTTCAAAAACTTTATGAAAGCCTTAACAAAAGGACCTTATTTGCCTCACCACTGAGGGTGGTCTTCTTCTTGGGTTGCAGGAGGTCTTGGTTTCCAGCCAGGTTTCTCATCCCAGTACATGTCATACCATATATGACCACGCTGTAACCTTTCAAGACAGCACCAAATTCCCACATATCTTTTGACCCTATTCCTGAACTTCATTTCTTTAGCCTATGAAAATAACAGAAATATAAAAGCATTAGGGGCAAGAAATAAGGAAATTATACTAAGAAAGACTTAAAATATCAGCAAAGATACATAAGCATCTGTCATACTTTATTTGAGAAAGCACCAAGTGCATTATTCATAGAAGAAAATTCTAAAACTTTTACGTCCTTATATGGCAACAATGCTGCTTTAACCTGCAATCACAACAATGAATTTCCAATTAAGAACTAGAAAACTCTGACCCACAGAATTCAGAAGTAAAAACTAATGCTCATGCATTTGGCAGCTATGAAACATGGGGAATATACAAAGTTTTCTACGGAAGAGGCAAGCAACCATTGGTTATGCTAAAAGTATGCTTCGCTTACTATTGAAGAATAACTAAAACTTCTGTTTAATTCTGTATTGGAGAAAATTAAAACCTGTTTTTCTGACTTATTTCTGGGTAGCTTGAGAACTTCGGTTTGTTCTTTAGTGGTGCTCATAATACATCCATCAATGCCCTCTTCATCACACATTTCAACTTTCAGCTTTGACTCCTTAACCTGTCATATTGAGAAAAGAAAAATTTCCATAAATGTTATAAACAAGGAGGGGTTGGAAACCATAGCATAATGTCAACATGGAGAAAACAATATGAGAAAAAAATTCTATTAAATATTTTGTTTCTCTATGGCAGATTCCTCCCCTCAAACAAATTGAGAGAAATAAGGAAACTGACAAGGATAAACTAAGACAATTTCATTGAGCAATAGGCAAGAAAATAAAATCTGCCTGAACATTTACTGTCCTCAACGTCTGCCATGTGTATTTTTCATTACTCAAGTAATAAGATGGCTAAAGCTTTGGGCAGCTCGATTCAGCTACCTACATATCATACAAATTAGATCCTTTGTTGGATCAAGTAATATGGTGGCCAAGCATTGACCAGGTTGGTTCATATATGTAAAAACTTGGCTTTTATAAATCAATTTTGGTACCAGCAGAATGCTCGATTCCCCATCAAAACCTTATAGCCGAGCCTTTTTATTTGTTCGGGGGGAATCGAATGATGCAGAGTAACAACGAATGCGGGCCCCCTATTTCTTCGTTGTGGCAGAGCCACTTTGACTAGACAGTGCAGCCGGGCACCCCGGATAAGAGAGAAGGTTCTCAGCCCCGGAACTATATATGGGGCCCCTATCCCCATCTTTCTCTCTCCAATAGGGGATTGACTGGATGGATCACCACGTACGGCCACATCCAATTAAGTTCCGTTTATTTGAAGGGGATAGGTGGGCGGGTTATTGGTTACCCAAAACGATTAGGGGAGGGGAATCACCACGGTTCATAGGGATTGGTCATGTCTACCATTCAATAACTATTCCCTCCCTCCCCCCCATAGGGGCATCGAGGAACTCTAACTGTCATTCTGATCTACACGATATATAGATGGCCAGGCCGAACGGACGGAATGGAACAAGCCCTATCCCCAATCATTCAATTGGGCTATAGATGGATGGCACTATGCACTATTAATAGTTAGCCTAAAGGCGGCCAGTCGGGAGCGGAGCGGTCAACTGGTCAATTCATGTACTCGTCAATTCAGCGTTAGGTTCAATCCGCTACCGGTAATCTCGGGCGGGATCTTGGCATCTCTGGAATCAATATAGTCATTCAAAAGTTCCCCAGTTCATTTTTGGCCCGTAGGGCCTCCCTAAACTAATCTACCTCCCAGGGGGGCCCCCCCACCCCTCCCACCCGCCTTTAGAACAGTAGGGCGGAACTTCCATTAACTATAAAGAAACTGGTATTGATTGTTTCATGAGGAGTCGATCATGGCTTCGGGGGCCTTACAGTCGAGTGTCTAAACTATGCCTTTTCTCTCTCTCGTATGTGGACCACTCCCTATATACCACCGCAACCACAGGATGTCGAGGCATTGAACCGAGAAGCAAACAAACAACTGAACCCGGCTACCGGTTAATTAATCAGCTCGCTAGCAATGAATGTTAGAAGGCAAATAGTAGGGGGGCCCTCTTGATTAATCAGTACCAGCCGGGCGAGTTTCTTTTAGCTCGATTCTAGCAACTATAATTGCAGATTAATTAATTAATTAATTAATTCACTGCTCGCCCTACAATTCTATGGGACTGATCAATGGGGGCCCTACTATTCTATGGATGCGCTCCCCATAGCCTCCTCCCACCCACAATTGAATCTGCCCATAGAGCCATAGAATTGAGAGGGGGGGGGGCCAGCCCTAGGGAGCAAGGATGGAAGGAAAGCAAGCAAGGCCCCATAGAATTGTAGGGGAAAGCAAGCAAGGCTCCCCATAGAATTGTAGGGCCGAGGACCAGATGCCGTTGAGGGCTAGAGAGCAGGCCCTCAATAAAGAAATGGGCAACAAGACCGAGCGAGAAATACAGAGCCCCCGATGGAGCAGCCACCCTTACACCCCCGGATGGAAATGCCCGGGGGGATATAAACTTTATTGCCTAGGGGTTCGGAAGGTAGTTAGCCCGAGATAGGATTGCCTTAGAATAGTAGGGGCCTTCCATCCAGTTACCGGTTCGTTCCTTCATGCATGTTACAGCTTGGAGAGGAGTAAGATAGGTGGCTAGCACATCGTGATCGTGACGGATAGAGCTACTCCAACTCCAGTATGACGGATAGAGCTAGGCGGAGGTTGGTTCGCTACGCCCAGATCAATTGTTGAGGCATCAGGCCCCACTGAGACTAACCTTCACTGCCGTAGGGCCAATGGAGAGAGAAGCCCTGAAAATAATAGGGCGTCGCCCATTAGAATAGTAGGGCGATGCGGTAGGCATGCATCCCCGTACATCGATCCATATTCAATCCCACTCTATGGAATAACCACTTCACGGGTCCAAGCGTCGAATGGGAGGTGGGTGCCTGAATGGGGGAGAGAACGTATCCGATTCACGGGAGACAGAGAGGCGGTCGATGAAGCAGAGCTGGCAGTAGCCGATCGGGGAAATGGAGGGATTCATGACCTTTCTAATGACTTAACTGGGGGTCCATGGTTGCCTGCTCATAGCAAGTCTTTAGTTCCTCATTCGTCGTCCTTACCGTCCAGGTAAGGATTTCATTGCTAACCCGGGGAGGGGAATCGTTGAATAATATTCTCTCCAGCTGACTAATCCCATTTCTTGAACTCGGCAAGAGAGGTCGTCACGGCGACAAGGGACTCGATCGCCCATAGAATAGTAGGGGCCAACCCCTACGCATCCACTTTTCTTTCCCTCTTCCTGGCGATGGATGGAGGGGTGGTCCATCGATCCATGTCGGGTGGTGGGGATTCTTTCTTCATCAACGGGTTCAGGTGCCCAGGGTTCATCGGGGCAAACCCAACCGCCTATTGCCATTGTAGGGCGAGAGGGGACAGCGTGAGAGGCCGTTTCCCCTACCGCATTATTGCCTTTCCCCGGTTCCCTACCCAGTGGTCCGAACTCTCCCTTGTGTACCCAGGGCATATCTTTCACCAAGGGTCGGGCCCTTTTTTTAGATAATTTCTAGGTTAGCGGGTAAGGCAGTAATAGAGAGAAAAGGTTCCATCCCTCGCATCCATTAAAGGCATTGCCTCCGGACGGAAAAGAGAAGTGAGTGGGACCAGGAGACGATAATGCCCCTCAAATTATATAGGCCCTACCCCTACTATTTGAAGGGTAAGGGCCCTACGGAGGTTGGGGTGGGTGGGCGGGAGGAGACGGGGCGGCACCTCACCGACAGAGAGAGATTCGTACGGTAGATTGGCCATGGACCAAAGGCTGTGGAGAAGAAGCTACCACTCAAGGTTGGGTTGGCAATAGAGGGCATTTGCTCCGACCCGATTGACTCACTTCTCGGGTCCCTAGGATGGGATTTGAAGCACTGGATCCACTACAGCTGGTTGGGTTCCCGCTCCCCTGCCCCTGGGGTTATTGCCTCCCGCTGGGCCGGGGGAATGTTTGATGCAGCAGTGACAGCCTTTGGTTGGTCCCCGGGCCGGAGAAGACATAAAGACATCAGGGGTTGGGCATGCATAAAGGCAGGCAGAAATAAATGGCTAATATTTCTTGATCGATCCCGGCCTCTATTCGATGACCAGATAAAGATGCGAGGAGAGAATGAATGCTTTCGGGATCAATAGCGGGTCATTGAAGGAGTCGATAGGCTGTCGGGAATAAACAAATGCCTGTGATCCCCCCCTGTTCCTCATCGCCTCTCTCTTGGGTCCGATGGAGAGAATAGGGAAGCCCTCGGGTGATTGAACTCCATTCTGATGCACTAGCATGAAAAAAAATTTGTACATTTTTGAAGGGTGGCAATAAGAAGCAGATATTGAATGAACATCTGGTAATTTCTGATATCCTTGATGGCATTAAGAATTCCCAGTTCCAAACCTATTTTGGGAATCAGGAGATTGTGAAATTTCATCCGATCTGTATCTAACACTGTATCCATTTTCATGCAATTCTGATTTTATCTAGTGGACAATTCAGCTCTTTCTATTATTCATAATGGCTATGTTATCCTAGAAGATGGGATGGTTAGCACTATTTATTGTTTGCTACTGATCCTACACTACTAGATTGCAGCAATACAAACAATAACAGTAGTAACAATGAACACAATAAATACAAAATAAGCAAATCTATTCGTATAGGCAGCCTTTACAATTGTTCAGTACAGGGAGGTCCAAAATCAACATACCTTCCCTAACATAAAGTTGCTTCTCAAATGACAATACAACCATCAACAACCAAATACAAGAAGTTACATTATTGCCTAATGCTGACAAGACAACACATAATGGATCAACAACAAAAAAACATTGGTAAATCAACAGTATACATTATTGTCCTTCTTAAGAAAAACTGTAGCCCATTCTGACAACATTAACAAGAAAAGAAACAACTCAGCAAGAAGTTTAGGTGTAGTAAAAGACATCCTTAGAGCTCTGAAAGCTGGTGAACTGGTGACCCTCCATAGTGGAAGCGACAAATTTATAGATTAAATTCCTATATGGTATCCAAAGTTCCCTCTCAATATGTGATACAAGAGCAAGAGCAGTAGCTTCATCTAGAAGTTGATTCATAAGCGAAGCAAAACTAGCTGCCATAGTGAATTTGTGGATTCCAAGGCTTTCCAGATGATGCAAACTGACTTGCATGCTCTCATACATACGAACATTCTCAAGTGTCACCATCCTTTGTAATTCTTCCTCACCTAGAATACAATTGCCTAATGCTAACAAGACAAAACATAATGGGTCAGCCAAAAAAGAACATTGGTAAATCAACAGTATACATTATCGTCCTTTTTAAGAAAAATTGTAGCCCATTCTGACTAAATCAACAACAAAAGAAATAATTCAGCAAGAAGTTCTAGGTGTAGTAGAAGACATCCTTAGAGCTCTGAAAACTGGTGGACTGGTGACCCTCCATGGTGGAGGCAACAAAGTTATAGATTAAATTCCTAGATGGTATCCAAAGTTCCCTCTCAATATGTGATACAACTGCAAGAGCAGTAGCTTCATCTAGAAGTTGATTCATAAGCAAAGCAAGACTAGCTACCATATCGAATTTGTGGATTCCAAGGCTTTTCAGATGATGCAAACTGACTTGCATGCTCTCATACACACAAACATTCTCAAGTGTCACCATCCTTTGCAATTCTTCCTCACCTAGAATACAAAAATTCTACTTCATAAGTAATAACAATCCAACATTTAGTCCCTTTTAAATATCTACACAATGATTTAGCAAGTTCCTTGAAAAGACTTTGAATGACTTGGACATTGTGCAGCCAATTTTTTGTGGCACAAAACTCACATTATATGTGCACCAACAACCTATATACTATAAATACATTATCCGTCAATAAATACATTATCATATTCATTATCATTCTCCGTCAATAAATACATTATCATATTCATTATTATACTATAGTTTGGTACCTTCTCCGTCAATATTCCATTTCATGTTCTTATCTTCCACATTCACTCCACTTCCTTCCACTTCGCTTTTTCAGCCAGTTTACAAATTCAGTATTGCAATTACTTCCAGCATGATAGGATCTTTTGCATTCTACACGCTCCAGGTATGTACTTAACAAGTTGCGTATATTATTTCTTTCAGATGCATTTATTTTACTACAGTTTAATTAATATGAATACTTCACATAGCACATTCTTTTTCGCTTTCCTGCATGACATGTGTGGACACCTGTCAAAATTTGGGTTGGTAGGGAAAGGTATGCTTGTGTCATTCTACGATACATGTGTCATTATGTGGCATCTATGTCATCCACGTTATAAAATCTTTAGTCATAAAATCTTTTTGAAATATGCCATTATGTCATTTGTGATAGTTCGTATTAAGTGACATCACCTCTCTTTTAAAGTTGCACGCTTGAGCCTAGCTATATTGACGCCGCCAACATTTTAAGTCATAATAGCCTTCTTCAATGAATTTAATTGTCATTATTATGTGATAAGCCAGGAAATACAAATTTAAAGGGTTTTGTCTTGGCGAAAGATCGGAAGTTGCAGGAAACATTTGTAATTTTCACAACAATATTTTCAAGAAATCTTAAGGATACAGCTAAAGGTAAACTATGGGAGGGTCCCTTATCAGGAATGAGCCTACAACTCATACCATACTACTGCAGGATCACCTTTGTGAGCCAAAATTCAGACAATGTGGCTAGATGGATTATTTCTTGAAGCTTAACGGGTTTGACAATGGCATTGCTTTAGAAATTGCTCAAACCTTTTCCAATGGTGAAGCAATGGTGAAAGGACTGAATGTAATTGCTATAGAAGAATGAATAGAAGAGGTCTCGGGGCTCCCGATGGAAGGAGAAAAATACCCCGAGTCTAAAGATGCTAGGTCTGCTAGGGTAGAGTTCTCCAGACCTCGTGACCCTCCTCTTAATGTGGACAAACATGGGACTATGAGACTTTCTTTGCCAGAAAAATGGAAATAAGTAGTAGTGTACATGATCAAATATCTTACATGTGAGGGTAGACAATCCTGCCTCCATTCTCTTCATTTCAAACTGCTGAGCCACATGAGACATGGTCGAAGAATGAATGTGTCAAATGTCTTGTACAATTTGCTCTCAATCATGGCAACTGAAACACAGAAAGGTAGGTCAAACTCTGTCTCTCATCATTGTTTGATCAAATTGCTTGTGGAAAGGTCTTTACAAGATGTCTCCTAGATGACTTGGGATGAATTTGTGGCAGTAAAGAAATTTTAAGTCACTAATGCTAGAAGTAGGGGTCAATCTTCAAAATCAAGGGCTAGGGCAACAAAGGAAACTGTTAAAATAACCCCAGGAGCTTCAACATCTAGGGTTGCCTCTACTATAGACTCTCCTATAGCAGAACCTTCATCTAGTGATACAATTAAATTTTCAATAGACCCAAATGTCAATGTTCAAACTGAAACTCCAAAAAGGACTAGGGTGGTTGTTCAAAAGGAGAAAGGTAAAGCAAAGAAAGATGAAGCGACAGGGGAAAGGACACAAAAATAGAAGATAGAAAAGGAAACCCTGAGCCCTAGAAAAAGGAAAAATGAAGAGGAAAAGTCGCCTACCACCACTACTCAGGCTGGTACATTTGTTAAAAGACCTAAACATGCCAAACCCTCCAAAACAGTTGAGAAGACACCGCAAAGAATAAGCCATAGGCTTAGAGAGAAACCTACGAAAATTAGACATAGTGAGCCTAGAATAAATATTCAAATTGACTCTTCAAGGTCTGAGCACTCTACCCCTAGTGCAGAAGAAAGAGAAGAAGAGGTGGCACAAGATGAGGAAATGAGAGATTTATCGCAAGAACAACAGGGCCTAGTAATGGAGGAAGAACAACTTCAAGAGAATATAAGTTTGAGTGGCCTTGCTGGATTAGTTGTTGCAGTAGAGTAGATGGCCGAGCAAGAGCCAAACAAGGAAAAAGGAGAATTAGTTCGGAAAAGGCCCTATGTTGAAAGACACCCACTCATTTCTCATGGATGTTTGTAGCTTTGGATTTATATAAGGATATGATAGAAAAAGAAGAAGAATGGAATAAAGAAAAACTCAAGTTGCAAGAAATAATTAGTCAAAAGGATGAAGAGGTTGAGAAGAAAAATAAGGAAATTGTTGCATTACAAAATAAAGTGGATAATGTAGTAACCATGATACCACATATTGTAGGATACAGAACACCACCCCGAGTGTATGCCATGTATCTTAAAGAACTCAATCTCTCTTTCAAATTGTCAAGAATTATTTCAGACAGATTATTCTATTGAAACTCCTCAAGAGTTTTATCAGATGTATCAATCCTCTCCTGCAGCAACTAAAAATTTGCTTTGTGAGTTTTATCTTCACAATTATGCAATTCCTAATGGCAATGATTGGAATCCTTTGTTGTATATTGGTGATGTTCATATCAGACCTCTCATGTCCTGGATACAAAATGAAATAATTGGGGAGGACAATTTAGAGCATATAAGGAAGAAGAACTTCGGATTCCCCTACCCTTAAGGGTTGAAGCGATAAATCCAAGACGCCTCTACTTTGATTGGCAAAAAAAATCTCAAATCTTAGCCTTGAGAGAGCAGATATTCCAAGAGTTTGAGCATATGAGTTCTATTGCAAGACAAACAGTAATGGGATATTTGGCACAAAGATGGAAAAGTTCAATAGAGGAATTGTAGCAGGTAGAACCACATTCCCTCCAAAATTATTATGCAGTTGTTAGAAGAGCACCATTGTACATACATCTAGGCTGATCAAAACAGAATAATTGGCTTCCTCTCATTTTTCAGCCGCCAATGCTCCTATGGCCAATTCCGGATTGCAGGCAGTATGGGAATGTTTTTGATGAAGCAACAGAAAAAGCCAGATGGGACAGACTGGAGAAAAACAAAGGATTCTATTGGAGCCTTTCTAATAAAGGATCAGGTCAAGTTATTCCTGGTGATTGCAGGTTGCAAGCTAAAATGCAGAACATTGTGCCTACCGGAGGACCAACATGAATTTAGGTTGGGAGGAATGATGAGCTCAAATAATGGCTCAGTTTTGTCTATGTTTTCTATACTTTTACTAGGTTTTGATAAAGGTCTAAATATTGTCTAAGTTCTAAAACTCTATTAAACAATGATCCTGTTATATTTTCATGAACTTGACAAAATGGCATGAACTTACCCTTATATATATTCCTTTTGGTTAAAATTATGATTAATGATGAAGTGGTGGCCATGCTATGTGATTTATCCATATTGATCTTGCATGTAGTTAGATAAATGTTATTCTGATAATGGAATTGATATACCTTTGTTTTGTACACACTAATGGCATGATGCAGGAGTTAATGAAGAACATGAAATGCTCAAAGATTCACAACATGGAACTTCATGCTAGTTAGTTGGTTGAAGACAAAGTCTCAACAAGATGAGTATTGAAGGAATCAACAGTCGGTTATCTACAGATCAAAGAGTGCAATTATGAAACTTCAGTATTCACATTTGAAGGAGAATAAATCTAAGAGGAATAGTTATGCTAGATTTCCTACAACTTGACAGTTTCCTATTCAAAGGGCAACTCCCTGTCCTCTTTCTTATGTTGTAATAAATGGCATCCTCCTAATGTTTTGGGAGTGGACCTGCCAAAAGTTAGAGTTAGTTAGGAGTTCTTTTATTATTATTGGAGTTGAGGAAAAATCAACTCTACAGCTCCCAAAGATCACCTGCATGCAACCCTGTCACAAAAGGAGAGAAGCAAAAAAGCTATGGAGGCCAAAATTCAGAGATCCAAAAAAGAGGAGTCATATTGATTGTGCAACAAGAATGCAATTCAATAATTACAATTGTTATGAAAATACAAAGAGAGAATCTTTATAAAAGGATACTTGAAACCCTAAAGGAGAAAACCCTAAAGAATTATAAGATTTCTAAGTTTAGCTTAAGCATAGAGTATAATAGATTAATAATTAAATAAATAATTATTAGCTAATAAAAGATAACTCCAACACCCCCCCCTTAAGATGAACTTAGGGAGTAGCTAAAAAACAACTAAGGACTAAAAAAACATGTAAAAAATGCAGGAAAACATCAATGGGTCCCGACAACTGGGCCTGATGAGGTACCCAAGTACAATAAAATCTCTGTAAAGTAGAGAAAAAGGAGAAAACCCAGTGGGAACAAAATTCCTCTCTAAGAAGAGATGAAAGCTCAAGTGAAGGACTAAGAAGCCTCCAAACAAGAGTGTTCCAAAAGATAGGAACAAAAAAAAAGAGAATGAAGAACACCACTGAAGCATGAAATAGCTGCAAACACTGTTGAAGAGTAACTGCTGATCTGAAGAACCTCCACTGAAATAGAACATGACTAGGTAGAGAAGACTGTAATCTGCATGAGTGCCCTCAAATGACACTACTCGAATCAAATGGCAAACAAAGGCAAACAACTGAACTCGAAGATACAGATGGCATGAACCACCAAAGCCTGAAGAGCTGATCAATCGAACCAAGGAAGCATTAGAACCAACAGGACAAACCTCCCCATAATGCTGAAAAAAGGGGAGGGACAAGTACACTGAAAAGAACAGCCAACAAGAACTGCATGACGAAGAACCAGGAACATAGAAAGTGCAGAGAAAGTACAGTTTCATGGAAGGAACACTCACTTGACACACATCATGAGGCTAATGTCGTGGAAGGAACACTCACTTGACACACATCATGAGGCTAATGTCGTGGAAGGAACACTCACTTGACAAAGGTAGATGGCAAACAAAAGACAAACATCAACCCCCCATGGCACTTTATAAGTAGTGCATGTACAATAAGGCACAAGATGTGCAAGATCCTAAGTATACAATGCATGATGACACTTTATCTCGGTGCGTTTGCATAAATAAAATGCTACAATGATCAGAAGAGACAGAAGACTGGAAACAAAAAGAACAGCCAAAGACAAGACATCTTACTCAAAGAAAGAGATCCCGGGACCTAAAACATCTAAGATATTCACCAGAGTGCTGAAAAGCAAAAAACTAAATAAAATATACCTGGAGCAGAATCTGGAAAGAAAACTCATATGAATGGAAAGAACACAGAACAAGCTTTCAACGATATAAAGTTTTCGAAAAACGGAGTTCGGATGCTCAACTTATGTCTCCCGGAGTGCAAAAAGGAACCTTTGGCTTTGACAGGAAAAAACGCAATCAAAAAAGCAAAATCAAAAGTTCAAACCTACAGATCTGGATAGAGCTCAGAAAGAGCTTTCCGACGATATAAGATTTATCGAGAAACGCCTCCATATGACCAAGTTACGACCAAAAGAAAAAAAACCCTCTTTTATGGCATAAAGAGGGTTAAAAAAAAAAATTTTTTTTTTTTTTTTTTTGGCGAAAATTTTCTTGCGCATTTTGTAAAATTCCCTCTTATTGTTTTTTGGATTTCAAGCACAACAACATTACGATGCACCCGTTAAAGTTAGGAAATATAATTCCAATGCCACTGAAAGGTAACCCTTCCACTTTCTGAACACCAAGAGCCCAATGTGGGAAGGTGAGAGCATACGGTGACAAGGGGTTCGTTAGCTTTCTAATCCGCTGGAAATTACAATGCAATCACAAAACTGGGCGGCAAGCCAGCCTCTTCCACTTTTCAGCGGGATGAAGAACACAAACTTGGCAGTAAACCAACCAAGGCAACAAAACATAATAGAACCAAATCACTCTACCGCTTATGCAGCGGGAGGATTTTTAAATGAAACTATCACTCAACCGCATATCTCAGCAGGAGGACAATATCACTCAACCACTTGCTCAGTGGGAGGACAAAACTAAATTACAAACATACAGGCGGCTAAGCCATCCTTTTCCACTTATTCAGCGGGAAATACAACATAGAATGAATTGGTCAGTACTACTGAAGCAATTCTTACAATGATAGAAATGTGAAAGGAGATAGAGTGAAGTACATATCTTATGAATTCACTAACACATTCTAACCAATAATACTACTTGCTGTTCTTAAATCAAATACAAGGAAAACGCAAAACCAGCCATCCCGAAACCCACTAAATTGCTTGTAACTCACTCAAAACCCCATAGAATCATGCCAAATCAGAAGCAAATGAAGCGTATGACATAAGAAAACAAAACAATACCTCGAAACTGCAACTAAAGAGAACCAACAGCAATGCACGCATCCCAATGCAATTCTGAAAATGACGTTTTCGCTTAATAGTTCGATGTGCAACTAAAAATTGGAGTGTTCTCCAAATGCCATGCCAATATAGGAGACTTATCGTCTCTCCGATACGCTTCCAATGAGCCCTCACCCAAAATGATGCATTCAACACACAGGCAGCTATGAGCAAAATACACTTTCAGCTGACACACACCAGCAACACCAGAAAACCAGCAGCACACAAATCTTCACCAACACACCCAAAAAACCACCAAAAAGCTCACAACTACGCACCACAGCTAGGAGTGATGTCTCACACTCAAAACCAGAAGGAAGGATCTAGGAGGTATTCACCCTCGAAGAATGTCTCGAGTCATTCTGACAGCATAACAATATATTTTCTCTGGATACCCAAATGAGGAGCCCAACCTCTATTTATATAGCTTTTCCAATCTAAAATTCAAATGAAACTGCCTCCCAATTTCGCCTCATTCCAATTGCATTTCATTTCATGGTGGACCCAAAGTGGCGCCCACTTTCCTAAGTCAAAATCACACCAAGGAGAGGGGCCACGATTTTTGGCATTATAAACTTTTTTTTAAATATAAAGAATGAAGTCTCCTTTTAATCTCCAAATAAATTGCCCAGGCATGACTTAGGAAAAATATCATATTTTACACTATTTCCCATAGCATCAATAAGTGATAAAATAATTAAATAATAACCTTAAGATAAGGAATAATATTAAATTAAATTGCTTATAGTTCCAGTACTGATTATTAACGGAATCCAGATGAAGCTGAGCAATGAGGATCACTACCAAAAATAGAATGCCCCAAGCTGCTACTTACTAAAAATATGAAGTCATGAAATAATGCTCCAAAAATTGTTATCTTCGCAACCAGAGAAAGAGCTTGGCGAGCTTAGCAACTCTGTACCATCCTGACAACCAAACCCTAACTTACTAAAAATAGTAAGTTCACATTCCACCCCTAACAAGTCTGGTCGGAACTCCAAAGAACAAGGGAACCCTTAATTCACCTTTCCACATAGCCTAGGGGTCTCCAGGATAGGCCAATGGACCACTGAATGCAACATCACAAGGAAGGGGACATTACAATCCTCCCTTCCCAAAATTGCTTGTCCTCAAGCAATCGCAAGCCAGGATGTTGTAAAACCTCCTCATTCTCCCAAGTAGCATGCTCCACCAGTAAGTCCTTCCACTTAACTAAATACTCTCGGATGGTTCTCCTCCTCAACAATCGTTCCCTGACATCAAGGATGGCTTCAAGGACTAGCACCAATTCTCCCTCTTCATCCAAAGGAGGCAAATCAAGAGAGACTGTCACATTGTGCCCAAGCGCCTTTTTGAGGCGTGACACGTGGAAGACATTATGTACTCGGCTACTCGCTGGTAGCTCCAACTCGTAAGCCACAACTCCCACTCTCCTGATGACCTTGAATGGACCATAAAAATGTGGCTTGAGTTTTTCCACTCCACTCTTCTTGAGAGTAGACTATCTGAAGGGCTGAAGTCTTAGGTAGACCATATCATCAACCTCAAATGAGCACTCAATACGTTGCTGATCAACATACAACTTCTGTCAGTTATGTGAACCATATCCCTAGCCTGAGGTGCTCTACTATCTCCAAACACCAAATCAACAAAGCTAGGGGCCTCATAACCGTAAAGTGCCATGAAAGGAGACATCCTAATGGACATGTGATAAGTAGAAATGTAGCAGTATTCACCAAGATGTAGCCATCTTACCCAAGCCTTCTGCTGTTCTGAAACATAGTTCCTCAAGTAACCCTCTAACCACTTATTTACTATCTCTGTTTGTCCATCTGTCTGGGGATGGTAACTCATGCTTGGGGTTAGCACAATACCACATAATCTGAAAATCTGTTGCCAGAAGGAGCTTAGGAACTGGCTGTCCCTATCACTCACAATATTTTTAGACAGCCCATGTAGCCTAAACACCTCACAGAAGAACAAATCAGCAACCTGAGCTGCTGTAAATGAGCTAGTGATGGCAAAAAAATGAGCAAATTTTGTCAATCTATCCACGACTACATAGATACAATCCTTCCCACTAGCTTTCGGCAACCCAATGATGAAATCCATAGAGACACTTTCCCATTTTTGACTGGGAATTAGCAATGGTTGCAATAAACCAACGGGTCCTGTGTGTTCATCTTTATCCTTCTGACAATTATGGCATTCCCTAATGTACTTCAAGACATCTCTCTTCAACCCTTTCATAGAGAATCTCTCTCGGATCTGCTTGTAAGTCTTGAAAAAACCTTGGTGGCTAGCAAGGGGAATGTCGTGAAAAGTCTGCATGACCTTCTCCTTCAACTTCGATTCAGGTAGAAGAAGGATCCTTCCCTTATACAAAATCAATCCATCAACCAAACTGTACTTTTCATCATGAAAAGTGCCTTCAACAATGCTGGTTGCAAACTGATTTTTCGCACAATCAGCAAGCAATAGGTCCCTCCAATCAACAGTAAGCTCACATATAGAGCTTAGATGGGATCTCCGTGAAAGGGCATCTGCCACTATGTTGTTCTTCCCTTTCACATACTCAATGTCGAAGTCATAAGCCTGAAGCTTACTAACCCACTTTTGTTGTCTTTCATTCAAATCTTTTTGGTGCATGAAATGCTTAAGACTGTTATGATCAGTCTTAACAACGAACCTACTTCCCACCAGGTACTGCCTGAATTTCGCAAGGGCATACATTATGGCAAGCATCTCCTTGTCATAGATTGAATATAGCCTTTCAGGCCCTCTCAGCTTTCTACTTTCAAAGACAATAGGGTGCTTATCTTGCATAAGAACTGCACCAACCCCTTCCCCTGATGTATCACATTGCAATTCAAAAGGCTTGGTGAAATCTGGTAAGGCCAAAACCGGGCATGAGCTCATGATTTCCTTAAACTAATCAAACACTGTTTGTGCCTTTGCAGACAACTCAAAGGCTCCTTTCTTAGTGAGATCTGTGAGAGGGGCAGCCAACTGAGAATAACCCTTCACAAACCTTCTGTAAAAACCGCATAGACCCAAAAATCCTTTCAAATGAGTTATGTTCTCAGGTGGTGGCCAATCAAGGATAGCTCTAATCTTTTCAGGATCCACCTTCACACCCTTTGCACTGATGATGTGCCCCAAGTAGAGCAACTCCCTCATTCCAAACTCACACTTAGATTCTTTGGCAAACAATGATTCAGACTCCAGAATGCTAAGAATTTCATCTAAGTGTTGTAAGTGCTCCTCCCAAGACTTACTGAAGATGAGAATGTCATCGAAGAATATGAGCACAAACTTCCTCAACTACTTCTAAAAGATTCTGTTCATGTAGAATTGAAATGTGGCTGGAGCATTAGTCAAACCAAAAGGCGTGACTAGAAATTCGAAATGCCCAAAGTGGCATCTGAAAGCAGTCTTCTCCACATCAGAAGCCCTCATTCAGATTTGATGGTAGCCCGATCTGAGATCTATCTTGGAGAAGTACACGACACCATGCAGCTCATCAATGAGCTCATCAATCCTCGGAATGGGGTTCATTCTTGATGGTTTTCTGATTTAAAGCTCGGTAATCCACGCACATACACATGGTCCCATCCTTCTTCTTCACCAATACAACAGCCGAAGCAAAGGGGCTCTTGCTTGACCTAATGTAACCCATGTCTAGGAGCTCCTTAATGGCTTTCTCAATCTCATCCTTCTGCTTCTTTGGGTAACGGTAAGGAGTAATCATGATAGGCTTAATACCCTCTTCCAACTCAATGATGTGTTCAATACCGCGCTCAGGCGGCCTACCTAGGGGTGGAGTCTCAAACACCGTGCTCCTCTTTGAAATCAAAGCCTGAATGTCTTCAGGATAGCTTCTCCTTTCTTCAGATGAGTGGGATGGCATGACCATATACTCAGGAGATCTTCTACGTGGCGGATTTCCAAAGACCTTGCTCTTGTCTGTGATTAGAGTTTGAATATTCGTAGTGTAGCTGCCCTTGTCTTCTAATGGGTTTGATGGCATTAACACACATTCTGCCGCCCACTCTACTTGGTTATGACGGATCAGCCTCTCCATCCTCTTCAAGGATACAATCTGAGGACCCGCATTAGACATTCCTAAACCACCTTCTTCCCTTCAGTCATGAACTTTAACTTCATGGTTTGCAAGTTTAAAGTGATCTCACCAAGAGATCGCAGCCACTGAATGCCTAGGACCACATCATCGGTCCCTCTAATATTGACAACATAGAAGTCATCCTTGACTTCATAATTACCAAGCTTCATTGACATGTTTGACACCATCCGTTTACAACAAATTATTGATCCATCAGCCACCATGACCTTGAAGTCTTCAACATCATTAGTGATAAGACCTCTCTTGGCAACAATCCTAGCATCAATGAAGTTGTGAGTTGCTCCTGTATCAATTAGAGCAACAAGTCGGTGCTCTCCCAATGCTCCTCGAACTCTGAATGATTCATTCTTGTGGAAGCTAGAGAGTTGGGAAACTATACCCTTATCATCTTGATCACTTTCAGACCCTTTTGGAGCCTCTTCATACTCACTTTCCTCCGAATCAAGCTGTTGTTCTGAATTTTCAGAATCTAATCCATTAGCTGAATATGCTTCCATTTGCCGAGCATTACCCTTTCCATGGCATCTATGACCCGGAACCCAAGGATCCTTGCATGAGTAACACAAATTCTTCCTTCGAAGTTCTTGACAGAGCTCATCATCCATCCGGGGAGGGAACTTCTTAGGCTGATTAGAAAATTTCTTCTTGTCTTTACGAAATGGGAAAGGCTTTGACTGAAATTTAGACTTAGGGGCAGCCAACTCCATGCTTCTAGCCTTCTTGATTGCATCAACCAAGGTGGGTGGGTCAAAGGCTTTTACCCAACCTCTCAATGGTTCTTCAAGTCCTTCAGTGAATAGGACCACCAGTCTTTTCTCTGAGATACTACTAACCATAACTGAAAGATTCTGAAATTCAGTTATGAAGGTGTCCACAAAACCCTGCTGTTTGAGTTGTGCTAGCTCTCTAAACTTCACCTCCGGATCCTTGGTATCAAATCTTTCTATCAACTTGTTGGTGAATTCAACATAGGTATGGATCAAGTTGTGACCAAGGGTGGTCAACCCATGGTACCACCATTCATGAGCAGCTCCATCTAGGTGTAAGGTGGCGAACTTGATGGCCTCTTCTTCGGGCATGGGTCTCAAGGACAAGTAGTTGTCCAACTTCTGCACCCAAGCTCTAGCCGTTCTCACACTGCTTCCATCAAAGTGTGCTAGAGTGACCTTCCCAAGGACCTGTTGAAAATCCCTGGGAGTGGAGTAACAATTATCATATCTCTCTTCCCTTCTCTTCTTTTGATTCATGTATTGGTCAAGAGACATAGCATTTTGAATCTCTTGGGGAAATGCTGCATACTCCACAAAGCTGGCCCGAATCTCCTCAACTACAGGAACTTCCACTTCAGGAGGTGGTGTTTCCCTTGGAGGGAAAATAGGTTGCAATGGCCTAGTCACCGATCCAACAGGCATTCCATTACCATGGCTGCCATTGTTGCTGCCATTTCCATTACCACCGGAGTTGTTGGAAGTACTGCCATTATTACCACTCATATTCTGATTTGGATCTTGATTATGCCCTCCTCCAGCACTCTGCCTCAAGGTGGCTATCATCCGGGACATCATGTCCATCATAGTGTCAAATTTCTTCTCTGTTTTCTCTACAGCCATAGCTATTTCACTCTGTCCAAAAAGTCTTTCCCCCATTGAATCTTCTGAGTCCACTGAATCAACTTCCTTATCTCTATTTCTCAAGACTTCTGAAAAAGTCTCTTCAAGAGGCACTGCAAGAATCTGATACTATTGGCGTCTCTTTTCTCTGTTGTAGTAGCAGACGTCTCTGTCACTCATGGAGAACTCTGTTTACCTTGACTTCATAGGCTGGCAACAAAAACCAGCTCTGATACCACTGTAAAATTCCCTCTTATTTTTTTTTGGATTTCAAGCACAACAACATTACAATGCACCCGTTAAAATTAGGAAATATAATTCCAATGCCACTGAAAGGTAACCCTTCCACTTTTTGATCACCAAGAGCCCCAATGTGGGAAGGTGAGAGCCTACGGTGACAAGGGGTTCGTTAGCTTTCTAATCTGCTGGAAATTACAAAGCAACTACAAAACTGGGCGGCAAGCCAACCCCTTCCACTTTTTAGTGGGATGAAGAACACAAACTTGGCAGTAAACCAGCCAAAGCAACAAAGCATAATAGAACCAAATCACTCTACCGCTTATGCAGTGGGAGGATTTTTAAATGAAACTATCACTCAACCGCATATCTCAGCGGGAGGACAATATCACTCAACCACTTGCTCAGTGGGAGGAGAAAACTGAATTACAAACATACAGGCGGCTAAGCCATCCTTTTCCACTTGTTCAGCGAGAAATACAACATAGAATGAATTGGTCAGTACTACTGAAGCAATTCTTACAATGATAGAAATGTGAAAGGAGATAGAGTGAAGTACATATCTTATGAATTCACTAACACATTCTAACCAATAATACTATTTGTTGTTCTTAAATCAAATACAAGGAAAACGCAGAACCAGCCATCCCGAAACCCACTAAATTGCTTGTAACTCACTCAAAACCCCATAGAATCATGCCAAATCATAAGCAAATGAAGCGTATGACATAAGCAAACAAAACAATACCTCGAAACTGCAACTGAAGAGCACCAACAGCAATGCACGCATCCCAATGCAATTCTGGAAATGGCATTTTCGCTGAATAGTTCGATTTGCAACTAAAAATTGGAGAATTCTCCAAATGCCACGCCAATATAAGAAACTTATTGTCTCTCCGCTACGCTTCCAACGAGCCCTCACCCAAAATGATGCATTCAACACACAGGCAGCTTCGAGCAAAATACACTTTCAGCCGGCACACACCAGAAAACCAGCAGCACACAAATCTTCACCAACACACCCAAATATCACCAAAAAGCTCACAACTACGCACCACAGCTAGGAGTGATGTCTCACACTCGAAACCGGAAGGAAGGATCTAGGAGGTATTGACCCTCGAAGAATGTCTAGGACTTTGAAGTCATTCCAACAGCATAACGATATATTTTCTTTGGATACCCAAATGAGGAGCCCAACCTCTATTTATATAGCTTTTCCAATCTGAAATTCAAATGAAACTACCTCCCAATTTCGCCTCATTCCAATTGCATTTCATTTCATGGTGGACCCAAAGTGGCGCCCACTTTCCTAGGTCAAAATCACGCCAAGGAGATGGGCCACGATTTTTGGCATTATAAACTTTTTTTTAAATATAAAGAATGAAGTCTCCTTTTGATCTCCAAATAAATCGCCCAGGCATGACTTAGGAAAAATATCATATCATATTTTGCACAATTTCCCATAGCATCAATAAGTAATAAAATAATTAAATAATAACCTTAAGATAAGGAATAATATTTAATTAAATTGCTGATTGTTCCAGTACTGATTATTAACGGAATCCAGATGAGGCTGAGCAATGAGGATCACTGGATTGTGCTGGGACAGGACCAAATCCAGGACTGCCAAAAATAGAATGCCCCAAACTGCTACTTACTAAAAATAGTAAGTCATGAAATAATGCTCCAAAAATCGTTATCTTCACAACCAGAGAAAGAGCTTGGAGAGCTTAGCAACTCTGTACCATCTTGACAGCCAAACCCTAACTTACTAAAAATAGTAAGTTCACATTCCACCCCTGACAAGTTTGGTCGGAACTCCATGGAACATGGGAACCCTTAATTCACCTTTCCGGATAGCCTATTGGTCTCTGGGATAGGTCAATGGACCATTGAATGCAACATCACAAGGAAGGGGACATTACAAATTTGCAGGTACAGCCGTACGGATTTGTGTGCCTCGTAAAGCATGCCAATGAAAAAATCATGGCTCAATCACCGAAATACGTGGAATTATATATCAAAATTCGTGGAATTGACCTCCTGAATCCAATCGTGAGGTTCTTTTGGCACCAAAATGTACCAAAAAATCAGCTGCCTACATAAATGGAAAAAAACAACTGCACAAACCCTCGAATATTCAAATCTGAAGAACAAGGCCCAAAAATTCTCATGAAGAGAACAAGGGCATACAGATTTGGTGCTCTGATAACATATTGGAGTTGAGGAAAAATCAACTCTACAGCTCCCAAAGATCACCTGCATGCAAACCTGTCACAGAAGGAGAGAAGCAAAAAAGCTATGGAGGCCAAAATTCAGAGATCCAAAAAAGAAGAGTCATATTGATTGTGCAACAAGAATGCAATTCAATAATTATAGTAGTTATGAAAATACAAAGAGAGAATCCTTATAAAAGGATACTCGAAACCCTAAAGGAGAAAGCCCTAAAGAATTATAAGATTCCTAAGTTTAGCTTAAGCATAGAGTTTAATAGACTAATAATTAAATAAATAATTATTAGCTAATAAAAGATAACTCCAACAATTATAAATAAGTTCAAATATCCCTTCTCAGGGATGGTGAACATCGACTATTGTAATTTTCAGTCTTTAGTTTTATTGCAGAATAGTTTTTAGCAAATGCTATGTAACAGATGTTTTTAGATTAATAAGATAATATTCTAGTTTGCAGCACTTAGTTGAGTTATGGGAAGACTTGCTAAGGGGGCCCACTTAGTAAGAATTCCACCCTTTGTATTCAACAGTTATTTTCCTTCAGTATTTAGTTTGTTGTCTTGGCAGCTGATTGTTTCTACAGCCACTGGAAATCATCTTGTGACTGAAACTGCAGCCAAGGTAGACAGAGTAGTTTCCTGCCTACTTGCTATGGACTAAGTTGTTGTTTTTCTGAATTCAAGGTAGTTTCTATTAAAGCATTTCAGTCATTCCTTTTTCCATGCACTTTACTTTCGAAAATGTTTTCTCCATAGCCGAATGACTACAATTAGGAATTTAGTGCATATACCTTGCTGACCCATTTCAAGTATACGCCCCAGGTTGATAGAGAAATGAGCTTTCATGATGATCATATAACTACTTAGTATGGATGTCCAATCCCTAAGTCATGGCCTCAAAGTCTAGTTATTAGAACCATTAAGAGAGACAAACATCTGTCAAATGGTAGTATTCACAAGGTTTTGTGGCACATGGTTTTACTTTACCACTTGGTTGTCTTTGTGTGAGCTTGATTCTGTAAAAGCAAGCACATGTTTAGTGGTTGAGGTTGGTTGGTGATTTTGGGCTATCATTGTATCGAGTCCTTTGGAGGATCGCGTATGTGAAGCATGGCAGGGTATGTGTGGATTCATGCTTAGACACATGGAGAATGCATTGGAGGGCTTGATGATTTAGGAGTATTCATTGTAACTTCGTAAGTGCATTCTATTGCTTTATTACCAAACAATATGGAGTATGGATGCTTTTGAGGCTAGGTTTTTCCCTCATGAGGGTTTTCCCAAGGCTTGCGTTATCTTGTGGCTTGTCTATTTGATCTTTCCATAATGGTGATTCTATAAGCTTGTATGCATGCTTTTCTCTCATGGGTTATGTAGGAAATTCATTAAATGTAACAAGGCATTGTTGCATTATTTCCTAAAAACCTTAGTATAACAAAATGTCATAGCTTGAGAATTAAACAAGGTAATGAGACCTTGTGCATATATAGATGAGAGTAATCTCATTTATTATTCATTCAATTCTAAAGCATTATTTGGTATGCTACATCTACAATCCATATCTTGTCTAAATTGTTTGTTGCACCTTATCTAGCATGCACAATTAGTTTCTATTATCACAAACAATTAAAACTTTAGCCAAATAATAATAAACACTATTCAAAAAAGGTAGCCATCACAAATAAGGAGAAAAAAATTAAGCTCATATGTTTCTCATAAAATTTTGAAATGAGATGAGGTGTGGCCATTATTGAGCATAAAGATTGGGTAATGGTGTCCTAGTAATATTTAAGTGAAGATGTCCATAAAATGTTTAAGATTTACTGGAGAAAACACATTCATTTTAGTAAACCAAGAGGTTCAATGATGAAGTCATTATAATTATTGTACTAGGAAAGATATGATCCTAATAAGCTCATCATGATTAGCATGTAGGAATTCTTTCCAATCAACTAGAATATTTAGTTAACTATGAGGATCAATGATCAAGCCATGATGACTGTGTAGTAGTAACAGTGTAGTGATCCTCCTATTGGCATTGTGCTTAGTGTAAAATATTAAAATCACTAACAACCATCTAAAAGTCTAGTTGTAATGTCTATAATTCCAGCAACAATCTCTTTTTTAAAAACATCAGTTGCAAGGAAATACATCTAGTTTGAATCATAAGCATAAAATATTACTGAAAATCCCTCATTAATCATTTTATTATCATTAAAGGCTATTTGTTGTGGATGTATTTTATTCGGTAAATTGTTACGTTATTTGAGGATGTGTCCCTGGTTTTTTTTCAGGCATCCCCGTCCCGGGGACAAGGGACAAGGGACTCCTAGGGGACGTCCCCATAAATTCTGCATATTGATAGTGAATTTTGACAATGAATTCTAGAAGCAATTTGACTTTGACCCTCAATTTTACACAAATTTTGCATAAGAACTCTGCTAGTTCTTATATGTTAAGGTTCTATAATGTATATGTGCATGCTTTACCCATGCTTTCATATGAATATTTTAAATTTTTCATGTATATCTTAATTTTCCCTAATTTTATATAGCCGCCCCCTTTGCCATCCCCAAAATTCGCAAAAGTAATCAGCGTCCTAGAAAAGCATACCCCTGTCCCCTGCAGTCCTCGTCCCGGAAACTCAGGGTAACATATGTAAATTGGTAATCACACTCATTCACCATCCCTTATCCTTTGGAGAAAATTGCAATATCAAACAATTCAGTTTGATTGTAAAGGCCAAGGGATTAATATTTCATTCAGCTGGAACCAGCACCCAGCCTTGTCTTTTCTTTTTCACCCATCATAATGTAACCACAAAGAATGTTAACCTATCCCTATCAAATATGAACTTCTGTAATCATTATTATGATCGCTCCACCTTCCTACTTGGACACGCTCTTTCTTATGGTTACATTAGTCAATTATTAGTAAATATTAAATATAGAAATTATTTTAAATAGTTCATTTGGAGGTTTAATGTGCGCTTCAAAGGAAATAGTCATCACGGAAGATGTTTAGAGATTTTGACATCTTAGCTTTGCATATTGGAAAATTTTCAACAAAATATTTGCCAAATTTTCATACATATTCTAAAATTTTAGAATCGCCAAAATGTGCATGTATTAATAATATATCTTTTTATTTTCTCAAAATCACTCTTAATAAATATTTTTTGAAGATGAAATATTAGACAGCAATTCTATTAATATTCTCCAACCATTCTACGCATGTAAACTATTTTCCATTCCTTAAATTTTTTTTCTTAGCCAATATAAGAGTGCAATTGAGGATAAATAATTTAACAAGAGAATAGGGTTTCCTCTGAACCTAAAGCAAACTTATGTTTATAAATCATTTGTTATAATTTCTCTCCAAATATCCTTTCTTGCTCTCTATCTATCTTTCTTTCCTAACACTATATTTCTCCCATGCATCATTGAAATTCATGCTTTATCTCGTTAACAGGCCTATAAAACACCCCTACCAGAACTTTCTAGAAAACAAACTTCAGATGAATTTTCCACAAAAACGATAACATGCAGCTAGAATTGAAGTGGTGATTGCTGTATAGAGTATTATGATGCAAAATTATGAATAAGTGTGTTTCCTAAGTAAGAAAAAGGGCACCATCCATCAATTCAAAATTTTACATTCTTGCCACAATTGAAATCTCCTGTTTATATGGGACAAATCAGAAATGCTAAAAGTAGCAAACCTGCTTTGGAACTCGTGGATTCTCAAGGAATGAATACTCTCGAAAATCAATATTTGGACCAAAATCGTTTTCTGGGAAGCTTGTCAGCATTAAATTTACCTGCAACATTGAATAGTTGAAATTTAGTAATTTATAGCATGAAATTTTTCTTCATCCTTGAGAAGGAATATATTTTAAATGCATATACATCACAAAATTAAAAGAAAAATGAAATTTGACCTTTAAAAGAGTGCATTGAACCAGCTAAATTCAAGCAAATTTAAATTTGTGAAGAAATACAGAAGAATTTGTTACATACCAATGTTCCATAAGGAACCATCCACCACAAAAAATGGTTGTTTCGAGGAGAGGTATGTCCCTGAGACTCAAGGACTGGGACGAAACATCTCCCAACCACCCTACCACTACCACCTATAGGTGGGGACCTCCCTGAACAAGAAAGGCACATCTTAGGTGTGTCCACCTCTACAAGAGGCATTGGAGGGCCTCCATAACATCCCCAAGAAGGCTAGGGGATGCCTAGATGTTCCTTGACTGTCTAGGAATGAGAGGAAATCCCCAAACTAGTCAAAATTTCTGTGTCATGATAACAATTTTGATTTGTGTCAAAGCTTTGAACAAACAAACAATATGATGACAAGTACAAATGGTGACCTTGGAAGAAAGAAGGAATATTTACATGGCATTGGAGGCAACATAGACTATTAAAACAATTGATATTGTTTTTGTTTACTCAGATGCAAGCTCTCTTATACTAGCTTTAGGAAGTTGGGGACCAAATATATCTTAATTCGCACATCGTAGACACCTCAAGCTTAGTAGAGAGTGGAGGAAGCATTGAGGGTGGGATGGTTGTGGATCTTATCAAGTTTTCACAAATGTTTCCGAGTCTCTACGGGCTGTTGTAAGGAATTTCCAAAAAAAGAGAAGGAAATAAATAAAAATATTCAAGAATGACGATATTCCGATCTTTAACTATGCGGTCCTCATCATTTGGAACAGTTAGATTCCCAGCTTTACTGTTAGTTCTTTGAAGGATGAAGATTTGGTCAGAAATGATGAGAACCTAGCGTCAGAGAAAACTATATGTATATACATGTACATATATATACATATATTACATGTATATACATATACATATATATATATGGATATGTATATACATGTATATTGTTAAGGTGATAGCGTTGGTCGGTATCCTTCAGGGCCGACATAGATAACTAAATTGCCTAATTGGCCTATCGGCCTTAGACAATTTAGTTATACTAATCGAATATTAAATTTGTTAAGACGATTTGCTTATATCAATGTAATTATTCCTTAATGTTCCGATTGTGTATAACACATAAATCCCACCAACCTTTAAGAGACATGTTAAAATATAACTGATTCATTGAAAGACGTGATGATTATATTATAACCAATTCCTATTTCAGAGGCGTGTTGATTAAAAGCCGACCCTTGGAGGAGTTGTGTTGATTGAAGGCACACTTGATCGAGTATACATGAAGTTTGTATCCCTCTCTCAATATACATCGAATCATACACACATCTAGCAGATCGAAGTACATTCATCCTACAGCAGTTCGTTGATATTCATCTACAGCAGATAGAAGACTATCTACAGCAGTTTGAGAATCAACTAAGGAAGACCGATACTTTATTGCAGATCATATATTCTTTATAGGAGATCGTATATTCTCTATAGTGAGTTGTTGCCATCCATATATAGCTTCAAGTGTGAAGCAAATTCTTTGTAAAGTCTCTTGACATAATTGAGATAATAAAGACATTTTTCATTGCTGGGTTTTTCACCTTCAAGAGGAAGGTTTTCCCAGGATATACTCTGTGCAATTGTGTGAATTTTTGTCTATCCAATCTGATCATTAAATTTAACATGATATCAAAGCCACGGTAAAGAAAGATCGAGAGCAGATTTCCCTACAACTGCGAAGTTTTCTCTCCTCTTTCACCTTCAAGAAGAAACTTCAAACCCTTGAAAATGGTGAACGGTCTTAAAGTCGAGGATAGGCTTGAAGGTGCATCAAACTTCACCTTATGGAAGTTTAGAGTGCTTATTGCACTTGAAGAAAATGATCTTCTTCAGTTTGTGGAAGAAAAGGATTTAACCGAGCCAAAAGATCAAGAAGAATGCCATAAAAGTGAAGAAGATATTAATTGACTTTGTGAGGGATCACTTAGTGCCTCTCATCTCCAAGATGACAACTGCAAGAGACATGTTCAAGACCTTGGAAGGTCTATATGAGATTAACAACACAAGTAGGGCTCTTGCATTGAGGCAACAACTTCATCAAGTGAAAATGGCAAAAGGAGAATCAGTTATATCATTCTTCATGAAGATTTCAGAACTGAGGAATCAACTAAGCGCTATTGGTGACCAAGTGATTGATAAAGACCTTGTCATGTTGGCATTGAATGGCCTTCCTCATTCATGGGAGCCATTTATTCAGAGTACAAGTGGGAGATCCAAATTGCCTAAGTTTGATCGTCTCCGAGCGGATTGCATTCAAGAAGAATCAAGATTGGCGGCTAGGGGAATTGTCAAAAGTTCTCAAAATGAAGACACTCATGTTCTTGCACCCAATCTACCAAGAAAGGAAGAAATTGGAAGAAGGGCAACTTCAAAAGGAATAGAGATCAGAGATCAGATTCCACACCTGATTCAAAGAAGAAGAAGAAATATCTCTCTCGCATTCAATGCTTTAGGTGTGACAAATTTGGTCGCTATGCAAGGGATTATTTGTCGAGGCCTAACAATCAAGGGGCAAACATTAATGAAGTCTCAACTCATAAGGAAGCTGAAGATAACTCCAATGGATTCCTCTTTATATCAGCATTATCAAGCAATGTTCCTACGGATAGTGATACCTGGCTAATTGATAGTGGTGCCTCTAGACACATCACCGGCTATTGGGAGCATCTTTCAGATTTGGTGGAGGAGTCTAAACTCCAAGTGATCATTGGAGATGATGCACGCTATTCAGTAAGAGGGTTTGGTGCTACATCACTCAACCTAGAATCTAGATTCTCTCTTCATCTAAGTGATGTTTTATTTGTGCCGGGAATCAAGAGAGATCTTGTGTCTATTTCAGCCTTGGAGGATAAGGGCTATCAAATTGCATTTTCAGAAGGGAGAGCTCTTGCATGGCCAAAGAACTCTAGCATCAAGACTACTCGTGTGATCAGGAATCGTCATGAGAGTTTGTATAAGCTCTCCACTCATCCAATTCAAGCTCTTCTTTCATGACTCTTCCAATTCCAGCGAACTATGGCATAGAAGACTTGGACATCTTCATTTCAAAGCTCTTCCATCATTGGAGAAGATGGTGAAAGGTATTTCTAAACTTAGTCATGTTTATGATAATACATGTAAAGGTTGTGCTATGGGTAAAAACACTAAGAGTCCATTTCATAGTAGTGAAAGTAGGTCTAAAGGAATTCTAGATCTTGTGCATTCAAATTTATGTGGTCCAATGTCAATTCCATCCTTAAGCGGATTTTTGTATTATGTAATTTTCATAGATGACTACTCTAGGAAGACTTGGATTTATTTCTTAAGGTCTAAAGAGTCTGATGAAGTCCTAGGTAGATTTAAAAAGTTTAAGGCTCAAGTAGGAACTTTATTTGGAAAGAGAATTAAAGTTTTAAGGTCTGATAATGGAGGTGAGTACACCTCTGGTAGCTTTCATGATTTCTGTATTGAGGCAAGGATCAAGAAGGAGTTATGCGTCCCTTACAACCCTCAGCAAAATGGGGTTGCAAAAATAAAGAACAGATCAATTGTTGAATCTGCAAAAGCTATGATTCATGTAATGTCCCCTACTTGGTTCAAGACAGTTTTAACCGTAATTAATTGATTAAGAGACAAAACTATCTTAACGTGAATCGAACCTAGGATGTTCTACCTTTTCTTTAGTCCATCAAGTACTAGCTATCTCACCATACTAAATAATTAATCCTATTTTTTATTTATAAATCATTTAAGCATTTATTTTAATTAATAAATACTTATTATTATCAATCAATTAATAAATACTTTGTTTTGGTGATTTAATAATTATTTATTAATTTACTAATTAATAATTACTTTTTATTATATTAATATTAACTATAATTATTACATTAATATTTATTATTATCAATATCTACATTTAGGATCCTTATATTATTCCTTATACTGAATTGAATATATATAAATAAGAAATGAGTTAAATTATATAATTAATTATTTATGTATCTACTAATTACTTATTATATAAGTTATTAATATACTGTTGCTTAAATCAAGAATCATCACCATATTCAGTGGTTGTAAAGGCAGACAGATCTGATGCACGTCAGATCTGGTCTGCCACTGTATGTGTAACTAAGTTTGGCTGTCATCATATTGCAGTCTATACTGATATTACTACTTTATTATTATTATCATTATTATTATATTCTGCAGAAGAACATTATCGAACTTCATATATATATAAGCATACATATTAAACAAATTCCCATGCGCACCAGCAAGAATAAAGATGTTAATTAATAACAGTTCCGATCTGATTTGGACGATCCTTATGTTCAAACGATCTAACCCATAGTTGATTTCCTCCACGTAGGTCTGCATAGTATATCCCTCTAATCCCTTTTTGGACCGATTTCAGTCCTCATTAAATATCGCATGGTTTCACCTTTTGGGAATAGACACATCTTCTGTCAAGGATTAACTAATCTTAAGATCACAACCTCCAATTACTTATACAACTTTATATCGCTGCATTGCATATAATAATTATAATCACTGGTCACTAGTTTGTTTAATTCACTTATAATTAATTTATTGGACTTCCATTAGGCACCGATAATCTGTTCTTCCTCCATGTTCAATATCCTTTGATGATTGATCTTAATAATCCTTCCTCCCACGATAACGATTGATGGCTGCTGCTTCCTATCCTCTTACAAACCGTGGCTATATATATTCGTCCAAGATGAACTATCACTGCAGAAGTAGTATTGATGAATTGAAATATCAATAAGGATGTTTTGCCTTGCTAAGGCTATGCATATATGAAGTGAATATTATGGATCGTTGTCATGTATGTATTGTTCTTTGATCAAATGTTCCATCATCATTAGTTAATAAATCGTTGGCCCCCACAATAGTCTCCGATATATTGGATATGTTCATCGCTAATATCATTGTATTTGATCAACAATACCAACTACAATCTGTTCTATAAATATTATAATTTCCGATATCAAAGTACTGCGGTGTTTCTCTGATAACTATTATGACGGCATGAATGTATTTTATGTTCTGATTATTGGTTATTCATTTATTTCATCATCCGAACACGTATATCAATTTTCGCTCTCTCCCAATACTAATTCTTTGCATGGTGGGAAACATGGCATCGGTAGGCTCTATTGATTGTCAACGTACTTTGTAATTAGTTTCGTTATTATTGCCGATATGATTACGATGAGAATTATCCGTTGCTTCTAGCAATTGTTCCTAGTTGGTGTTGACAATCGATATCTATCCATCTAGTATAATCCTAAATCGATCCGTATTCATTGGAGATTACTTGGCATTCTTCTCTGATTTATATGTGTCACGTATGTGATGGGTTTGGAGTCTCTTTAGAGATATCTCCATTCCAATTGATTCGATGTCACTACTGTCTAAAATTCTTGCGGTCACTCCACTCACAATGAAGAATCTTGTTTCTGGATGGGGTTGACAACACCTAGGCTTCTTATTGCTGACAGTCGATTGTCTCAGAAGCTTGACTAATCGCTCGATTAGTTTCTCCTTAAATTGAGCTTGTTAGAATGCCATAGCCTATCGTCTTATTCATCCTGGCATAATTGTTGTTCCTTATCAACCCACAATTCTTTGGAGACTTCCTTACTATATACAGCTTATCTCTTGTTGTTTGACATACGGGTCACTAGTCTCGTGGAGGTATTCTACCACCGTTAAGCTCGAGTCCCTTTGTTGACATGCTCATGTAGTCCTCATAATAACTCTGCAACACATAGACTTATGGATGCTTGGAATTATCATCCACTATCCTTTATTTATATTATTTTTATATTAATGAATGATTAATATTACTGTTAACATCAATAATTAATTATATAATAAATGATAATTTATTATTATGATGAACAATCACATAATATATTATAAATTACATCACCAGATGTGGGGTTATGACAGCCCTCTCACTTTAGAGGAAAATCATGAAGTCTCATAAATGAGACGATTTTCTAATATTATTAGATGTTAATTAATAAATGTTTTAATTATCGTATTTATTTAATCACAATAATCCGATGTCCAAGGAGGGGTTATGACAATTCATGATCAAGACCTTCAGACTTTTCTATGCGCAGAAGCTTCTAGAACAACAATGCATGTTCAGAACAAATGTCCTCACCGAATATTGCAGAATATGACTCCAGAAGAAGCCTTTTCAAGGATTAAGCCTGATGTAAGCCACTTGAGGATCTTTGGCTGTCCAGTGTATGTTCACATACCCAAAGACAAGAACCAAGTTGGAACCCTCTGGCAAGAGAGGAATATTTGTGGGCTACAGATGAAACCTCTAAAGCCTACCGAATTTACATTCCTGGTCAGAAGCAAATAGAAGTGAGCAGAGATGTCACATTTGAGGAAGATGTTGCATTCAAAAAATCTAAGGGGTCTTGCATGGAGATAGATGATGAAAATCATGAGACTCCTCAAGACATGGACATTGATCATACTCCTAAGATTCAGAGGGAGTCCACTGAACCTGTAGCAGATGATGATCCAATTGAACCTTTGGATCCTACTGATGGGCCTAGAGATATTATTGTGAACTGAAAGAGACCTCTTTGGGCGAGAAACACTATGCAGGAGGCAGAACTG
Organism: Cryptomeria japonica; assembly: GCF_030272615.1. Lineage (NCBI taxonomy): Eukaryota > Viridiplantae > Streptophyta > Pinopsida > Cupressales > Cupressaceae > Cryptomeria > Cryptomeria japonica. The sequence goes on from NC_081406.1 coordinate 576,866,785, forward strand.
TTTGCAGCTCCTAGAGGCACATTCAAAGAAAATAAAAGACCATAGAGATTCTCTAGCTATGTTGCATTGATGTGTAATCTTATTGAGACTGAACCTTCCAGTGTTGAGGAAGCCTCAAAACAACAAGTATGGAAAGATGCAATGGATGAAGAGTATCAATCCATTATTAAGAATGATGTTTGGGATATTGTTCCTAGACCTAAGGAGAAGTCACTTGTATCTTCCAAGTGGTTGTACAAGATTAAGCATGCAGTTGATGGAAGCATTGAGAAATACAAGGCTAGATTTGTGGCTCATGGTTTCTCTCAGAAAGAGGGAATAGAATATGAAGAAATGTTTGCTCCTGTTGCTTGCTATACTTCGATCAAGACCATCATTGCCATTGCAGCAACTGAGGGGTGGAAGCTACATCAAATGGATGTAAAGACAACTTTTCTCAATGGTGTGATTGAGGAAGAAGTCTACATTGAGCAACCTGAGGGTTTCATTATTCATGGGAAAGAGTCTCATGTATGCAAATTGAAGAAAGCTTTATATGGCCTTAAGCAGGCTCCTCGTGCATGGTATGAAAGAATTGACAGATACTTAGTGGGATTGGGTTTCTGCAAGAATGATGCTGATCCGAATCTTTACTTCAAAGTATTCAATGGTGAAATGTTGATCTTGGTACTATATGTTGATCACCTATTTATTAGCGAGGAAGATCATCTCATCCTTAGATGCAAGGAGTTGACTTCAGAATTTGAGATGAAGGGCCTAGGACTCATGCATTTCTTTCTAGGTTTAGAAGTATGGCAGAGGCCTAATGAGATTATCCTCAGTCAAGGAAAATACACCATTGACATCTTGAAGAGATTTGGAATGCTAGATTGCAAGTCTATGTCTACACTGATGGAAACTAACTTGAAGAAATTGAGGGAAGCTGCAGCTAGTTCAGATCTTGTGGATCCCACTATGTACAGGCGATTGATTGGATCCTTGATGTATCTAGTTAACACTAGACCGGATATTTGCTATGCAGTGAGTGCACTTAGTCAATTCATGTGTGAACTGAGACAGATACATCTAGTTGCAGCCAAGCATACCTTGAGATACTTGCATGGCACAGCTGGATATGGCTTGAAATGTTCTTCCAGTATGGACTTGAATTTAGAAGGCTATTCTGATTCTGATTGGGCAAGGAGTGTTACTGATTGGAAGAGCACCTCTAGTTGTTGCTTCAATTTGGGATTTGCTATGATTTCCTGGTGTAGCAGGAAGCAGTCTTCAATGGCACTGAGCACCACAGAGGCAGAATACATTGCAGCATGTGTGGCAAATTCGCAAAGCAGTGTGGCTTCGGAAGCTCCTTGCAAGAAAGTTTGGACAATCGTTGGAGCCTACTACCATTCATTGTGATAACCAAAGTTGTGTGAAGCTTTTGGTCAATTCAATGTTCCATGACAGAACAAAGCATGTTGAGATCCAGTACCACTACATCAGAGATATGGTACAAAGGAATGTTGTTCAGTCGAGATACATTTGTACTAAGGAGCAAACGACAACATTCTCACCAAGCCTCTTGACAAAGTGAAGTTTATGCATTTTCGAGACAAGCTTGGAGTTGTGGAGAATTAAGGCCTTGCTAAGAAGGAGTCTCAACAATCAATGATTTCTTGAGATGTATTATAATGTATTCTTCTCTATGAGAGAAGTTTGAGTTGCAAGCCCTGGTTAATGCATTCTTCTCTATGAGAGAAGTTTGAGGTGCAAGCCCTTGTTAATGCATTAGTTCTCTGTGAGAGAAGTTTGAGGTGAAAGCCCTTGTTCCACACTCTACGAGTAGGTATGGTGGATCCACCCTTTGGGAGTAGCCATGGTGGATGTCATGTGAAAAACTCCATGACTTAGCACTTGTGCTTATTCACCCTCTAAGGGTAGCCATGGTGAACGTCATCACGTTGAGTGACTCTATGATGAGCACTTGTGTTCATTTGTATTTCCATACATGGGAGTAGCCATGATGGACCCACCCTTTGAGAGTAGCCAAGGTGGATGTCACTATGTGACTCAAATATCGAGAAGGATTCCTCTCTAGCTAAGAGGGAGTGTTAATGTGATAGCATTGGTCGGTATCCTTAAGGGCCGACATAGATAACCAAATTGCCTAATTGGCCTATCGGCCTTAGAGTTTAGACAATTTAGTTATACCGATTGAATATTAAATTTGTTAAGACGATTTGCTTATATCAATGTAATTATTCCTTAATGTGCCGATTGTGTATAACACATAAATCCTGCCAACCTTTAAGAGAGGTGTTAAAATATAACCGATTCATTGAAAAACGTGATAATTATATTATAACTAATTCCAATTCAAAAGGCGTGTTGATTAAAAGCCAACCCTTGGAGGAGTTGTGTTGGTTGAAGGCACACTTGATCGGGTATATATGAAGTTTGTATCCCTCTCTACATCGAATCATACACACATCTAGCAGATCCAAGTACATTCATCCTACAGCAGTTTATTGATATTCATCTACAGCAGATAGAAAACTATCTACAGCAGTTTGAGAGTCAACTAAGGAAGACCGATTCTTTATTGCAGATTGTATATTCTCTATAGGAGATCGTATATTCTCTATAGTGAATTGTTGCCATCCATATATAGCTTCAAGTGTGAAGCAAATTCTTTGTAAAGTCTCTTGACATAATTGAGATAATAAAGACATTTCATTGCTGGGTTTTTCACCTTCAAGAGGAAGGTTTTCCTAGGGTATACTTTGTGCAATTGTGTGAATTTTTGTCTATCTAATCTGATCATTAAATTTAAAATATATGTATATGTATATGTATATGTATATGTATATATATATATATATATATATATATATATATATATATATATGTATATGTATGTACACACAAACACAAACACACATAGTCCCTAAGGGTCAGCTCACTTGGTTCGGCTGCCTTCTTTAAGTGCGCAATATGTCAGCTTACCTGAATTCAAGCCTTGATTTAACTTACAAAGCTGGAGTGGCCCTACCTTCTAGATACTTCTAAGTGAGTGCCAAGTCACTGGTCTCTTAATAACCCAATTACTAAAATAATATATAAATAGTTATTAAACTACTTAATAAAAAAATTTATATTATATATAGAGAGGGAGAGAGAGGTGCATAACTAAAACTATATATATTATATTTGTGCTACCAGCTGCTATCCAAATGTCGGTCCATATTCACCATTCCAAAACTACATAGAGTATAGGTATATACAATTACTATGTAAACAATTACATATATAATATTTTAAAATTATATAAGCAATTATTAGAATATAGAAACTTAAAAAAAAGCAATAAAATAATAGGAATATTTTTGACTCAAGGGTCACATATGAGTGGACGTCTTTTTTCAAAAAAATTGTTTGCAAATGTATTAGCTCCTTCATCTTACCTGTTGTAGATGTTATTAGATATCTTGATATAGACTCTCCTAGTCTTGGAGAGATATATGAGACATTGGACAGCATGCTTGGAAAAATGAAGCAAGCAATTTGTGATAGGGATCCTGGTTTGGGATATATGAGCAACATATTAAGCCCTTTGTGATGCGGTGGTGGAACACTATGAACTTCCTACTTCATATGGCAGCCTTTGCTCTAAATTCCAAATGTTATGCATCAAAGGCTGATAGGTTGCCTAATTATAATGATGAAGAGGTGAAAGAAAGGTTAATGAAAGCCCTTCAAAATATGTAATCAATTGAGTTGAGTTGACTTCACTCACAATGGCTTGCCTTTACTAATCTTCGTGGTCCAACATTGGACAAACCATAGGCAAATATAGATAAAGCTACATTAGCTCAAACTGATCCAATTAGATGGTCAACATGGCATGACAAACACCAAAGTTGAGGATGCTTTCTATTTGCCTCCTTTCTTAGGTTGCTAGTTCCTTTGTTGTAGAGAGAAATCAGTCCACATACAACTTCATTAACTCTATCATGAGGAATAGGCTCACCTCTAGATGAGCAGAAAAGTTGGTGGTTGTGCAAAGTGCTTTGCAACTCCAAAATCGTCAGACTCCAAAGTATTGACAGACTCTAGCTTCATGGTGGGATATTGATGCAAAGGATGCCACCCAAATTGATGAGATGGAGACACAAGAGGGATTGGTTGGAATTCCATTAGATGATGCAGCCCTTCATAGTGGCAGTGACAAAGAGATTTTGATGCATCATACTTTTTATCTCTATGTTTTTGTGACTGTCATTTTGACATTTGTAGTTCAAACTTGGAGCCTTTGGGCATTTTGTTTTGCTATTTTTTAATTTTATATCATATGCACATTGACAATGAATTCTGGAAGCAATTATATATTAATTTGTTCAACTCTCATGTGAGCTCTATTGTTGTGGATATGTCAATATGATGAATGCTTTATCATTGTTATCAATATTATCATATGAATATTTAAAATTTCCATATAATTTTAAATTTTTTTGTATCTTTTATTTATTTGTCCCAATTATTTCCCGTATCTTTTATTTATATATCTGTCCCCTTTGTTGTCCCTTGTCATTCCCAAAAATGGCCTCAAAAAAATCCTTCCCTAAAATGCATCCCCATGTCCTCCCATCTTGGAAACTTGGTGGAGCATGGAATATACATGATAGTGAACTTACATGAAACTGTTGATGATTATTGTAGCAGCGGGAGATCCTTTGTGTATGAGGCCAACTCAAGTGTGAGACACCTCCATTTAAATAACAATTGATAGTCGACTTGATGAGAGGTCATCCCATTTCATGTTTGTAAAGTCGTCTCTCTTGAGTCCGACTATTCTTGAAAAGGTACCACAATTTGCATATATATATGCAATCTTCATTTATATATTGTCTTATATGTTGCACTTCCTGATTACTTACATTTTTTGATCCTAAATTAATATGTTATCAGAGCCTGGTTTAGGGAAATCGGATCAGATTTGTCTAAATTTGTGAAGTCTTCATTCGAAGACAAATTTATAGAGGCTTATGGTTGATCCCAAAATAAAGATAGATAAATTGCCAGTCTGTTGTTTGAGGGAAAAGGATAATATTATCTCCAACAATTGATATTGTCAACATGCCCTATTGATATAATTCATCCCATATATTGAAGACCTCTTTTCTTAATGGTTTTTGGCTTAAGCCCTAGCAAGAACAAAATGAGCAGCCATTTCAGGCGATTATTTCAAAATCAAATTCAAGCATCTCCCTGCAATGCAGAAACGCCTTGCTATCCTCAATCATCTGCTTGACAAAAAAGTTCCTCCTTGCTAACCACAATGCCAAGTTCATCAATAGAATAGGGTTTATCAATGTAGCAGGTGGCAATTCCAGGTCAGCAGTCGACCTAAGTGGTGCAGGAGCACCTACCTATGAAGACATGAACCAAGAACAAGATGATTTTCTATTAGCCTAGAAGGAGTGTAATAAGACCCCATGGGTCCTTTTCGTAATTCAATGTCCTAGGAGTGTGACAAGTTTGTCCATGTTTGGATCAAATTGTCATCTAGGGTCTGGTAGAGCAAATTGAGTCAATAAGGGTCACAATGGTCTAAATTGAGGGATCAAGTTACCACAAGTCTATTTGAGTCATTTTTTATGTTTTAGAATCAAATGTAATCATTTTGGGGGACTATGATAGTCTAGAGTCTAAGTTGGTTGAATTAAGCAAAAGTTGTCATATTGTCAATTTGTTGTCATGACACTTTTGCACTTTTTGTAAGTCGTGATTCTCCAACGGTCACTCAGTTTGAAAAACAGTTGGAGGAGGTTGAGATCATTTGGGAGATACCTTTAAAAGGCCCCAAACACCGAAGGATGTATCTTGGTTGATTTGGAAAGAAGTTGAAGCATCAAGAACTGTTGGAAACTCGGAAAAACCGTCTAATTTCTGTTGATTGCATATTGAAGGTGGATTAGCAAGAATGCTCATGGCATAGTTCCTATAACTAGATCGTTTTACCCTTGTTTTGCTTTCAGTGTGAAGTCTTGAAGTGATCACTGCCCCATTCTACAAGCAAATCTCTACCGGGTAGCCTAAAACCCTTAAACCCCTAGGGTTTGACTGCAATAATGGGTTTTGGCCTATCAGTCCTTAACTGAACACTCTATCGTTATAGGAGATGATGTCAGTTCCAAAAGCCCTTAAAGAGGATACAACAAGGAGAGAGGATGGAGAACTAACCCTAGGTCTGGCATCTCTATGTGATAGACCGGTTTGATGAATGCAGTGCATGAGAATTGAGTGGTAGAGCACTGGAAAAGGGTTTGAATGTGGTAGAAGAGTACTTTGGAGATTTACATAACATTTCATGGTCAATGATGGTCACCCATTAGGAGAACCAAACCATTTTGTGAAAGGCGTTCAATCAAATAGGTCTAAAAGCCCTATTAGGTCTGTTAGTGCAGCATTGGTTGGAATATCTGCAAGTTGGACCAGTACCGGAAACCGAGATATTGTTGAGAACTCCCAAAAGGGTATCTGAAAATATAATTTGTTTGTCTAGATCCTCAGGGTGTCAAAAGTTATAACCCGATTCCTTCAAATAGAGGCTTAATAGCAACCGATTCAGCTTGTGGGTGTGTGAGTCAAAATTGATGTTCCGGTGGACCTAAACCATGAAATCTTGTTTCATTTGTGTTAAGGTGTTGAGAGAACACCCCTCTAAGGTTCGTTGTATTGAATTGGTCAAGTGGGCCATTCAAACCCTAAAGCCTAGCAGTAGCCCACTCATGTAAGCAAAGGTGTGGGTAGCCACACAAGAACTTGAGAAGTGTTAGTTGTTTGTAAGTGAACATAGTAGAGCCTTCGGGTCTTCCAAGGTGTTGTTTGGTGCCATTGAACCATTGCTTGAATTGGTGTTGTGTAAGGATCTTTGGAATTAGAGATTACCGGTTGAGTTTGTGAGCCTTGGAGGTTGGTTGGTTCAAGGTTACCTCCTTCCGGTCTGTTGCCTCCTCATCACTAAGCAAGGCAGGCCTTGTCGACGTCAAAATGGGGAATCAATTGCCAAACTCCAAAATTCTGGAGAGATTATTTGTGGATATCGTGGCGGGGAATCATGTGGCAAAATGTCGTGCAACAATGCAATTGCATGACATGGTGGGGTTTGCGGATTCCGTGCCTGGCGAGGCGCAGATTATATCTCCCTACAAATTTAGGTAGCATAGGACTTGGATCGATTTGTATAAGTATTGGCGGAGGAATAGGAAGGTCCAGGGCGTTGTTCTTGGGAAAGTGAACAAAGGTTACGCCGTGGCCATTTCGGGCTTTGTGGCATTTCTTCCACAGAATAAGAGGATTATTGATAAGTTCATCATTGATGAGCTTAACTCCAAATCAATGAATTTTGTGATGGAATAGATTGCTACAAGAAAAGCCAAAGATTATATTATCGGGAGTGGGACTTATTTGTTGAAGCGCATCAACTATAGTAGGGAATAATAATTCTATCGATATATGGAGGCCTGAAATAAATATTTGTGATCTACTAATATTCGATGTATGGGGTTTATCTCTACAACTCTGTTTAAATTGGTGCACGATATTCTGATGTCATTTCCAGATTCATGAATCTTGGTGCACCATCTATTGAAAGACAGATCGTATTCCTTGAGGCAGCTCCCTATTGTGAAGAAACACAGATTCAAATATTATTTAGAAGTTTTCATGCATAAAGTACACCGCAGTCCAGGACATTGGCTTGGTTGAAGAGTTCCTTAAGAGTACGAAGATTGAATTGAAATGAAGCCACGACTTACAACATTGGGTGTTGAGGCATAGCAAATCGTTTGTAATCCCAAGCCACTGGTGTGCTCCATCCCCGTACATTAAGGAAATTTGCAGATGAAGATGAAGTGAAAAGAGCATCACAATAGGCCCTTGCAGCACTTCTTGATTTTAAAGGGGCGGTAATGGGAGTGTTGTAGAGATGGACTAATATTAGCTACGCTCATCCCTATTCTTTGTGAAATTGTGTTTGATCTGAAGATATGAGGTTGGTTGCATGGGATGGCAACACTGAAGGTGGCGAAGATGAGACATAGCTATAGGTCTAGCTCATTGGTGTATCAACAAAAAGAGAAATATATTTTTTCATGAATTTAAATAATCATGTAGTCAATAATAATTCATGCAATAACATTGGGAATAGTGAATCATGAATTCTTCTAGCATTGATCTGTATATTTCTCTTCAAGGTAATTTGATTCTTTGAACTATTGATCTCTCTCTAAAATGCTGCCAGAACGGTTCGAGGAGCAAAAGGATGATGAGAGATTGCTTAATGAATTCAAACAAGAGGAAATAACATTCAGAGGGAGTCTACCAAACCAACAGAGGCAACCTTGGACAAGGAGGTCAGGAGGTTGATACAAGAACTTGGAGCTTCAAAGGGAGCCACATCATCATGAAGATTTATTAATGTATATTTCTCTGAGATGGACAAGTATGAGGTGAAAGCCCTTGTTAATGCATTTTTCTCTAAGACAAAGAAATTTGAGGTGAAAGCCCTTGTCTTTCCACCCTCTGGGAGTAGCCATGGTGGATGTCATGTTGAGAGACTCCACGACAACATCACGTTGAGAGACTCCATGATGAATCCTTTGTACTTGTGTTTTTTTCCACACATGGGAGTAGCCATGGTGGACGTCATGTTGAGAGACTCCATGACAATATCACGTTGACTAACTCCGTGATGGGCACTCGTGCACATATTTCTTTCCACACATGGGAGTAGCCATGGTGGATGTCATGTTGATTGACTCCATGACGATATCACGTTGAGTGAGTTTGTGATGAACTTTCTTCCACAAATGGGTGTAACCATTGTGAGTGTCATGTTGAGAGACTCCATGACATGGATATCTGAAAAGGTATCTCCCTAGCTAAGAGGGAGTGTTGATGATTATTGTAGCAGTGGGAGATCCTTTGTGTATGAGGCTGACTATTCCTGAAAAGGCACCAGGATTTGCATATATATATGCAATCTTCATTCATTTGACAGGTGAACAAGTTAAAGAAGAACTAGTGCTTGAGGGAGGAGTTCGGTATCTTCAGCATATTGTCATATTGCTTCAGATCAATACCTATATTATTTCAGTTGTAAATTTTGTGCCTAGTGAGGTGCCTTCTCTCATCATTATATTCAACCTTGTGTTGGGTCTGATTTGTAAAGCAGATTTCTGCTCTTATTCATACTATATATAAGAGATACATTTTGCTGGGTTTTTCTCCCTCAAGAAGGAGGGTTTTCCCAGGGTAAACTTCATGTTCATTGTCTTATATATTGCACTTCCTGATTACTTACATTTTCTGATCCTAAATTAACAGAAACTAATCCAATCTGGACCATACAAAGTATTGCAAAACACAATTCTGCCACCTTCATATGTGGTGGATTAACAGCTTAAAAGTAAAAAAGAATTACAATCATTACAAATTAAAAACAAGAGGGCCCACCAAGTATGACAAGAACCTCTAAATGATGTTAGCATATAGAAAGAGAAACATGCTAGCATGACAACCTAGGAACATGGATATTGAAGCTCTCTTCAAAATAGGAAAGGTTTTGGTACATGGAATTTTATCAATTGGTGCTATTGAAAAGACACAAAGTGCAATGAACCTTTAACAGTTTGTAAAAATGTGAGTTTAAATGGTACTTGGAACATTTGAAAGTGCATTGAGTATTGCAATTAAATTTTTGAAGTATTTTAGAAAAAGGTCTCTTCAGTGGTTAGAAGCTTTTCCTCGAGGTCACCTAAGGTCTCAAGTGATCAGAGGTGGATGTTATGTCATTCTTTTATAATGCCTATAGGCATGCGCAATATCTATTTTGAATCGATTCCGGTAGACTAAACTTTAGCCTTACAAAACTGAACCAGACAAAAAGGAAGGGAGTTAAATAAGAATGCTATTTTCTGGAGAAAATATTAAGTTACAGAATGTCATACTATAAATTTATAGAACTAAATGGCAGGAACGCAGTGTGCAAGTCCAAGGCAAAACCACACAACCAGAAGCTTTGAGGTTTAGTTGCAAAGACTGATGTCAAGCCAATAAAAATAATGCTGAAGAACAACATGATATACGAGCAGGACTCTTCATGCCTCTGAAAAAATGGCACGTCTAAATGCCTATTGCCCCATCAAGTTAATTTTGAGTCCAAGAGAAAGATTTGTCTGACATCAAAGAATGCAAAATAGCTTCTAACTCATTTTCATTTGCTCAGTTCACTCTGGCAGGTTCAATGCATGAGTAGACTGGTTTAGAAAAAGAAATCACATTTATCGGCATTATTAACAAATTTATGAGCAAATTTCAACAGTAAACAAGGGTTAACAACTAGGGATCCCCACTATTTAGGCTTCTTAAAAGCTGTTTAGAAGTGTCTTGGATCTAATAAACCATTTTTAAAAAGGCTACCCACTATTGGCTAAGGCATAACAAAGCTTGAAAGGACAATTCAGGTCCTTGTATAGGCTTGTTTCACCTAGACTGGCCTATTCAAGCATTCTAATGATCTTTTGATCTTTTTGGGATACAATTAGCTCCTTGCATGAATTTTAAATTATAATCCTTTGGCTAGTAAACTGATCAATCTTGTAGGACATTAATCAAGATGAGGTTCATGTTAGGAATGTTGGGGAAGAATACTTTGATCAAAAATATATTCCTAGATTATTTTCCCACAAACAAGATATATTAAAAAAAAAAATCAGATTAGAATATGTAGTGTGAAGATCATTCACAAAGATAAACCTGTTTTATTAAAAATAATACCTCGAATACATGATCCATAGGACATAAAAAAGGTTGTCGTGTTAGAGTTCCTGGCAATATCCCTGGATGTCCATACCACATTCTGTCAAACCTGCACCATAGGGGAGGCATAACCTGCACGGAAGAGAGCATGTCAGAAGAGTGGAAGCAATTATACAAATTATGAAAATAAATTAGTCAGTCTTTAACAAAAATAAATGATAGACTAGTAAAATGTAAAACACAGTTCAAAATCCTGTAATCAGGAAACCAAACACATACCAGTGTTCTGTTCAGTATATATGCAAGAGCAAGTGCACTCCGTATTTGTTTTAACTGCGACAAGACAATAATAAAAATGGATAGAGATTATATGAACAAATGTCTTGATGATATTGATATAAAAAGATGGAAAATTAAACTCTGGGAAAAACTGATATATTTTAAGATTCAATGACTATCAAAAAAGTATTCCATACTTGATAGTTAACCAGAGCAAAATGTGATTCAACTGAATGTTCTCCTCCGGCCAGTAACTCCTCAGGAATAGAGGAATTGAATGACAAGAAACCACCTGGAAATAAAAGCTAGATTAAAAGTTTCAAGAACAACTGACAATAGAAGAAATCAAGAGTTTAAAATGTGCATCTACTTTGTACTCAAGATATCACTCTTAAACAATGCTGTTGTACAAATCAATCTCTCATAGAACACCACCCTCTAGATACATGTAAAATTTATATTCCTACGATATTTCCAAGTATGAAATGCTTGTCTCTATTGCACGGATTTGTTCACATAAAATTACTAGTTAAGTAGTGCATTACAAATACAACTGGACGGAAGCAAGCACATCCAGTGTCTCGTGTCAACCTAGAAATAGGTGCAACCTAGTTGACACTGGAAAATTCAACAGACCAAAAAAAAAAATTCTAGAGTTTATCATAGCATGCAATGCTCCATATCAATGTCTTTACTTTGAGTATGAATTTGTTACATAATCAGAAACATATTTATATTGAATATTAGAAAAAATATAAAATCAAAAACAGGTTAAGCTCTACTTCAGATGAATATACACACTTTTATGATAGTGAATATGCAACTGAGGTATTAGCAAACTAAGATCAAAGAAACCCTGTGACATACACACAGACATCTTTCTCGATTGACCATGACTTTTACAGACTGAGCTGAGGGGTTATATCATATATGTCAGAACTCATTCTGGAGGAAAAATGCTGAACCTATCTGGTATTCTTATTAGTCAAAAAATAGGGCAGAAATTATCTTGAGCAACAATACATCAAAAACAGATCTGTCAGGGATTAGCACTGTCATGCGCCTGACAGTAAACCTCCAACTAGGGCTGTAGAATCCTTCCCTTGAACTTTATGGATTCAATATTAAGGACATTGCATTTCCAGCTGTTGATTCAATGATGGAATAACACCAATAACTGAATCTTATTTCAAATCAGATCTACTAAAACAGGTAATATACTTAACATAATATGCATAAATGAATTATAAACTCTTGCAAAATGAACAGTCAACACAACAACTCACAATAACTGATTACTTCCCTTATTACATGTAATGTCCCCATTTTTTCAGGGTTCTCTCGTAATGCAGTTGGTGTTGCCTTTGGGGGATTTTTTGATGCACCGGTGAGTTCAGATGGATTAATGGAGATGAACAACACCTTCTGGAGTGATTTCAGACAACCTGTGAGACTTTCTATTTTTAGCAATGGCCATTTTTAGCACTTACTATTTATAGTAAATTTTAGTGCATCCCAGATTGGGCCATTTTGGTGTTTGGACACACTTCCTATTTTTAGCAGTTGCTATTTTTAGTAGGTGTCTATTTTTAGCAATGAGTCGGCCTCTATTTTACTAGCAGTGAAATATGTCATTCTTGGACATTGGGTGAAGTTTAATTGTGTTAAAAGAAATATATTTTGATTTTTAATTACTCAAGTCTATTATAGTCACTTTACAACTTAAGTAAATTGTAACCCTTGGCCTACTTGCACAATGTTATTTTAAAAAGGGGCCCTTTTATGTCCTTATGTAAGGCTTATTTATGGAGAAATGTTTTATCCCACATGTATTGGTAAAGAGAGTGGAGCCTCTTGAGAATGTTATAAAAGCAACTTAGTGGAGTTCATTTCTCATGCTTGGTTTTTTTAATTTTTCTCTTGGAGAATTTTGGGAGCTTCTAGCTTTCAGTTCTAAAAACTTGAGGACGGAAACCCTTAGGATTTGAGAGATTGGACGAAAACCCTTTTCTCTCTTGAGGTGGATTTACTCAGAATTCACATCGGAGCTTCAAGAATAATTTTCTGCAATAACCAGCATTTGCTACAGTGTTGCTGCAGTACGGCTACGGGAATCGCTACTATGCCTTGCTACAGTATTCGCTACAATATTTGCCTCCATTGTTAGCTTATTGTAGGTTTTTTTGGTGTTTTATGGGCTGCAACAAACTAGGGTTTCAGAAAGAAATTGTCATATCAGCCAGGGTTTCTAGTATCTTGCAGATTGAGGACAGATTGATTAAGATTTGAAGGCTTAATTGGCATATTCTCACCAGCAAATGCATTGCTATGATTTTGGGGGTTAAGCATCTTGCTCTGGAGGGTAACTTGGTGATGGGTATCATTCATTTGTGTGCAGATTTCTAATTCAGAGCTCTATAGATTCATTGCAGGCTATAGTTGGAGGGTTTGACAACGTATCGTGGCAATGTATTGACACATCTCTCATCTAGGGTTCCAATGCTCCATTCCTAGACCTAGCCGCCATCATCTGGAAGTGTTTTGGGTTTGTTTTGGCAAGCATGTTATAACCAAATTGTATATCAGGATCTGCAGTACGGAAATCAGAGTTTGGAGCAGCATTTACACCTTTCAAATATCATTAGACATCAGTATCAAAAGGGTAGCAATCACTAGGAATTATGGCAACCCTTTGGAGGAAATTTATTGAACATTGAAGGCTCATCAACATTCATTCTCAGACCTGGGTTGTAATCAGAAATAAATGCTGGAAATCAACCTTCCTCCAAGTGCATGATTGATATGACATCAACCTTGTTTATCAGGTATGTTGATATGATGTAATGTTACTCAAATTTGCAGTTTGAAATGGTTTGTTCATGATTTCATGTTAATAACAGCAATCTGATTTATATTTTAAGTCATACATATATTTTGTTTCCTTGCAATCATGTTTCTATATTGTCATTATATCATTGCAAAAACATGCAAGCATTGAAACCACAAAAACCCTTTCAAATGAACAAGAAGTCAAATCAGAAAATTAAGATCAGAACTCATAAATTGAACTCAGAACTCAGAAAAACAGAAAATAGCGAGTTGCATGACAAATGTTTGTCATAATGTCAAACTATCAAAACTGAAAATTCTGGGCAGAATAAGCAGAAGTCCTTACATTACAACAAAATTTGCACTTACAATAAATTCAGTTTGCCAGACTTTTTGGAACAACAATAGTAATGTTCTGTCATGTCCCCAATTTTTGCCCGCCCTTAGTCACAGCATTTCTAGCAGGGTTGGTCTATTATCTGGTTCTTGTAGACCAACAGAGCATGGAGGGAACCAACTCAGGGGCTTAGAGAGTCATGGTTTGGAGCATATTTGAAGACCAAAACCTTCAAATTGCAGGTGTAGGACAGAAACCCTTTGTAATGTTCCCAGTTGGGGATTGGAATATTTGGCGTTCAAGTCCAATTACAGATTGCTTGCTGGTGGCGAAGCCTGGATGTGTTTGGTGCGTTCCTCTACTTCCGCGACTCGGCTCCTAACGTAGCTATCGTTGCCTGTACGCGGGACCTACAGGCCATACACGTCCAAGTGTAAATTCGCGTCTTTTTATCCGCCGGTGTTAGACGCACTATGTAAAATATATTCAATTTCTATTGAAGAACAAGTTAAAACTAGTAATGCTATGTGATTGCAATTTATTATTTTGTGTCTAACAATTCTGATTTATTTATGTGCAGACTGTGGGAGAGAGATCATTAAATATTTTCTATGTCTTCTCCAAATGAATTCAGTTGGTATATATATCATTTAGGCAACCGGTCAATAGGTGTATTGACCGGTCATGCCTTTTAGGCATGACCGATCAATGCACCCATTGATCGGTGCCTTTTCAATATACGTTTGTTTTATCTCTTAACAAATGCTATAATGGATCGGTTCACATATAACCCCGATAATCATATTGCATATCATAATTAGGATCGGTGCCTTAATGCACCCGATAACCAAAGGCGCATTGTATATTTGAATCGGTGCTTTATTAACAACAGCATTTAGTTAAGTTCGATACACATTGCAATATAATTAAGTTCGATACACATTTTTGAACTGTAGTTACATCAAGGCATTACTAATGATATTGGCATCGTAGTATGATGTCATTGATAGCATAGTATGATATCAATATCATTAGTATGGATATCAATACTCAACATCGATGTATGAATTATTATCAACAATGCGATAAGTATTGTCAGCATGATTTAAATAGTATGAATAACAGCATATATAAGTATGGTTTTACTTATCTTGCAGGAGCTATAATGCATTAACACTCCCTCTTAGCTCTAGAAGATAGGTAACCTGCATCACATTTCTCTTTCATAACAAAGACAATGTCAGTCATCAAAATCTATATCATGTGAAATATCATCAAAACATATGATATGAAAAATAAAAGAACATCACCTGAGCATGTTTATAAAGTATCACCTAAGCATGTGATACAAATATTTATCAAGATATCACCTAAACATGTGATATCTGTATTGCCTAAACATGCAATACTTTTAAGGATAATCCATATGAGAAGTGTTAAGTTCTCATCATATCCAAGTTGTGATAAGTGCAATAACATTTTATAAATGTTTCTCACAACACAGTCATGACACATCCATGACTTACCAGAGATCCAACATGATCACTGGTTGAGATATCACCTAAGCACGTGATATCAATATTGCCTAAACATGCAATACAAGGATAACCATATGAGAAGTGTTTAAATTCTCATCATATCCAGGTTGTGATAAGTGCAACAACATTTTATAAATGTTTTATCACAACGCAGTCATAGCACATCCATGACTTACCAGAGATCCAACATGATCGCTGGTTTGACTACCATAAGATCGTCACCTTATGATGTCTACATACAAGTGTTCAGTATCTGAGAGATCGTCACCTCTTAAATATGAACACAGGTGGCAAAAAAAAAACCAAAGATTGTCCAAACATGACAAAGAAGTTTATACATTAAACATCTTAAATGTATGTAAGTATAGATTACAAAGCAGATTACCTTTCTATCATACCTAAGCCCTTTCTGAAGTGATCAACCTTCACTCTGGAAAGAGGTTTGGTCAGAATATCTGCAATCTGATCTCCTGTACACACATATTCTAATTTAATCACATTCCTGTCAACCATATCTCGCACATAATGGTATGGAATCTCAATATGTTTGGACCTGTCATGAAATATTGGATTTACAGAGAGTTTTATGCAGCTTTGATTATCACACTGAATAACTGTAAGTTTCATAGGTTCTCCAAACAATCCCACAAGCAACTTCCTAAGCCATACTGCCTCTCGGGCAGCCATGGAAGCTGCAATATATTCAGCCTCAGTGGAACTCTGAGCTACTGAAGATTGTTTTCTGCTGATCCAAGATATCATGGCTGAACCTAAACTGAAGCAGCACCCTGAAGTGCTCTTTCTGTCAATCACACTACCAGCCCAATCTGAATTTGTAAATCCATGTAGGTCTATGTCAATTTTCTCATATTTAAGACCAAGCTTTAGATTACCTTGTAAGTATCTCATTACATGTTTTACTGCAACCAGGTGTATCTCCTTAGGTTCACACATGAACTGACTTAGAGCATTAACAGCATAACAGATATCTGGCCTTGTATTTACCAAATACATCAGGGACCCAATCATCTGCCTATATTGAGTAGGGTCAATGGGTTTTAACTCTGCTGCTGCTTCTTTAAGTTTATGGAAGTTGGTTTCCATAGGAGAGGTCATGGGCCTGCAGTTTAGCATTCCGAATCTCGTCAATATGTCCAAGGTGTACTTCCCTTGGTTCAGTATAATATTATCAGGATTCTGCCATACTTCCAATCCTAGGAAGTAATGAAGAAGCCCCAAGTTCTTCATATCAAATTTTGTGGATAGATCTTTCTTGCATTGATCTATTAGGTGATCATTTCCTGTGATTAATAAGTCATCAACATATAAAATCAATATTAGCATATCACCTTTATTTCTTTTGAGGTAGAGATTAGGATCTGCATCATTCTTAGAGAAACCTAGTTTTGAGAGATAGGTGTCAATTCTTTCATACCAGGCCCTGGGAGCCTGTTTGAGCCCATAGAGAGCTTTCTTGAGTCTACACACATGAGACTCTGCATCATGAATTTCAAACCCTTCAGGTTGCTCTAAGTAGACTTCTTTTGAGATCTTGCCATTTAGAAATGTTGTCTTTACATCTATCTGATGTACCTTCCACCCCTTTGTTGCTGCAATGGCTAGTACAGCTCTTACTGATGTATACCTGGCAACAGGTGCAAATGTCTCTTCATAATCTATTCCTTCCTTCTGTGAAAACCCTCTAGCTACAAATCTGGCCTGTGCTTTTCAATACTGCCATCTGCAGCATGCTTGATTTTAAACAACCATTTAGAAGACACAACAGATTTCTTGGTTGGCCTAGGAACAATCTCCCAAACATCATTCTTCATAATGGACTGATATTCTTCAAACATGGCATCTTTCCATACTTGATGTTTGAGCGTATCTGATAAATTGTTTGGTTCAGCTTTAGAGAGATCATTCATAAGGGCAACATAGTTGGTGAACATTTTAGGCCTCTTGCTTTCCCTGAAGGTTCTTGAAGGAGCAGCGAACTTCTGAGCTTCTGCTACAGTTTTGGTGGCCCATAGTGGTCTTTTCTTGAGTTTTTTTATAGGAGGGTTTTGTCTTTCACCTATAGTTTCCTCAAGATACTCCCTCTGAAGCTCAGAAGTAGGATCTTCTATTAGGTTAGGAGTAGGATTATAGATTTCAAGTTCTATTGTATTTTGGGCCCTTTTGAAGGCTAAATCTTCTTCGAAAATTATATCCCTACTGAGTTCAATATTTTTCTGCCCTTGTACATAGATTCTGTAAGCTTTAAAAGTTTCACTATATCCTACAAGTATTCCCCTTTTTCTAGAGGGCTCTAGTTTTAGTCTTTTCTCTTTAGGTACATGTATATAGACAGGACACCCAAATATCCTAAGGTGGCTGATATCTGGCTTTGTTTTGGTAAAGACTTCCTCAGGAGTTTTATCTTCAAGGTGTGAATGTGGACATCTGTTTTGTATGTACACAACAGTGCTAGTTGCTTCTGCCCAAAGATTCAAGTTTAGATTTTGATCTAGTATCATAGGTTTGGCAGCTTCTACTATGGTCCTATTTTTTCTTTTAGCTACTCCATTTTGTTGAGGGTTATAAGGTATTGTTAACTCCCTCTTAATCCCAGAATTTTTACAAAAATCTTTAAATAGTTCTGATGTGTATTCCCCCCCATTGTCAGTTCTTAGGGTTTTAATTTTGTTTTCTGAGAGGTTTTTTGTTAAAGTTTTAAACTCTTTAAATCTACTTAGGATCTCTTCTAATTCTTTACATTTTAGAAAGTAGATCCAAGTCTTCCTAGAGTAGTCATCAACAAAAATTACATAGTACAAGAATCCCCCTAGAGAGGGTACGGACATAGGTCCACATACATCAGAATGAACTAATTCCAAAACTTTGCTAGTTTTCCTAGTACTATTCTGAAATGTACTTTTGGTATTCTTACCTAGGGCACATCCTTTGCATGCCTCTTAATGATATTGCTTCAACTTAGGTAGACCTGTGACAAGGTTTCCCATAGTTGACAAAGCTCTATAATTCAGATGGCCTAATCTCCTGTGCCACACTTCATTTGCATTAGTGGCTTCATGGATCAAGGCTAGATTGGGCTCTGTGCATAGTTCATACAAATAGCCTTGTCTTTGACCAATGACCTTAGCGTTCTTGATGGAAGATTTCTTTGGCCAAGCCAACACCTTGTTTTCCATGAAGGTCACTCTGTATCCTTGATCTTCTAGTGCTGATATGGAGATTAGATTTCTTCTGATGCCAGGAACATATAGTACCCCTTCAAGTCATAATGACATGCCTGTCTTTAGTTTGATGGTGCAGGTTCCAATTCCTCTGACTGGATGTGATGAATCATCTCCGATGGTCACTTCCTCATCATCCTCCTCTATCATGGAGTCTAGTACTTCTCTAAAACCGGTGATGTGTCTGGATGAACCACTGTCGATCACCCATGAGTTAGATTTGTTTGAAGCATGGCTTGTAAGTGCTGAGTAGAGGACATAGTTCTCGAAGTCATTTTCTCTTTTGGATTTCCTCGCTCTGGCAAATGTGGCTTGTTTTCCTTTCTCTGGGCATTTTGCAACATAGTGTCTGAATTTGTCACACCTATAACATTGAACATGTGATAGGTCTTTCTTTGTAGTGTTCTTGCCTTGATGAGCTTTTCTCTTCCTAAATTGCTTCTTCTTGAACTTTTTATTAGTGTTTGTATTTAGGACTTGCAAGTCTTCGTCTATATTCTTCTGTTTTATTCCTACCTTGTTCAATCTTGATTCTTCTTGTAGACAATCATCTCTTAATCTTTCAAACTTAGGATATTTAGACCTAGCACTGATGCCTTGGACGAATGTGTTCCATCCACTAGGCAACCCATCTAGAGCAATGAGTGTTAACTCTTTGCTTTGGATCTCGTATCCAAGGGAAGCTAAGTCATCTCTTAGGCTTGATATCTGCATAAAGTAGGAGTTAATTGTTTCCCCTTTGTTCATACTAATATGATTGATCTCTCGTTTCAAAGCCAAAGTACGACTTGCATTTGATATCTCAAATGTCCATTCGAGTGCCTTGAACATTTTATAAGCCGTCTCATACTTTTTAATGATGGGCATTATGTTATTTCTTACCCCATCCACTATTAATTTAATAGCCTTTTCATTTCCCTCAATCCATGTTGATTTGTCAGGTTCATCTTCTGGCTGTGCATTTTCAGTTTGAACATATGAATCAACTTTGTTTTCTCTCAAAATCATTTTGATTCTAAACTTCCAAGCTGAAAAATCTTCGCTACCTCCGAGTCTATCTTCGAATCTGATAGCGTTGGCCATTTTAGAAATGTGATGTAGTTTATAACTTTGTCCTTGAATTTATCAAAATCGAATAGCCTTAGGTTCGATTACCGTGGCTCTGATACCATGTAAAGTATATTCAATTTCTATTGAAGAACAAGTTAAAACTAGTAATGCTATGTGATTGCAATTTATTATTTTGTGTCTAACAATTCTGATTTATTTATGTGCAGACTGTGGGAGAGAGATCATTAAATATTTTCTATGTCTTCTCCAAATGAATTCAGTTGGTATATATATCATTTAGGCAACCGGTCAATAGGTGTATTGACCGGTCATGCCTTTTAGGCATGACCGATCAATGCACCCATTGATGGTGTCTTTTCAATATACGTTTGTTTTATCTCTTAACAAATGCTATAATGGATCGGTTCACATATAACCCCGATAATCATATTGCATATCATAATTAGGATCGGTGCCTTAATGCACCCGATAACCAAAGGCGCATTGTATATTTGAATCGGTGCTTTATTAACAACAGCATTTAGTTAAGTTCGATACACATTGCAATATAATTAAGTTCGATACACATTATTGAACTGTAGTTACATCAAGGCATTACTAATGATATCAGCATCGTAGTATGATGTCATTGATAGCATAGTATGATATCTATATCATTAGTATGGATATCAATACTCAATATCGATGTATGAATTATTATCAACAATGCGATAAGTATTGTCAGCATGATTTAAATAGTATGAATAACAACATATATAAGTATGGTTTTACTTATCTTGCAGGAGCTATAATGCATTAACACACTATCTGCTATTAGTCTTTCACCCTCTCCGTCCTCCTTCCTTCCCTTCGTGTATCACCGATGCAGTATTCATAGGCATCGTGAGATGCTTCCTCTACGATCGTGACTCCCGAGCGTGGCTCTTGGTTTTGCTATGTCCAGTTTAATGCATAACCTTTTATTTGTTTATACTCCTATTACTTTACTAATTCGATTTGTTTTCTTTATTTATTAACGTCCCATTCCAATCGCTACTTTTATCATTTAACAATATAACTTAATTTATGTTTGAATATTTACAAATAACAATTTATGACTAATGGTTTATTATTGAAAATTATTATGCATTATTTATTTATTATTTACAAATAATAATTTATGACCAATGATATATTATTATTGATAATTATTATGCATTATTTATTTATTATTTACAAATAATAATTTATGACCAATGATATATTATTATTTTCATAATGCTAATTATTATTTATTACTTATTTTAAATAACAATTAATGATTTATCAATTGGGGGTCATTTCACCCTTCCACCTATCAACATATTGATTTTCGTTGGAGGCTCTTTCTAGGTCATCGGGGCCAAATTTCAAAGCAAATTGGAGAAATTCCGCTTCACAGGGGAATAAATTTCAGATCTGAGCAAAGAGGTCACAATTTCCAGCAAGTTTGTAGCCCCAATCAGCAGATTGTACCTTCCCCAGGCTACCTGTACCACCAAATCTTGCCTGGAGTTTTCAATAAAATAAATACAAGGGTTTTAACTGGGTTCTTTGGTACAAAAATTATTGTTAGCAGATAATAAGAAGAATTCCAATACTTATTTGGTGAAATTGGTTCATACTGGAGCTACAGGAGCAAATCAGTGGGTAGAAAGCACACCAAATTGGAGTCTCTCCTGGGGAAAGTTCAGGAATTGCATTGGAATCAAGATTTCTTCACAAATTTGTTTTAGATAATTATTCATTAGGTGAATAAAGCTCATTGGAGCCATTAGTTGCAGCTAGAGGTGCTTCATTCAATCTTTCTACCTGTTCAGGGCAATAAATCACCTTCAATTCCCAGCACTGGACTCCTAGTAGGCCATTATTGGCATGGGATGTTAAAAATAATCATTTATTTCCATTTGTTCTTTGCTGACAAATAAAATCAGAAATTCATTTGCAGTCAATTATTTTATGTATTGCATTTGTTATTCATTTTGCATTGTCAAATTTCAAAAGTCAATAACACGCAAGTTATCTAAAAAACCTCAAACTACATTAAAAAACCAAAATTCCAACCGCTGGTCAAAGAAATCAAACTCAGAAAAACATATCAGATTGTTCCAATCAGCATTTGACTCAGAAAAATATATCAGATTGTTCCAATCAGCATTCGGCATCTTTCATGTTATTATTAGAAAATATGATGAATCTATAGCCAATAGTACTACAGGAGCCACCTCGGAATTACAACCCCTAGGTGCTGAGAGAGATGCACGAAACTCAAACAATTGTAGGAGCTTCCTGAACAACAATTCAGTGAAGCTAAATTACAATCTGTGTTGAATTGCCTGAAATTGGTTCAGGGGTTTTCATCCACTAACCAGCTATAGAAATTAGGGGGGTTTTGTCCTCCAATTTGCAATGATAGACAAACAATGTGTCCAATCCATTCAAGTAAAACTAATGGATAAATTAGCATACCACTCTTTGTCCTAGGCTTTAATTAAATGGGTAACTTTCAACCTTTTTTACATTACCCTTCAAAATAAACCTGCACATAAACCTTTTTGCTGACACTACTTTAAAATGATAAACTTTATTACATAATACTCACGAACCCCATAGCCTAGGCACTCACAATGTACTTAAATATTATAAAGTCATTTACATGTTTCATTTCCCTAAGGCTAAGCTCCATGGGTAATGGGAAATGTGCTTTCAAGCCATCATGGAATTTTATTGGGAAAGAGGACACTACAATTTGAGTCTTCCAGCTCATGGTCATAATTCTCCTTATTTGTTGTTGGATTGAAATAGTATTAGTCAAAACTCATGAGGCTCACACATACTATGAATGTTCATAATTGCCTTTGTTGCTCTTCAGTTCCTCTCGGGGCGATTTAATGCAATCTCTCAGTTGTTGGAGCTCTTGATCACATTTTATCCGACTCCCCCTTTCTTGCTTCCATGGCATGGGGATCATGTGCAAAAGGAGCTCCAGTCATCAAGGCCTCCATGGCAAGATTTATTACATGGCCTGTGTAAGGAAGCCCATGGATGCTCTTATGCATGTCCAGGCTGATGCTACATACAGGAATTATAACCATGAATTATAGGTTGGGCGAAATCATTTAAAGGTTACTTTCTAGAATTGTAACCACTTGAGTGCTGCCTTTGTCTCTGGGGAAGGGTCAAGGTCAACTTTTTAGAAGTTGTAGATTGGTCTTAATGTCCAGCAATATATCAAGCAGATTTGCAAGATAGTCAAAGTTCTTTCAGCTAATTGTTGTAGTCATTACTTACAATTTGGAGCACTGCAAGTAATCTCTATAAGCCCTCGTTGCCTTTTATTTGGAATTTGTTCTGCCTAGAAACTAGAGATAATACAAGAGGTTCCCTCACCTTCATATTTCATTTGTTTACAGCCTGATCCTAGAGCTTTGCATTTGAATACATGTTTCATCTTCACTCTATATCTCTCAGGGTTCTAAACATGGCATGATTTTTGAGAGATTTCCTGACACAGATCCACTTTTCTCCGACACCATGATATGTTTTTTCTTTAAGAAGGAAGTCTGCCAGTTTTAGGAACATGAGATATCTTGATAAGTTCAAAAAATCTCACAAATTGATTTTAAGATTTATAAAAATGTGGAGTCTTCACAAAGTGTGTGTATGCAGGGGAAGCTATAGGGAGAGCAAGGTGATATTAAAGGAATAATTAAACTTGATTTTCCCTCTAAAATTAGTAGGGGCACTTATATCCCCAGCAATTAGAGGCCCTTACAAAAAGGAAAATGCTTCTAATTCATTGGAGGATGCTTGTTCTACATTTGTTTGGTACATGGCCATTTAGGTTCCCTTGGTGGCCATATATTAGTTCTCTAATACTCCTTTCACTTAGGTTGTGCCAACTGCACTGTTAGATTGATCTTTAGTATGCGTATGGTAGAAGTGTCCATTGGGTTTTGGGAATGAAGGTGAAATTAGGTGTTATATTCTTCGATGGGAATCACCATAGATTATGCAATGTGAGGTCAAGCATATTAATTATAATTGAAGTGAACCTTATTACAAACTTAACACAAAAACCTAGAGTTATTGTTGAGACATGGACCAGCTAGGACTCAAACCTAGGACCTTCCAACGCTGCTGGAGTGCTCTACCACTGAGCTACTGGCCCTAGGTTCGAGTCCTAGATGGTCCATGTCTCAACATGGTATCAGAGCCAGGTCCAGGCTAGGAGCCCCAAGCACACGAGAGGTGTGGCTTAAGGGGGGGTGTTGGTGTTGGAAATAAGCCACACCCGAACTGACGATGGACTGGTCTGAGAGGGGCCAGTAGCTCAGTGGTAGAGCACTCCAACAGTGTATGGAAGGTCCTAGGTTCGAGTCCTAGCTGGTCCATGTCTCAACAGTTATAACAGACAACTTTGAGGTATGCCTCTGAATGCTTTCTATTGCCTACACAAATCATCTGATTTCAATCATGTCGAATTTACAATACAAAAAGAACAAGGTCATTTTATCATGGAATTTGATGTAACAAAACATGGATTTATGTTGACCAGACATTGAAGGGGTTAATTGCATCATTCAATGATCTTTGTTTTTACAAAAATTCATTCCCTAATACTGCTAAAACAACACAACGAACTAGACAATGCAAGGTCATCTAATTGATTGATTTTTCAATACTTTGACAATGAGAAAATATGGAGGGCCCCATTGAACACTTTTTAGCAGAGCTGGCTCTCTTTTTTTTTTTAAATACCAACCGCATGAATACTCATATTTAGGCTAGGTTTTCTTCCTCCACAACAATTGGAAAATGTCTTTTGTGTGGTTTTAGTGGCACATCTAACATCAATAAGTGGTATGCCAAATCAGCGGTGCATTTGGCATTAAATCTTAGACATCAATTTATATATTTCTTGTTATGAGGGGTCTCCACCAATGAGCCTCCAAGAGTAGTAAGTCAACATTTCTTATATATGTTATCTCAATTTTTGAACTTTAAAAAAATAGACAACTACAAATTTTTAGTCAAAATTCATAGTTTTCTTCTCTAAGGCACGTTCTACGAGGCAAAAAACTCATATTGGTTGGTGTCTAATCATGTGTGGGTGATTTTGTCATCATTGTCCACGTTTTGGTTAGTTTTGGCTTTCATTTTCCTAGCTTTCTATGCAATTTCGGGTTTCAAGTCGGTCACCGCAAGTAGGAACTTTTTTACCTCACTACAAGTAGGAACCTTTTGCTCACATTACAAGTTAACTTTAATTGCAATCGGGTCTTAGAAACCCGATTGCAAGTTGCTTGCAAATTCGGGTTTTGAGTAGGTAATTGCAAGTTTTAGGAGCTTTTGAATGTAATTACAAATTTTACTTGTAATCGGGTATTTGCGACCTGATTACAAGTTAGTCCTTTCCCTTTTATAAAGGTTGCAATCACTTTTACTTGTAATCGGGTGTTTGGGACCCAATTACAAGTGTGTCTCTCAAAGGCCAAGAGAAACATATATTGCATTTGCATTGGGCTTTTAGGACCCAATTCCCCTCTTCTTGCATCTCCATTATCCTACAATATTAAGGGGTTCTTCTTAGCTTGCCTATTTGTGCCTTTGAGTGAAGTATTGAAATCTCATTCTACTTCCTTCAAGTGGAATCAGGTTTCAAAACCCCAATTGCAAGTGTCTTAGCTATGATCATTGTTTGCTTTTCATATGGCAAAGTCCCCTTTTCTTTGAGCATTGCATTACATATGCACTTGCAATCGGGTCTCAAAACCCCAATTGCAAGTTTGTCCCTCCCTTGCAAACCTTCCCACTTGCAGTTGGGTCCTAGAGACCTAATTGCAAGTTTGTTCTTCTCACCATCCTTGCAAGTATGCTCACTTGCAATCAGGGTTCCAAGACCCAATTGCAAGCTCATCCTTACCACAAGATTGCAACCTTCATCTCACACTTGCAGTTGGGGCTTCAAGACCCGATTGCAAGCTTATACCCAATCAAAAATGCTTACTTGCATTCAGGTCTTCAATCAAGACCCGACTGCAAGTGTAAGTTTCAATTTTATTTCCCAACTTGCATTCTTCCATTTCCGCATACCAAGTTCGCTGCAATCCACTTCACTCGCATTCCACCTCCCAAGATCCAAAATTCTCCTTGTCTCCACGTTCTCTCATTCCCACGTCTTCCCTTTGCAGGATCAATACTTGCAATCGGGTTTTAAGACCCGATTGCAAAGAGTTTCAATGCATGTAAGGACAGTGCCAGTGCTTTCATATGTTGATGACAACAGTGATGTAAAATGAAAAGTATGTTGTCATATGCACAAAGAGGGTCAAAATGGCATGAACCATGAAGCAAAAAACAGTAGCTAAGTCAAGTCCTATCAAAAATCAGGGATGACGGTTCTTTTTCTTTCCTTTACCAAATGTGGAGGTCAATGCCATGATAAGAGAGAACTTGACAAATGAAGAAGTAATGCAGCAAAGGAATGCATTGTAGCAACACTAGGTGACAAAAAGCAATGACTTTCATTATTACAGTGACCAATGAAGAATACTCATTATCTTCAAGTTTAGCGGTTGATCTTCATAAGGTCGCAGTCATTACCATTCATGGACAAATGATGCAAGTTGATGTTCTCGAACAAATACCTTCACCGATCATGAATACTTCAAGTTTCAGCATCTTGTAGCAGCATGAAGACCTCTTAGACAAAGGATGATGTAAAAAAAGTTGTGTCTCAAACACTTAGATTAGTTTCAACTATGCATTTGTAATTTAGTTTTGACAAATTACATGTAATGTCAAAAATTGTAATTGCAAGTATTCACATTACTTGCATTCTTGTAACTTATACTTACATGTAAACAAATTACAAGTCGAAAGATAGTAGGACTGTAATTTGAATAAGTCACAGTCAGTTGTGGAAAAAGTCTCAGTTAGTTAGACTTCTCCCACTTTTTTCTCTTAGCCCCTCACCTATATATACACGAGGGTGCCCTTAGTGATTGGTATCTTTTTAGCAAGAAAGAAAACTCTGCAGAAATTTGCAATCATAGAGACTTTGAGCTTTATACTTGTAAACTGTTTTCTCACAAGTAATATCAAAAGAGTTTTGAGTTTCAGACTTTGTGTTGAAGCCATACTTACATGTCCATTGTGTTCTTTTGTCATAGTGGAATATTTCTTTGTATTTGCTTGAGATTGTAAAAAGTTGCTGAGAAGAGCTTCACTCTAATTTCTTGCAGACTTTGTGCTGCAAATAGTGAGAGTTGAATTAATTTAGTTATTAGTTAAAAGTTGAGAAGAGCTGCAAGACTTTGTGCTCGTGGTTGTTCTTGTTTTAAGTGATTAAAAGGTGCATCATACTCGTAGACTTTGCGCTATCATATGCTGTATATTGTTTTTATCAAACTGAAAAAAGGTAGGATTGTGGGAACTCAAGACTTTGTGCTTGGTTGCTGCTTTCCGTCCCAAAGGAGGTGACTAAAGTCTTTGTGCTTTCAAGAAACTTAATTTCCTCTCTTGTCTTGCTTTAAGCTGTTGCATTTGTTTTCAAAACTGTTATTTCTTTTCTAGGAAGAGGAAAGAATATCGTCTTTTCTGAAGAAGAAAAAAAGAGAAAAGGACGTCATCCCACCCCAAATTAGATTAGTGTTTAGTTAATAATAGTAGAAAAGGGGGAGCCTTCCCTAAATTAGGAGAGTTTTATACTCCCACACTGTGGTTGGAACCACAATTTTGCACATCTTCTCAGGTGTACAAAATTTTCAACCAACAGTTTTTGGCGACTTGTTGACATGTCTGAAATCGCATTGCTGCAAACTCCATACAGCCAACGTAGAATAGAATAAACCTGTTGAGTATACTATCCTCTCTTGAGATAAGGGAATCCCTAATGCTATTTTCTACGTTTGATCAAAGGAGACGACCTCAAGGTTTTGATTGTCAGGTCTTGACTGCGGGATTACTCAGTGGTCGATGTGATTTACTGGGAGCACAAGGGGACTTACGATTTGCAACAAGCTGGTCTGCTGCGATTCTCGAATTACGCAATAAAGAGCAAAAGGAAAGGGTTAGGAGATCTAAAACTAACAACACGGGTATGCGGGTAGACGGATTCAACATAACCAATTCCTGCTTGGCCAGAATAGCTCACAACCTTGCAGGAACGGTACAATCTTCAAAGGGACTTGGAAGATTTTCAGACTGGAGACGCACGGCTAAGCACCCAATTCTGGCGTAGCTTAGACGGACATCTGCAATTGAACTAAGCACAATTAAAGGCTCAGGTTAACCATCCAAAAGGATACACAATCAGTATATCCTCAATGGTATGAGCCTGAATCTATCAAATACCTGCACACCCAAAACAGAAAGATCTATCTAAAATGCTGAGAGAAACCATGCAAACAGGATGAAAACAAGACAATAAACACCAAATCAATGTCTATATATTGATTTCAGCTGCCTATTACAACAATTTTTGCAGCATCTCTATGCTACTGCTTAAAATCTAACCTATTCTAACTCTAAAATCTTACTCTCTCACCAAGTCTAATTATCTCCCCCCTCCTTACAAAAGAAAGGCCTCTGCCTTTTATAGTTTTTACAATATTGAATCAAAGGCCAGGATGGACTGCATCCAAGGGTCCTGATCTGCCTTATAGAAGTTGGCAGCTTTATCCTATGCCCAATTAATTCCAGTTATCCAACCAACAAATATCTCAACTACCTGCCACTTTTGGCTTTAATTCAGGTTTATCCGGTCTTCTTGGTGGTTGGGAATAGTTTATCCACAAAAATATCTCGCACGGGACCCATAGGCAGATATAATAAAGCAGTTTCAATTTTAAAACTGAATTTCTGGACTTAAATCTAGCTGTGCACTTTCTTGAGAATGCATAGACAGAGTGTTCTTTTGCTTTTTGTCTTCAATCTTGCCAGTGGACTTCAACTCTGTGGTTCAGGTTGTGGCACGCTTCCCAATGCTTTGTCTCGCGCTCTGCAACACGCTCCTCATTCTTGATCGCTTGCGATCGCGTCTCCAAGTTGCGCTTCAAGTTGTCGTCCATTTTTCCTGAGAATGCATGATTGTTGCATTTGGAATGTTCTTCGGTCTTTGGTCCTGGGTGGCACGCTTCCCAATGCTTCATCGCTTTGATCTTGCATTGCATCCTTCTCCTCTAGCTTCCAGCGCTTGGCCTTGGATTGTGATCCTTCCTTGATTTGCGTTTGAGGCCTTCTCCTGGTTCTTCGATGACGTCCTGCGATCAATCAACCAATTTCACTTCATTAAGTTAATTTGAAAAATTAATTAATTAATTTAACAAATATTAAATTTAATTACAACGTCTGGCTTGAGAAGCTCTTTGTGAGATGTATCTTGAAAATGCTTCTCCTTTCTCTTCGAATGTGAAATCTGATCCTTGGTCTTGATGGTGTTTGGGCGATTTACTTCTGCATGATTTTACCTTTGGAGTCTTGGGCATTTTGAATGGGTTTATGGCGTTTTGAAAACTTCTTATAGCGCGACTCGGGAGGTTTGAAGATCTCCTGCAAATTTTAAAATCCTAACACTCATGCCCTTTCTGGTGAATTTCGGAGAATTGGGGGGGGGGGGGGTTTATCAATTTCGAATTCCCTATATTTGGGCCTGTGCGTCGCGATTTTCGGAGAAGTAGGGGACTTTGGAATTTCAACTACGTTTTATCTTCCAACTTCGGACCCTTCGGCGAATATGGAGGCCCTTCCAAAACTTATACTTTGCATTTGCCCGACCTGCGTGAACTTCGGAGGCTGCATTCTTTTCGGACCTTTTAACGTTTTCGGCGACTTTGCAAATTCTAAAACTTTGCCCTTAGGGTCTGAAGTTCAGCCCATTCACGCCTTTCGGCGACTCTAAATATTTTCAATTTCACCCTTGGGGTCCAAAGTTCGGTGCTTTCACGCCTTTGGAGTTTTCGTGATTTTTAACGCCTTTATCAATTTCGGACCTTCAATGCCTTTGGCGAATTTCGGAGTTCTTGGATGAATTTTAACGCTTATCAAATTTTCGAATTTCGGCGCCTGGGTCCAAAATTGGATGACTTAAGTGTATTTCGGACCTTTAGGGGTCTTTTGGAAAATTAAAAAGCATTTTCGGACCTTTTAGACATTTTTGCTAACTTTTGAATTTTCAAATTTAGCCCCAGGGTCCAAAATTCGGCCCACTGGGTAGTTTTGCCAAGCTTAAAACACTTCGCAGGGTTTACCTTTTTTGCGATTTTTGGAGCTTTGGAGCATTTTGCAAACTTCTTAAAAAAAACTTTTCAAACATTTCACCTCAACTTCGGGTTTTGGAGGCACTTTGCCAATTTTGCCCTTCTGACACTTCACCGTAAGTTAGCAAAAATCGGGGCTTTAGGGGCGATTTCAAACTTTTACTTTTGTGATTTACCTCACATATGCGAACTTCGGCGATTTAATGGCGATTGCAAGGCTTCTTAAAACCTCATACTTCGTGCAGTTTAGTTGCTGAACTTTGGCGTTTTACATGCTTTGGGAGCTTTTAAAACTTTCATCTTACCCTTGCACGATTTTTGGCATTTTCGGGGTTTTGGCAACTTCAGATCTGTTTGGTCATTTGCAAACTTCGGACCTCTTACACCTTTTGCCAACTTCGGACCTTTTGGTCATTTTCAAACTTTTGGACTTCGTTTTACTGGCAAAGACTTCAAGTGATGAGGACAACTTGGCAGTTTCTCTCTTCCACCGAGCGGATATAACCTAGAACAGGGGTCCCCGGTCAAACACGAGGTGTGTGTGCGATACGCACAACACGACTCTACTAGGGATACGATACGCATCTAAAGGCCTCATGCTTTTTGTTGAAGTATACCGGTATCCTCTTCTTTGTGATTTCTTTTCTTGTAATTTGTCAAGCTTTCACCAAGGACATGTAAAATCGCTGCTCAAGGTCCTTGGGGTAATGCTTTTGGTCCGTTGAATCTGACTCCGCCTTTACATGCTCTTCTTGATGGTTCAAGGAAGAACTTTCCCAAGTTCTTTGGAGATAGAAGACAACATCTAGATGAGCACATTGCTGCCTTCTATATTGCATGTGGTGTGTTTGGTGTTGAACATGAGGATGCTCCAGTGAGACTTTTCATTGAAACTGTACAAGGTGTGGTTGCAGATTGGTTCTACCACCTCGCACCACAAACCATCACAAACTGAGCTACTCTCAGAAGAAAGTTTGAAAAGAGGTTCAAGCCTGCAGAGGATGTGCATGCATTGTTAGCACAACTGACTCAAATGAAAAAGGAGTCACATGAACCCATACAAGAGTTTGTGGCTAAATTCAACAAGTTGTCTAAGAGAATTCCAACAGTGGCTCAACCCACTGCTGAAAATTTGAAGTGTTTCTTCATTAATGCTCAGTTGCCTGGGGTGAGTGTCTAGTTGAGAAGGGCAGTTCCAAGAGACCTTGCAGCTACACAAGCCTTAGCAGTTGAGGTTGAAGATGATCTTATCCTTGCGGGTAAGATAAAGATAGAGCCAAATGGGTCTAGAGAAAATTCTCCTTTGGAATCATTGTCTACCAAGGGAACAACCATGGTGCAAAGTTGGCTAATGAGTTGCTTGCCCTCAAAAAGCAAATAGCTCAAGGTGTATTCTCTCCCCCTTACGATGACATTCCAAAGAGGTCGTATCCAAATACTGCTCCTAGTTATATAACTAGAAATCAAGACAAGCGTCCTTCACCATCAAAAAATCTTGAATTTGAGGCACCACGAACAAATGCAGCAGTGGAGAATTTTGAATCTCAACAAAGTGATCTTGCTAATCTCTTCCAAGAGGAAAAAGCAATCATAGCTGGCGACTCTCATATCTGACTTATGCAGTACCAAAAGGTTGTTGAACAAAAAGAAAAGACCATGCCGGATACCATGGGGAATACACAACAAGAGGTTGAAGGCCACTTTTCAAAGGTGCTGATAAATGAGGATCATCACATCATAAGATGTGAAAAGATGGACATGCATGAAGAAGCTAACAAGGAAGTTGATGAAGCCCTTTTCACAAACATAATTGAGGAATTTTGTTCAAGTCTCGATGACAATTCTCCCAAATCTGAAGTATTGATAAAAATTTGAAATTTAATCTTTTAACTTGGAAGCAACCTAGGATTCCTGAAATTCAATCAAGATCTTTTTAAGATTGTTTTTTCGTTAAACAACGAAAACCAATTGACCATGCCAGAAGTTTCCAATAGTTACCATCATTTACCTACCAAAACAGCCTTGGTTCGAACCACTTGAGGATTTCCTGTGTCTCCATATAAAGGAACCTTAAATTGCCCATATACCTATGAGGCTATGATGATATTTCTTCTTCACATTTTGTGCTGTATTCTAGTTTCTGATTTATAACTCAAGTCCAATTCTAATTCTTTTGTTCAGGGAGCCTCCATGCAAGCTTCATGGCTAGAGACTATCAAATAAATAAAGGTGACAACATTCAATGAGATCAATAAGCATTTGAACTTATCTTTGCATTCTTCCCATTCATTTTTGTGCTAGAAACTAAATCACACTGAACTGTTCTTGCAAGAAGTAGAAAAGAAACTAGATAGACTTGCATCACCTGTAGAACTGATGTATAAGATGTAATCTACCTGCTCTATAATAATATTGATTAGTGGTTCTCAGTTTTCCAAAAGCAGTATGAATTATCATACTGAGAGGTAATCATCTCCCAATACAATAACTACTTTATAATCATATCCGAGCCTAGTTCCTGGGATGTAACTTCTCCTTTCAGTCCCAAGAAAAAAACAAGACCAAAATTTCAATGCATATTGAGGGTCACCAACCACTCAATTCTTTAGTTCCATGCATAGATTCATTCTGCAATTAGAATTTCTGATTTCTTATATTCAAGTTTGGTGTTGCTAATCCTTGTCTCATGGATGAGAATCATATCTTCATTTCCAGTAATGATTTATCTATGAGAAATCTCCATGTCTTCTCCACCCCCATCCCTACCACATTCCAAAAATGTTTATTCCAAAATTGAACAAGAGTCTGCTTTACAATAAGAACTTTCCCCGTGGCCTCGCAAGTTTCACCAATCAGGTGAAATCTATCTATTTTGGAGAAAGCTACAGATGGATGATTTCCACCTGTCTCCACTACTCTGGGTTCCATAGAGGTGAACACTACTCCCTTTTAACTTGTTTTACCCTTTTATCACTGGTCTTAAGACAGCCATCTCTATTTTCTTTTTATTGATGTCCTGATTCATCAAACTACATTCCTTCAAGCTCTTCACAAGTAAGGAGACTTTTATGTTATTTGGGATCCTTACCTATATAACATGGAGGCATTTTGAAAACAAGGGCCGATTTTTTAAACTATACTATCAGATCTTTTTGTGTTGTTTTCAACCAAATCCAGTGACTCGAATATAGCATATAGCATGGAAGCATACCGATCAGAAGGGCCAGCCTTTTACAATTTAGTACCATATTTTTTTGTGTTGTTTTCAATCAGATCCAGTGCATCAAAAGCATTTGACACTTTTTTGTTCTCATAGCAGGTTCTTATCTATTTGGTATGGAGGTATTCTGATCAGAATGGCTCACTTTTAACACTATACTACTAGATTTTTCTATGTTGCTTTGAACCAAATCCAATGCCCTAGAACTTTCAAAAGCATTTAGAATTTCAAAGCATACCTTTTCGTCAGTTTGGTTTCTTGTCATTGAACTATATGCCTTTACTTGGAGTTGCCTTAGAACTTTCAAAAGCATTTAAAATTTCAAAACATACCTTTTTGTCAACTTGGTTCCTTGTCATTGAACTGTATGCCTTGTTTACTTGGATTTGCTTTTTTTTACATCATGTGGACTTCAGCAAGATTTGCATTCCTGAGGTCTACTAAGGCTAATCTTAAGTGACAGGTTCTCTGCCTGATTCCTCTGCTTCAATTAGTCAAGGGCACACAGGGACACATCCCCAAGATTTTTTGCCCATGTACCTGCACCGAGGACGTCTCGGGGATGGGGGATGGCTTAGAGATGTTTCCCAGCCATCCCCAAAATTTTCCAAAACATCATGGGTGTTCCCAAAATGGGGCGATGGCTTGGGGACAGAGTGGAGATGGGCGGCCGGCCATCCTTGAGACATGTCAAGGACATCTGAGACATCTCCCGACCGTCTCAAGGACAGCTAATTGTCCCCTTTTTTCCAGCACTCAAAAAACCAAAAAAACAAACATTTTAAAATTTTATATAAAAATAAGCTATCTAGGAAACTGTAAATTTTCTGTAGTAAATGCCAAAACAAGAAAAACAATTCTTTGCTCATGGACATCAAGCTTTCTTGAACAAAAGTCCAACAAAATACAAAATTGATGACAGAAAAATTTTGGAGTCTCAAAGCAGGAATCTACACAAACGCGAGTAAATTAAAAAAGGCATCCAAAGACGCATTTTGGAACCCTATAATATGGTAAGAATGAAATAATTAACACAAACACGAGAATGGTATTAATAAATGGTACAAAATACCAGAGACGTCCTACCAAACATAAAAGAAAATAGACAAGCTTAAAAACAAAGTGTCAAGCAAAAGATCATGACAAATAGGAAAAATAAAATTAGACTTGGTAGAATGGGAATAATTTTCATCACTAATGTTGATGATATAGCGTCAGTCGGTCTCCTTCAAGCCAATTCAGCAAATCCAAATGTGTGAATGGCCTATCGGCCTTACACATTTTGTATTATGATTATCTATTTAATTATGCCTTATACTTTATTCGATATGCATGATTAATACACTTGCTAATGATATTCAGTATGTGTATAAACCGATTGGTCATTTGTTAATATTTGTTAAGTAGTCGACTTATGTTGAAAGTCACCACCCTTCATTGGGTCGTGATTCTTTGTAGGGTGCCGACCCTTGGGGAAGGGTCACCCTTGACAGATATAAAGGAGATTATATTTCTCCTCCTTGGCATCAGACCATACAACAAGCAGATCGATATTCTACGGCAGACAATCAATGATCACATACAGCAAGTTCGATATCACAGTCTATTGATATCCATTCATTGCAGTCAACATTCATTTGTGGCAGAGCAAATTTCTTGTGGCAGTCTGTATTCATTTGTGGCAGATCATATTCATTCTGTGACAGAGTGAAGTCATCTTCAAGCAGATTGAATATCCACAGCAGATCGAGTTATTACATCAGTGCATTTCAGATTTCATGCATTGTTGTGTATGGTAATTTATTGATATCATCCATCGATATCAGATTGTGATCAAAGTACAAATAAAATTTTAAAATTACCTACTTATTCAAATCTGATTGAAATTTAACATGGTATCAGAGCAGGATTAAGAAATGATCAGATCAGATCCATAGAAGCAAGGTTATCCTCCATTATTGCCTTTGAGTTTGATTACATCTATCAACGTCAAGATGGTGAGCGGACTTAAAGTTGAAGACAGACTGGAGGGTGCATCAAACTTTGTCTCTCGGAAGTTTAGAGTTATGCTTGCCTTGGAGGAAAACGAATTAGACGAATTCGTGGAGAAAGCGGGTACCGGAACCAACTGAAGAGTATGAGAAGCTTCAATGGAAGAGAAAGAACACCAAAGCAAAGAAAATGTTGGTTGACTCTGTGAAGGATCACATTGTGCCAGTTATCTCCAAATTGACGACGGCATATGACATGTTCAAGACATTAGAGGAGATGTATGAGATCAACAACACGAGTCAAGCTCTTGCATTGAAGCAAAAACTTCACCACATCAAGATGATGAAAGGAGAATCAATCATCTCATACTTCATGAGGATTACCGAATTGAGAGATCAACTCTCTACCATTGGACACACTATAGATAACAAAGAATTAACCATGTTGGCACTTAATGGTCTCCCTTCATCATGGGAGTCATTTATACAAGGGATAAGCGCAACATCAAAACTCCCTAAGTTTGATCGATTGAAGACAAACTGCATTCAAGAAGAGTCAAGATTGGCTACGAGGCATTGGCCAAAGCTCTACAAATGAAGATATTCATGTTCTTGCCTCTCACTCCTCAAAGAAGAAGGGTAAGAAAGGACATTTCAAAAGGAAGAAAGATAAGGAATCCAATGGTGCTCCTACATTCAAAAGAAGGAAGAATCTTTCAAAAGTCCAATGCTTTAGATGTGACTAATATGGTCACTATGCAAAGGAATGTCCAACTAGGCCTATGCCTCAAGCTTCCATTGCGGATGTTGGTGAGACTCTTCCACAAAAGAATTCAGATGGATTCATATTCTATTCAGCCCTTTCAAGTAATGTCCCTACCAACCACAATACTTGGTTAATTGACAGTGGTGCATCTCGCCACATTACCGGATTTAGAGGACATCTAAATGATTTGGTGGAGAGAAATTCAAATGAGTAAGTGATCATTGGAGATGATACTAGTTACTCCGTGAAAGGAGTTGGGACCTCCTCTCTTCACTTAAATTCAGGCATTTCCTTGCAATTGAATGATGTACTATTCGTTCTGGGAATTGAGCGAAATCTTATCTCCATATCAGCCTTGGAAGACAAAGGATATCGAATTGCATTCATAGATGGCAAAGTCCTTGCATGGCCAAAGAAATCAAACATCAAGACGGCTCAAGTCATTGGAGTTCGTCATGGATGTCTTTACAGACTTTGCACTCATCCTCCTGAAGCCTTACTTCATGACTCATCAAGTACTTGTGAGATTTGGCATAGAAGATTGGGTCACCTTCACTTTCGTGCACTACCTACAATGGAGAAGATGGTTACAGGCCTTCCAAAACTCAACCAGGAGCATGAAGGCACTTGCAAAGGTTGCGCATTGGGTAAGTGTTGTCACAAAAGCTTGCACCCTTGCTGAGCTATCAACTCAGCAACCTTGTGAAACATGGAAACAACCCCGAAGTGTGGGACCTTGTGCAAGGGGGTTGAACCTCCGGAGAAGGTCGACTTCCTTCTCAATCCAAGTGCAGATGTTGAACCAACTCAACACTTCAAAACTTACTTCTAAACCTATCCTAACAGCTTGCAGAGGAAAAGGGAAGAGAGAAATGCTTAAAATGAAAGGAGGTGATGCACCAAGATAAGAGATGTTTCTCTCTCCACCAAAAATGGCACAAAGAATCAACTGAAATACCCAAAAGATGCACTAACTTCAGTTGCATGAGTGACCCCAATGTATGTATGGAGGTTAGAATTTCGCTAAATATCAAAGGGGAGAAGATTTCCCACAAGTCACGCTCAGAAATAAATTAACACAGCATATATGAGAGAAGAGCCACAAAACATACACCTATGATGAAGGTAAGGAAACATACACAGCATGCATAAGTTGAAGGAAGGCAAGAAAGATAATTTCAATTCATTCAAAGGCCAATGGCCGAACTTACA
The DNA here is from genome assembly GCF_030272615.1 of Cryptomeria japonica. Lineage (NCBI taxonomy): Eukaryota > Viridiplantae > Streptophyta > Pinopsida > Cupressales > Cupressaceae > Cryptomeria > Cryptomeria japonica. Next base: position 576,904,350 of record NC_081406.1, read on the forward strand.
GTTGTAGAAATGCAAAAATATACAAGTCTTCAAGAGAAGTGAAAGAGCATAGAATAGCTCAAGCCAGTAGGGAGAGAACCCTTTACAATGAGGCTTAACAGCCTTTATATAGAAAACTGGTTGCTAGAATTGTTGGAGTATTAAAGACCTTGAGTGTTGATCACACCATCAGGAAGTATTGCAAGCCGGAAGGAAGTCGGAAGACTTCGGGAACTCGGGTTGCCGAAGTTGGGGGGGACAAGGAAGGAACTTCGAAATCTCCTGGTTCAGGAGTTCCGGAGAGGAGAAAGGAGAGCAAGGAAGGGACTTTGGAACCTCGGGGTTCCAGAGTTCCAGGAAAGGAAAAGGCCAAGAGGAAGAACTTCGGAACCTCGAGGTTCCGGAGTTATGGATAAGGGAAGAAGACTAGGAGGGAACTTCGGAACCTCGAGGTTCCGGAGTTTCGGGGAAGGCAAGGGAAAGGAACCTCAGGGTTTCGGAGTTCTAGAGAACAAAAGAGGAGGGGGAAGGAAAGGGAGGAGCTTCGGAACCTCGGGGTTCCAGAGCTCCGGGAAGAAAAGGGAGAAGGCAAAGGTAAGGAACTTCGTAACCTCGGGGTTTCGGAGTTCCGGGGAACTAGAGAGAAAAGGCTAAGGGAGGAACTTCGAAACCTCGGGATTCTGGAGTTCCGAGGAACTAGAAAAAGGCAAGGAAAGGAACTTTAGAACCTCGGGGTTTCGGAGTTCCGGGGAAAGAAAAGGAGGAAAGGAAAGGGAGGAACTTCGGGGGAAGAGGAAAGAGAAGCTAAGGAAGGGACTTCCTCCTGACAAAACAACACTTCACACTTCATAATTCCAATGCTTTTCTCCTTGATCAACTGGGGCAGTGTCGGTCCATGGATCGTATCTCTGATCGGTTCTCTCTGATGGACCAAGGGTGCCATAAAATGACAACAGTAAGAATACTAAAGGTACATTTCATATTAGTGAAAGTAGATCCAAATATATTTTAGAGCTCATTCATTCAGATTTATGTGGTCCTATGTCTGTTGCGTCCTTGAGTGGTTTCTTGTATTATGTTATTTTTATTGATGACTACTCAAGAAATACTTGGATCTATTTCTTGAAGAGTAAGGAATCTGAAGAGGTACTTATGAGATTTAAGGAATTCAAAGCTCAAGTAGAGAACATATCCAGGGAGAGGATCAAAGTCTTGAGATCCGATAATGGAGGAGAGTACACCTCCGGTAACTTCCATAATTTTTGCATTGAAGCTGGGATTAAGAGGGAGTTTTGTGTTCCTTATAATCCTCAATAGAATGGTGTAGCAAAAAGGAAAAATAGAACTATCGTGGAAGTAGCCAAAGCCATGATCCATGATCAAAATTTTCAAACTTCTTTTTGGGTTGAGACTTCTGAAACTGCTGTCTATGTTCAAAATAGATGCCCTCACCATATTTTGGAGAATAAGACACCCGAAGAAGCATTCACAAAGGTGAAGCCGGATGTAAGTCATTTGAGGATCTTTAGTTGTTCAGTGTATATAAATATACCCAAAGATAAAAGGACAAAGTCGGAATCTTCTGGCAAGAAGGGAATATTTGTAGGCTATAGTGAAACATCAAAAGCCTACAGAATCTATATTCCAAGGCAGAAATTGATTTAAGTAGGGATGTGACATTTGAAGAGGATGTTGCATTCAAAAAATCCAAGGGCATCCATGAGATGGACAATGAAGATCAAGAGCCTCCTCAAAATATGGAAGACGACCATACTCCTGAGATTTAGAGGGAAACTCATGAACTGAAGAAGATGATGATCCAAATGAGCCCTTGAAACCTACTGATGGGCCTACTGACATTGTGATTGGTAAGAAAAGACCTCTTTGGGCGAGGAAAATGATGCAAGAGGCTGAAATTTTTGCAGCCCCAAGAGGAACATTTAGATAAACTAAGAGACCTCATAAGTTCTCTAGCTATGTTGCATTGATGAGTAAAATCATTGAATCAGAACCTACCAGTTTTGAGGAAGCTACTAATCAATAGGTTTGGAAAGATGCCATGGCAGAAGAGTATCAATCAATTCTAAAGAATGATATTTGGGACATTGTACCTAGACCAGAAGGTAAGTCTATTGTTTCTTCTAAATGGCTCTTTAAAATCAAAAATGCTACTGATGGTAGTATTGAGAAATATAAGGCTAGGTTTGTCGCTAGAGGATTCTCTCAAAAGGAGGGAATTGACTGAGGAAACCTTTGCTCTAGTTATCCAATATACTTCAATCAGGACCATCATTGCTATTGCAGCATCTAAAGGATGCAAGATTCACCAAATGGATGTAAAGACGGCTTTTCTAAATGGTGTAATCGAGGAAGAAGCATATATTAAACAACCTGAAGGATTTGTAGTACATGGCAAGGAGTCTCATGTTTGCAAGTTGAAGAAGGCATTGTATGGCCTTAAGCAGGCTCCACGTGCTTGGTACGAAAGGATAAATCATTACCTAATAGGCTTGGGCTTCTCCAAGAATGATACAAATTCAAACTTGTACTTCAAGGTAATTAATGGGGAAGCATTAATCCTAATTCTTTATGTTGATGACTTACTTATCACCACTGGAGAAGATCATCTTATTATCAAATGCAAGGAGTTAGCTTCTGAATTTGAGATGAAGGATTTTGGTTTATTGCACTACTTCCTTGGGTTAGAAGTTTGGCAGAAATCCGATGGGATCATTCTGAGTCAAGGGAATTACACCATTGACATTCTAAAGTGATTTGGTATGATGGATTGTAAATCCATGTCCACACCTATGGAGACCAACTTGCATAAGTTAAGAGAGGCTACAGCTATTTCGGATCTAGTGGATTCTCCACTATAAAGGCAGATGGTTGGGTCTTTGATGTACCTAGTCAATACTAGACCAGATATTTGCTATGCAGCAAGTGCACTTAGCCAATTCATGTGTGAACCAAAGCAAATACATCTAGTTGCAGCAAAACATATACTGAGATACACTTGCGCGACATAGTTGGATATGGCCTAAGATATTCTTCCGATGTGGACTTGAAGCTGCATGGATATACTGATTCCGATTGGGCAGGGTGTGTCACTGATCAGAAGAGCAACTCTGATTGTTGTTATAGTTTGGGTTCTACCATGATTTCTTGGTGCAACAAGAAATAGTCTTCAGTGGCACTAAGCTCTACAAAGGCCGAGTATATTGCAGCATGTGTGGGAGCACGAGAAGTAGTGTGGCTTCGGAAGCTTCTTGCAGGATTGTTTGGGCAATCCTTAGAGCCTACTATTATCCATTGTGATAATCAAAGTTGTGTAAAGCTTTTTGTCAATCCCGTGTTTCATGACAAAACAAAGCATGTGGAGATCAAGTATCACTATGTTAGAGACATGGTGGAAAGGAATGCTATTCAGTTGAGATACATTAGTAGTGATGAGCAGACGGCAGACATTCTCACCAAGCCTCTCTCCAGGATAAAATTTTTGTACTTTCGAGATAAGCTTGGTATGGTGGAGAATGAAGCACTAGCTGAGATTGAGTCTCAGCATCATTGATCTATTTATATTTTATACTAATGCATTCTTCTCTTTGAGAGAGAAGTTTAAAATGTAAACTCTTGTTAATGCATTTCTCTTTGAGAAGAGATTTGAGGTGAAAACCCTTATTTCCACCCTCTGGGATGAGCCATGGTGGATCCACCCTCTGGAATGAGTTACGGTGGATGTCATGTGTGTGACACCATGACAACATCACGTGAGAGAGTCTGTGATGATTTTCTTGTACTTGTGTGTTCACCCTCTGGATGAGCCTTGGTGAATATCATTGTGAGGAGACGATCTTACAATAATGGTTGATATCACAGTGAGGTGATATCTATTCTTACACCATCCATGGGAGAAGCCATGATGGTTGATATCACAGTGAGGTGATATCTTTCCTTTCCACATATGGGAGTAGCCATTGTGGTCAAATATCACGATGAGGTGATAAGCTTCTTTTATACACATGAGTGTAGTCATTGTGTTATTCATCACGATGAGATGATGTGACTTGTAGAGATCAAGAAGGATTCCTCCCTAGCTTAGAGGGAGTGTTGATGATATAGCATCAGTCGGTCTCCTTCAAGCCAACTTAGCAAATCCAAATGTGTGAATGGCCTATCGGCCTTGCACATTTTGTGTTACGATTATCTATTTAATTATGCCTTATACCTTATTCGATATGCATGATTAATAAGCTTGCTAATGATATTCGGTATGTGTATAAACCGATTGGTCATTTGTTAATATTTGTTAAGTAGTCGACTTATGTTGAAAGTCACCACCCTTCATTGGGTCGTGATTCTTTGTAGGGTGCCGACCCTTGGGGAAGGTCACCCTTGATGGATATAAAGGAGATTATATTTCTCCTCCTTGGCAGCAGACGATACAACAAGCAGATCGATATTCTACGGCAGACAATCAACAAACACATACAGCAAGTTTGATAGCTACAGCAGTTCGATATCACAGTCTATTGATATCCATTCATTGCAGTCGACATTCCTTTGTGGCAGAGCAAAGCAGTCCGTATTCATTTGTGACAGATCATATTCATTCTGTGACAGAGTGAAGTCATCTTCAGGCAGATTGAATATCCACAGCCGATTGAGTTATTACATCAGTGCAGTTCAGATTTCATGTATTGCTGTGTATGGTGATTTATTGATATCATCCATTGATATTGGATTGTGATCAAAGTACAAATTAAATTTTTAAATTACCTGCTTATTCAAATCTGATTGAAATTTAACAACTAAAGTTTCATGCATCCTGAACAACATGGTGCAATTGTCAGCTGCGAAATTAGAATCCATAACTTGATGCAATATGACATTATATCTCACTCATGGGACAACACGAAGGCTCATTTTTTGGAGGCAAATGAATTGCTCCAAACTGCATACAAAAAATATGCATCTCTGTTTCTCAATTTTCAATTTTGGTACCAAATCATACTACTTACATCATACAATGGAAAAACATAATTATATACTAGATCATTTGTTATTCCATTGAACCTTACTCTGCAATAATAATTTAAAATGTATACCAGACCCAAACCAGAAACTGATAGATTTTATGCATGACAATAATTACAATTGTTAGCAAGAAATCTGGGGACACAAACCAGAGTTCTGAGTGCCAATGAGTTTCTGATTGTAATGTCCCCACTTTGAAATATAATTTAATAATAATAAAATTAAAATACAAAAGAACAAAAATTAAAATTAAATTAAAATATAATTAATACACTTATTTAGTACTGATTAATCATCCATTTATTTCTATCAGCAATATAATATGAATTGAATCAGTTAAGCAATATAATATTAATTGAATTAATTAAACGATATAATATTAATTAAATTAATAATTAAAGAATATATAGATAATTAAAGAAAGTGTTAATAATTAAAGATTCATTTGGGCTGAGTGTATTAAACCAAATGAAAAGATTAATTAATACAAATGAATCCCTTATATATCATTTAAGATGGGAGGACGTGACTCAAGAATAAGTCACGACTCTCCCATTGTTCGTGCCTTTCACTCACCATAAAAGTTAAGCTTGCATGGGAGTCAAGGGACATATAGAGAGGGCATAAAAAAGTACGGGTGAGGAAGGAGGAATAGTCAGAAAGGAAAAAGCGTCAGGAATCAGTCAGAGGAGAGCCGATCCAGGTAAGTATCTTAGAAACCAAAAAAGAAGAATATCTAATTCGTATGATGGATAGTTAAATGTGAAATGCTGACATAATCAGTAGAGTCTAAAACAGTCTTAATATATAATATACGTACACAGATTCCTATTAACTTAGCATCCGAACTTAAATCTGTAATTAATCTTCTGTGGATGCGTTCACTTTCAGAAAACAAAGAAACAAAGTACAGTAAATAAGTTAATAACATAAATAGAATTGTATACTGTATAATAAGTAATGGTATCAGAATAATTGAGTGTGACCAAAAATATATTGAGATTAATTAATACAAACTGTTTAGTTTGTCTGGTAATCTGATAATAATCTGCTAATAAACCTACAGAAAGTTCCCAGCATATCTAATTTGATGATTTTGATTAATAATAAAATGAAACACATAAAGCATGGCACAAAAGTCTAATGGATTCATATTCTGTCAATCTGATTTATTAATCATAAACTTTCATATAAGGATAAAGCAAATTCTGATCTGGTTAATAATGCACTGAACTGACAATATTAGAGGAAACTCAAGCACTCAGGTTCTACACAGCAAGAGGGACGATTCCAGGTATGTTCCGCACACACAAATAATATAAGGATTAATTTCTAAGTGTGACATTAAGCCTATGAATTATATCAATTCAATTTCATAGTAACTGCATCGATTCAAATCTTAAAGTTACGATAATACTATAAGCTGTCCCTAGTTGAATTCATATGGCACGATATAGGCAAGGAGGAGAATATCGCCCAGAAATAATCATCGGGCATTATCACATCCGCCTAACCACATTCTGCCACACACAGGTCAGAATCACAATCGACTTACACCAGCGATTCCTTTATTCACTATAATATTTCTGTAGGTAGAAATTTGGCGGTAATGATGAGGATAAATCTAAATAGAATTGAAGATATAAATAAATTGTTCGTTAGCTTACAACTATGGAATAAATAGATAATACATTAGATATATGTTTCTGAGTACCATTAAGTAATATTAGGATAATATTTTCCAACTCTATCTTGGAGAGAGCACTGGAGATGGTAACAAGTGGCAACGAGGGGCTATCACGTGGTCAAGACTGAGGGGTTAGAAGCAACCAGCCCTTGGATTTGGTAGACAAGCAGTCCCTTGCTCTCCTGTTTAGCCTATAATACCTTTTCTTCGTCTGCTTGTTAGTGCTGATAGTTTAGGCTAACCGTAATGGGTGTATGCTTGTAGGTATTGTGTGTGTCTATCCTTGTGATTGCAGGGTTATCCATAATCAAGCTATTGATAGCAGGCTTAAGGTATGAACCAGTGTTCCACGGAAAAGCATTTCCCCCTTCCAGGCCCAAGTCCCCCGTCCCTGAAGCTTTTTCCCTTTGTCCCCCATCCCCGAAGCCCGTCCCCTCGTCTCCCCGTCCCCAATGGCTGTGGAACACTGGTATGAACTGACTTATACTATGAGTTATTTCTTTAATTGTAAATCAGGCATGATAATTGGTTAATGTTAGTCAATGATTGATACAGAACTAAATCCTCAGATTTAAATAAAAAAATGTCTCCATAATTATAGGATTGAAAGATGCTATAACCATATTGAATAGAATTATTACTGTTAGTAAGGCACTGTACCGGTAGGGGACATCACACTGATGTTGTAGTCTTACACCTCAGACTCATTCCTATTATTGAAAGTAGGGAATCGAAACCAAATAACTTACTGCTTAGTTAACAGAATATAGAGAACATACACAACACATATGAATGAGACCAAAAGTACTTGTATTGATTATATTCATTTAATATATCATGTACACCCATATATCTCCTTATATATTCATATTATATATATCTCCTTTCATATATTCTATATTTCCTTGTGCCTTCAGTATATTTCCCTATATTCACCTTACTACTGGTAAATGTATCGTACAATCTATTTATATCTATAGGATGGTGTTAGGGGTCAATAACACATGTTAGTTTGTAGTTGGGATGGGTGTTTATGTTTATGTTTGAGTCGCCGAAAGGTTCCCGTGGGGTAGTTGGTAGTTAGTGACGGTTGGCAACTTGGCCAACCATCGAGTCTATATATGATTCGGATGGAACCTTGGCAAGGGGTATTGTACTGACATATTCTTGAGAATTCAATAAAGATATCATTCTTTTGGTATAGCTGTTGTTATTGTTGCTTATGCTTTGATATATGAATGTTATATTACATGAATAGTTGGTACTTGTGGGAAATCCTTGTTTTATCTGTTAGTTTACCAACCTGACATTAAGGAATAAACATTTTGGTGTCGTTGCCTGAACGAACCTGGAGATAACTATGGTGGCAGGCGGAAGGAATTAATGGGCCGGACATTCAACCAGCAATTAATTGTCGTGGAAGCGACACACATGAAGAAAGTATCGCGGAAGAGGCACGAGAGGATCAGTTGACAGCAGACTTGGTAGAGTTGTGGGACGTGTTGGTCACGCAGTACGTGCAGAGGGAGGCTCGGGAGAGAGCCGTCTCTGAAGGCACGGTACGTGGTGAACTCACCGTCAGCACCCCCGTCTTTGACCTGCTCGAAAGTATTGCAAGGTTACTCGCCAGAAATCTGATTGCACTTCAAGACCGAAGGGAGGAAACTGCACGGGAACTCCGTCAGCAACAAGTACTCCAAAGGTACGAAGAGCGGAACCATAGAGAGGAAAAGAGGGAGACAAGCCGACGCCGTACCTCTGGCACTTAATGCCCCTACGGCCAAACAAAGACAAACATACCACTGCCACCGAAGGAGTAGACGAGGGAACTGTACGGAGATCTCTTCGTATAAAAGAATAGGCTGAGCGGAGACAACGGTTAAGGGAGGTTGCTGACTCGAAGAGCCCTGAGAAACGTAGTAGAAGTCGGAGTCGTAGTCGGGAGAGACAACGGCCGTGTACATGGAAGGAGTTGGCGGAGGTCGCCAGGAACCTGCCACTTCCAAACATAGCAGAGGAAGATCTCGCCAACCAAGCCCCACACTCGGCGTCGAGTGAAGAAGACTCTGGAGCCGAGTCGCAGAGCAACCCATCAGAGTATTCTGAACAAAGAGAGGAGGCGATACGGGACCTGCACGAAGAGGTCGCCAATATTTTTGAAGCAACATTATTCGGCATCAGGAATTTGTCCTTGTTAGAGGAAACCAAAATAGGAGGGTCAGATCCAGAAACCCCGAGAAAGAGGGACTATAGGAGTGAGGGTGACCAAAGCCCTGCGGACAGGGGTCCAACCAGGTCAATAGCGTAAGGTACCTTCCAGACACATAATACCTTTCGGGCATATAGTAACTTCCAAGTGCTACATAAAACCCTCCAGACAAAAACAATGGCACACACCCCGGAGAAACAAAAGCTTCCAAAATTCATGGGCGACGGGTCGAAGGATCCCGTACGACATTGTAAGACATGCGTGACCATTTGGGAGGCAAATGGCCAGGACAACCAGGATTACTGGTTGAAGGCATTTCCAACCACTCTACGAGGAATAGCAATTGATTGGTATACAGACCTGGATGCCCAATATAAAACGTCCTGGAGCAATCTGAAGAAGGCTTTCCAAGAGGAGTTCAAACTCCTACGGGATGACAATGAAATCGTGGCAGAGATTTACAATACCAAGTAGGGAAAAAGTGAAAGTGTGCGGGCATATAACAAAAGGCTGAGGGAACTACTCAACAAAATGGAGAACCGCCCGGCTGATGGCCTCAAGAAGAGATGGTTTGTTGAAGGACTGGTACCGTCTCTCAAACGGAAGATGAAGGTGGTCCCTCCGCCCTCGTATGACGAAGCATACAACCATGCGATGGATATTGAAAGTGAAAATAAGACATCCCGAGGGAAGCGTTGGGTGAGCGATGGTGACAGTGCGGATGAAGACAGCGATGGGGAGTCCAAAACTGTGCAAGCACTCCAAAGGGATATGATGAGGATGATGAAAGAACTAAAGGCTGACAAAGAAAGTGGCAAAAAAGGAAAGGAACTATGGTGCACCGAGTGCAAAACAGAAGGGCACACTAAGGGGAGTTGCCCTCGTAAAGCTTTCTGTGACATCTGCCAAGTAATGGGGCATTCCATTAAGGAATGCTTGTACAATTTGAAAGCACGGAGCACACAAGTGCTCTACGCCCAACCCGACCAAGTCACACAGCCAACGACACCTCTGAAGCCGGCAGCAAACTCTGACGCCTCTCCTGGAGGGTATTGAAACAACCAGCGGGGTAACAACAGGCCTAATAATAACACACTGAGGAGTAGAATTCAATACGACGCAAAGGGACGACCCATGATCCAATGCCGGAAATGCAACAAATGGGGTCACTTTGCGCGGGAATGTCAAAATGGAGATGATGTAGGAAGTTTGTTGTGCAAATGGTGCAGTCTGGGGAATCATGAGGACACAGAGTGTCCAAAGCAAAAAGGGGTGAATATGTTGGAGGTAGAAGAATCGGAGGAAGGCGTACTGGCAATCACAAGATTGCAAAACAAGAAAGCCATGTATCCTAACCCTCGCACGGAGAAGGAAAGACTCCAGAAAGCTAGGGTAGATATTGAGCGGGCGATGACAGAAGAACGGAGGGCCTCGCACCCGGCTGCCAGTACCCCACTCCAATCAAGACCGAAGAAAACTATCATTAAGCAAATGTTACAGACCACTATACTCGTACGAGTATCTGACCTTCTACTGACCATGCCACAGTTGAGGATGGCCCTGACAAATGCAGTCGGTGACAGGAATACCAGACGATGACAGAACCACATAGTACGACTCCGGTGAAGGAACCTGTTACGGATGCCATGAACCCTATGCTGCTCACAATAAGCATTGGACAAAAACCTGTCGTGGTGGAGATGGACATAATGGGACAAAAGCTCACAAACACCATTGTGGATGGCAGGTCCGGAGTCAACGTGCTACCGGAAGAAACTTGGAGAGGTCTTGGCAAGCCTACTCTCTGGCCACCAACATTCCATCTCGTGAATATGTTGGAGGTAGAAGAATCGGAGGAAGGCATACTGGCAATCACAAGATTGCAAAACAAGAAAGCCATGTATCCTAACCCTCGCACGGAGAAGGAAAGACTCCAAGAAGCCACGACAGATATTGAGCGGGCGATGACAGAAGGAGGGCCTCACACCCGGCTGCTAGTACCCCACTCCAGTCAAGACCGGAGAAAACTATCATTAAGCAAATGTTACAGACCACTATACCCGTACGGGTATCCGACCTTTTACTGACCATGCCACAGTTGAGGATGGCCCTGACAAATGCAGTCGGTGACATCACCATCGGCCAGGAACACCAGACGATGACAGAACCACATAGTACGACTTCGGTGAAGGAACCTGGTACAGATGCCATGGACCCTATGTTGCTCACGGTAAGCATTGGACGAAAACTTGTCGTGGTGGAGATGGACATAATGGGACAAAAGCTCACAAATGCCATTGTGGATGGCAGGTCCGAAGTTAACGTGCTACTAGAAGAAACTTGGAGAGGTCTTGGCAAGCCTACTCTCTGGCCACCAACATTCCATCTCGTGAATATGTTGGAGGTAGAAGAATCGGAGGAAGGCTTACTGGCAATCACAAGATTGCAAAACAAGAAAGCCATGTATCCTAACCCTCGCACAGAGAAGGAAAGACTCCAGGAAGCCAAGGCAGATATTGAGCAGGCGATGACAGAAGAATGAAGGGCCTCGCACCCGGCTGCCAGTACCCCACTCCAGTCAAGACAGGAGAAAACTATCATTAAGCAAATGTTACAGACCACTATACCCGTATGGGTATCCGACCTTTTACTGACCATGCGACAGTTGAGGATGGCCCTAACAAATGCAGTCGGTGACATCACCGTCGGCCAGGAACACCAGACGATGACAGAACCACAGTACGACTCCGGTGAAGGCACCTAGTACGGATGCCATGGACCCTATGTTGCTCACGGTAAGCATTGGACAAAAACCTGTCGTGGTGGAGATGGACATAATGGGACAAAAGCTCACAAACACCATTGTGGATGTCAGGTCCGGAGTCAACGTGCTACCGAAAGAAACTTGGAGAGGTCTTGGCAAGCCTACTCTCTGGCCACCAACATTCCATCTCGTCGGTGCAGATCAAAACGACATCAAACCACTCGGGACTCTCATGGCACAAAAGGTGGTGGTCGGGACACAACAATTCCTTCTGGACTTCGTAGTCATCCCACTGGAAAGAAAAGCGTGTGACGCCCTCCTGGGAAGAGGATGGCTGATCATGGCTAGAGCCAATCATAACTGGAAGAATAATACACTCTCAATCGAGAGTGAAGGTCATAAGTATGTGATTGACCTGAGGAATCAGTCTGTCAGTGAAGAGCTCGCGTCATCTGACTCCGACTCGGAGGACTCAAATAGATGGGAGTGGGGTTCCGAAGGAGACAGAGGAGGGAGGGAACCCACCAAGGAAGGAGTGTTGGAACTGGACGGATGCTCTGAAGATGGAACTAGTTCATTGGCCGGACTCTTCCATTGGCAGATGGAGGACTACGAGGTCTTCCACCTGGAGTGCCACATGCTGCAAATATGTGAGATTGGGGAATCAAGTGGCGATACGAAAGAGCAGTCATTTGCCCCAGAGTACGGTAGGTACAAGGAAGGGATGGCACGGGTGGATGACACACCAGCCCACCAGTTGGAACGAGACAAACCCATCAAGTATGAGGAAAGGGATGTGAAAAAAGTCAATCTAGGCAAGGATGAGGACCCGCAGGTGATACTCATAGGGGATGACTAGAACCCCATACTGAAGGCGGCGGCCTTCAGGATATTCCTGGAATACAAGGATGTCTTTGCCTGGACCTACAAGGACTTGAAGGAGGTACTGAAAGTTAGAAATGAAAAGTACGTGGAAGAAATAAAAAGGCCAAGGTTGATAAGCATAAAAAAATTAAAGGGTAACGCAAAGGTGATGGAAATAAGTAAGGGAAAAATACAATTAATAAGGAGGCAATTATTTTATAAAAAAGTTAATAAAATATTTAAGCCTAACCCTAATCCTGAAAAGGTCAAATGATTATATAAAGCCCTACAGAGCCCATTTGTACACAGCACACAGGCAAAATCAAGGTAGTGGGAGCAAAACCGGCAAAGGAGAGAAGGCAAGAGCAGGAAGAGACGTACGGCCAGCATGCACAGCCAGGGAGTGGAGCCCGTACGGTGTACGGATTGCACGTACGGACAGGGAGGAGACACAACCCAGCACAGCCAAGGAGTTGAGTCCGTACGGCGTATGGCGGAGCATACCAAAGCAATCCGTACGGCATAGCACATCATTCCATACGGTATAGAACAACAAAGCACCCCGTACGGCATACGGCAAATACTGCACAGGGAACAATGTACGGTGTCCGTATGGCAAATACTGCACGTGGAACATTGTATAGCGTACGGTAAAGTCGTACGATGCACTAGGGAAGCAAATCGAAATAGATCGTACGGCCACGATACATGTACGACAACCCAAGCCAGAAGGTGTACGGCAAGCAGGAAGGAACCATACAGACGACAGGGAGCAGACCGCACGGTGTTGTATGGGGAGCGAGGGAGAGAAGTCCCTATGGAAGCGGTTCATACAAAACTCGAAGGCATTAGTGTGGAAATTTGTGCCATTCGTACGGTGGTATGTGTAGAGCTCACAAAAATTGAAGAGGCTGTACGGTCAAAGGAGGGAGGTGTACGAACCTATTCGTACATCGTACAAGCAACAGCAGGCACGATGGTTCGTACAAATTGGCGGGGCACACTTGGAGACCATTATAATAACGGTCAAGGATTGGACAAAAACAGGAAAACAGGGCAAAGCAGTTACAGTGCAACCATGACCGCTACAGACCCAGCCAGCAGCAGCAAGAAGGCCAAAATCAAGCCAAAAGTGCAGAAGGATCCGGAGGGAATCACTGCGGAGAATGTAGCCTTTGAGAGTGTGACTGGCAGCGAATTTCGTACTTGGTGAAAGGAAACTTCCCACGACCATGTGATAAAGGACTCCCTCAGGAAAGCACAGGTAGACCATGCCATTTAGATGCCGACATTCAACATCAAGGATTTTGAGCTGGTGCTACGAACTATGGTATCCGGATACAACCGCCAGGAAAGGGCTTCCATCATTCAGTTCCAGGGCTGCACGATACGAGTTTCCTTCAAGGCAGAAGATTTCAAAAGGGTATTTGGTATACCCGAGAAGGGGGCATCTGCAGCGACACCAGCCAAGAAGCTCACCAAGGAGAAGAAACAGTGGCTGTTGGACTTGGTATGCAGAGATGACCTCACAGAAGAGCAATGGAAGAGTGCCTGGTCTAATAGCAGGGGATTGAAGCGTGCATTTTTCGCACCAGGAGAATGGAGAATGTTGATGGACTTGGTAAAAAGCCAGCTCACGAGAGCCAGTTGTGCATCCGACATAGCCCTCTGGATGATAGGGTTAATGAATGGGATTAAATGTGGCAAAGTGTACAACTGGGGGCAACTTTTGGCGGAAAGAATTCATGATTTCCTCAAGCTGGAACACAAGACATTTTACATGTGCCACCATGCCATCAACCTATTTCTGGATGTCGTACGCCTGCAAATACCACCAGAAATGTGGGGGACTTTCGAACCGTGCGGAAGGGCGGAACCTAATAAGCTGACCATGTAGTATTATGCCCATCTAGACACGCTTGGTGACACCGCGCAGCCAACAAAGAGGAGGAAGTTGGATGTGGCCATAGAGGTTGAAGATGACAGTAGTATCGAAGATTCTGAGGAAGAGGCCGAAGAGACTGAGGAGCAGGAAAGTGGCGATGAGGGATTCCGTATGGCACCACACACAGCAAGAGAGGAGGAAGGGGAAGCAGAATCGCAGCAACAGGAAGAGGAGGAAGAGGAACAGTAGCATGGAGGGCTACGGGCACAGTGGAAGGGCACGCGGGTGAAATTTACACCTTCAAAATTATTCTCTTCAGCACACTTGGTACCACAGGAGGCACTTATAGTAGCTAGTCTGGTCGGAGACGTACAACCAGTAGGGGTGTTGTTCCGGAAAATCAATGAAGGAGAACCACCGGCACAACGGCGGGTGTCAATGCCGCAAATAAGTTTAACTGTACTTGAATCGCAAGTTGTACCAGCCACGAAACGTACCAGTATGGCAGACCGGACGATGGCAGAGGAGGTCGTACAGCATAGTCCGAATAAAATAGCTCAGGAAACGGTCGTACCAAGGGAAGAAGAGGTAGTCGTACAGGGAATCGGTACTAGTACGATAGGTTTAGGTACTGGCACAGCAGCTACTAGTACGACATGTACTAGTACGGTACCAACATGTACTAGTGTTGTACCAGCAAGTACTAGTACATGTTCAGGTACTAGTAGGGTGCCAGTAGGTACTAGTACGGTACCAACAGTTACTAGTACGACAAGTACTAGTACGGTACCAGCGGAGAAAGATGAGTCAGGGGATGTATCGATGACAGGAGATGGTCTGGAAGAGTTGGCAGTACTAGAGACACTAATGGATGAAGATATAGATGCATTGTTGGATGGGTGGCTGGGGTAGTTTGCACTCACACCTCACCCTTCCCCCCTCGCCTTCACCACACGCCATGGTCATTGGACCGAACCAGACACAGAACAAGACCACCCCTATCACAGATCAGGATGAGAGGATGTTTGCTGAGGAGCAGAATAGAGCAATAGGAAGTGGTGGACAGAGCCCGAGGATCCTCAATGTTGGGGAAAGCAGGCCGGAAGGAATACTGGCAGGACTTCACCTCACTCCACCAGATCCTAGCGATCCAGCAGGCTCGCTCCAGCGATTTTTTTGGGAGCTACAGGGGATTTCAGATGTAGCATGTGGAATGGCACAGTTGACTAGGCAGATGGAGGCCGGCAACTCCCACGACGCTAAGAAATTGCGCCACTTCATGACTTTTGGATGTGCAGACGAGTTTGTGTGCCACTTTGAGCAGCAGGGGTGGCCAAACAGTAGTATGTCGGAGATGGTACCGGAATGGAAGCGCATGCGACTAGTGGAAGGAGTGAGCACCTTGGGCGCCACCTTGCGCAGTATGGAAGGATCCTTTCGGGATGTGTACCTGCAGATGCGACAGAGTCAAATAGAGCAGCAGGCTCAACGGCTGTATGTGGCAAAACTGGAGAAGGAAGGGGAGAAGTGTGCACAGCGAGCCGCAATAGAGAAGAACCTGAGGGATGAGCTAGAAACGAAGGTGACTACTTATGAGGCCCGTTGCAGCATGCAGAAGGAGGTGCAAGTACTGGCAGCAAAAGTGGCCGAGCTTACCTTATAGATGGAGCAAAAAGACCAAAAACTGTTGGAGGCCGCACACATGGTGAAGAAGGCATGGGAACGACAGCTGATGGCAGAGAAGAACCTCAGACTCCACACAGGGCAACAACCTTCTTCTTCGACCACTACAGGGACGCCTCGTCCCCCTTCTCAGTCCTAGTCTTTTGTTTTGTATTCCAGCACCTATTGTCTTAGTCGTCTGGAAGACGACTACTTTTTCAGGGGGGGCTGATGTTAGGGGTCAATAACACATGTTAGTTTGTAGTTGGGATAGGTGTTATATTTATGTTTATGTTTGAGTTGCCAAGAGGTTCTCGTGGGGTAGTTGGTAGTTAGTGACGGTTGGCAACTTGGCCAACTATTGAGTCTATATATGATTCGGATGGAACCTCGGCAAGGGGTATTATACTGACATATTCTTGATAATTCAATAAAGATATCATTCTTCTGGTATAGCTATTGTTATTGTTACTTATGCTTTGATATATGAATGTTATGTTACATGAATAGTTGGTACGTGTGGGAAATCCTTGTTTTATCCGTGAGTTTACCAACCTCACATTAAGGACTAAACAGATGGGATGTAACCCACATTTAGTATAACTAGCCTACGTGTTATGTTCGAACTCTCATGTTTCGTGGCCTTGATGCGACAAGATTTGGTGTGATCTCTAGAGTTCAATTTTCTATACCTTCCCTACCAACATCATCCCCCCTTCTAAACTTTGACTTGTCCTCAAGTCAACTTTGTTTCGCTGGAAGGATATCCTTATATATCTCCTAGAGGCTTTGAACATTATTTTCCCATTGAATCATGTGACCAATTGTAGCTGTTGGATGTGGATTTGGAGTTGCAAAAATTGTTGTTTCGCTTCTATAATAGAGTTGCGTATTTGGAGGGTCTAGGAAAAGTGTTGTGCATCTTGAAGTATGTTGGTGATATAGGCCAACCATAAATTAACAAGTTTTCTTAATTGATGAAACCAGTGTTGGGTCTTGTCCTTCTACTGTTGTTGGTATTGGTCATGCAAGGTTTCTATGTCTACCCAAGCCTTTCCATCCGGATCCTTTAGTGCATCATGGTTGGTGGTTTTGTGATGATCTCCAACTCCAGGTTATCCATCTGAGCTTTGAGTGGGGCCACTACCGTTGGCCATTGTAAGAAAAACTAATATAAGTTGTTCACATCCCCTTCAGTATTCTTCATTGTGTTGATGTGATTCTCCAATGCAGAGCAGGTAGTGGCACCCTTTCACCTTCATCCATTCTAGTCTTGGTAAGATCGATAGTCACTTGTTGCCGCAAAGTATCCTTTTTCCAGTGTGGTATCCTTGATTAATTCCTCTATTAGGATCCTTAGTTGTACTGGCAATGGTTGGGATGGGTCCCCTTGTAGATGAGGGAACTTAAGTTGTATTTCCTTGATCAAGTCTTCTATTTGGTCCACATTGTCCACATGTTGTTTCAGGAGCTCCTCTCTGGCTATCTAGTGTAGGATATCCCCTAACTGAAACTTATGTGCTAGTGTGATACTACTGAAATCCACTTGTGACTCAACAAAAGGCAACTGGAAGTGCTATGGAGGGGATACCGATTGTAGTTGCTTTTGTTTGGCCAAAAAATCCTTAATATTTTGTATCATAGATTGTGCAAAAGATGATAGTGTGTCCAAGGACCTTGGAGGTTGAGAAGATTGCTCAGATGATATAGCTTTACATTTTGCTTCTTCCTCGCATAATGTCTAATAAGCCTTTGCAATGGCTTCCCTTATATCTACCCTGACTATGTTGATGACCTTCAGCTTTTCTAGCATCAACCTATCCAGTCTTTTCTTGGTCCAAATTTCTTTGGTTTGTATCTCCAAAATGCATTTCTTTTGTGGAAGGGTAAATGCTAGGGCCACTTCATCAAGTGATTGTGTTTTGAGTTGTTGCTCATCTTTTGCTGCTCTTTCTCGATGTTCTTTTAATGCTTCAGTGAGGAGTTTGGAAAGATATGCATCAGATCCTCTAGTGTTTTGTTGGAGGCCACCAAAGGTCGGATTCTTGCATTTTTTGTTAGCACCTTATTAGTTGCGGTCAACTCTTGGTAGATTGTGAGAGTATCCTTCATCACCTTCCTGTCAAATAACCTACTGTATACTTTATCTTCATCAATTGATCTCGATGGCTAGGTCCGAGGTATCTTTTGGACCTTTTTATGTTTCTTCTTTACTGTCAATTACCTCTGGGGAGACCAGTTCGTGTGCTTTTTCCTTCCTCCATTTTTGTTTTCTTTTTCTACACTCATTTGTAATAGTGCCTTTGAAGCTTC
Source organism: Cryptomeria japonica (assembly GCF_030272615.1). Classification (NCBI taxonomy): domain Eukaryota; kingdom Viridiplantae; phylum Streptophyta; class Pinopsida; order Cupressales; family Cupressaceae; genus Cryptomeria; species Cryptomeria japonica. Next base: position 576,922,750 of record NC_081406.1, read on the forward strand.
TCTTTCAATTGACTCTCTTCATGAAGAGGTAGTGGGGGGTGGCCGAGGTATCAAAATTTACTAAAAAATCATCTCGAACTTCATCCCAATTGTTGTTATGTTGAGGATACTTTTTCATATACCAATCTAATTCTTCTTTCCTTGAGGACACGAAGTCCAATAGTCTCTACTTGTATTCTTTCACACCTCTTCTCGCCCACCTCTTCTCTCCCATAATGATTCCAATAAAAAAATCTATTTGGCGGCTTCAATAACATCCTGGCCAAAGATTGGAATCTTGTTTCAAGCTTCCATTTTTTGTGGTTTCTTCTCTGATATAGATCTTCAGAATTGAGGGCTTTGTTTTTTTCTTTCTTAATGCTTTGAAATATTCAGGGCTTCTCCTCTCTGCCCTTATCTCATTCCAATTTGGTATCAAAGAATTTGTTTCCCAAGAGATCTCTTGTGCTGCCTTTGCTTCTTTCTTTTCTTCTTCTTTTGTTAGTGGTGTTTCTTCTACTGAAATTCTACTACTTTTATATGGCTGTAATTAGCCCACAAAAATGTGTTTATAATTTATAGAAGACGGAACAGAGAACTATGGAAAATACTTTGCCCCAACATGCTGTCACGAGACACAAAATTAATTGTTTTCCAAGTAAAATCCCAAAATTAATTGAATTTTGCAAATAGGCTATAATAAAATTTGAATTCCCCGACTTTATTCAATCAAACATCAAAAGATCAAGTCTTGTCTTCTACCTCCTGCATCATGCTTTGGTTCCCTCAACCCTCTATTTTCTTCCATGTCCCACCATGCTTCTATTTCTCCATTCCTGCTGAGATCTCAATATAGAAGAACCATAAACTAAAACTGTTGTCTTGTCCTACCATCGTTTGTGCTCCTATTTAGACGGAGAGACTTGCTCCTATCCATACACTCTCGGCTTGCAAAAATGGTATTCCATTTTCTTCAAGTACATTGTGATTGTATTTCATGGCTGTTCATCCCCTTTGCCATCATTGCACTTGCCAAGGCCAATTGTTGCTCTAAGCAGATTTGTTTGTTCCAAATGTAGGTATCATTAGTTATTGTGCTTTCATTTCTAAACTTAACATTTCAAATAAGTTACATTATTTTTCAACATGGTTTATGATATACTTTAAATCTGTGCTCATTCATTTTTATATATTTGTAAGGCAAATCAATAAATATGAGTTAAATATAAAAACAGCCGCGTTCATTCATTTATACATGCATAAATTTTCAAGATATATTCTTTTTTTGAGTTAAAATTATACATTTTCTCTACAATAAATGTATTTGTATCTAAGTTCTAAAATAATAAAGATGTCAATATTGTATTATTCAAACTTAAGATTGAAATCCTTTTGCCTTTTGTTTGGCTCAAGAGGAATTGGAATTTATCTTGGTCAAAATCAAACACAAGATTGACCTTGTGTCTATGACATTAAGTAGGGTATTATAAACTATTAATCATAAACATCAAACTAAGCCCAGTAAATGCATTCTCAGGTGTGAAAGGGATATATAATGGTGCAGCCAATTCAATGGATTTTAGCAGAACATAGTTTACTTTCGCATTAGAATTGGCTTGGTAATTTTTTGCCAACATCAACAGAAAATCATACCATCTGCAAATCATCTATCATTTGGATACCTACTAATAATTTCATTGAAAACCATGTTTGAAACATAGAGTAGACAATTATTCCCATGGGCAGAAAATTTTAAATAAAAGATTCAAAAAGAACTTCAAAAGAAAGCAAGCATATACCATTCAAAATATGCAATGGAGCTTAGTGCAAAACCATTTTATACCAAAGTTATTTTCCTTCCAAATGCAACCATGTCATGTTCCCTTCTCAAGAAAGAACTTAATTGAAAGCCCATAGCCTATTTCTATTTCCTATAGGCTAAGGGACAAAATAAGGGAAACAATTTCACAATAGCATTACAATTTGGGGCCCAATTATCTTCTCAAAAAGGTTAAATGTTATTATTGACGATCGTCTAACTAAGACATTATAAGGCCTATGTATTACTTTATTCTTAAGTACATTTTAATTCACTTAGAGAGAAAAGAGAAAATAATAAAGGGCCCAAATTGGAGGCACCTATATAAGAGAGGCAAGCGGCTAAAGTAATAGATCCATTTGTCATTATTTTGAATTTAATTTGCAAATTTGACAATCAAGAATGAGATCCCTTGGTTGTGAAATCCCGAGGATGAATACCCTATTGGTTTCAACTTGTAGATTTGAGGACGGCAACCCTCTTATCCAATTGGTGGCAGTTCCATTCCAGACTTGCAATTGAATTTATTGTGACACTTATTTCAGCTGGAACAATTTAATCTTGCATGTAAATCAACCTATTTCCAATTTTGTTTAATGTGTGGAGGTGTCTATAGCTGCAACTATTTTTGTGACACTTTATATGTCTGATCCCAATTATTAGCAGCACTCTCAGCAGCCTCCTTGCAGCCTTGAGGGTGGCCATACAATATAAATTCCAACTGCCAGCTATAGTGTTTGGTGGCCGTTTTGTGCCATTCCCAGGCTGCAACTAATCTGATCAGCAGCAGCATCACTACTCAGTCCTATCCATTCAGTTTGTGAGTGCAACTAATCTGATCAGCAGCAGCATCACTACTCAGTCCTATCCATTCAGTTTGTGAGTTGATTAATTGCATCTTGCATGAAATAAATCGACAATTTTGGCACCCTAATTCAGATCTCATAAATTCACCATTTTTTATGCTGTATGCTGGTTAACTACTGATTATTAACATTAAAATACTGCTATAAATGAGAAAAGTTATATTTACAATTTCAAGGCTTCTCGGGTTTCATTAATCGCTATTTATTTATTATTATTATTATCATTAGGGGATCTGATCTAACATCATATCTGATTTTGAGGGCTTCTAAAAATTGATTTTCCATTAATAGTCTTCCAGAACTGCAATATGTTAGAGCTTGTTTTAATGCTGAAATTTCATTTTGCTGAACAGCATTAGGTTAGAGTTTAGCAATTTTCGCATTTCATTTCAATCTTCTATAATCAGAAAAATACAAAAAAAAATGCATATTTTCCTAGTGTTCCTCATTGGGGACATCATAAACCATCAATACAACATCTAAAAAATATGAGAAAGAAAGATATTACATTAATGTCCACAAGTGACCAAAGTAGATCAATGGGACTCAAAGCACAAGTTACTAACAGCATGTAGGGGTGTTAAAGTAACTCCCAGAATTGATAAAGAAACAAACAATAAAAAAACTAACTAAAGGAGCTAAGAATAATCGTGTAGCACATTACATTGTTAAGAACTAAACATGAATTACCTTTTGAATCATAGTATTCTGGTTTGTCATAGAAAAACTTGGCTTCACGCAGCCTATGTCGCTTGCCATCAGTTCCTGCAAATTGGAATGTAGTATGCACTGCATATGGATCCAAATTTAGTTGCACATATTGGGCCTGTAATTTTACAGAGATTAATCAGACAGCCACCAATAGAAGGATCTATTTCAACAACAAAAGATAATGTCAGAAGCATGCTTGAAGGGGTGTTAAAAGAAGCATGCTAATCACAAAATAGAAACCCAAAAGAATTCTTCACTTCTTATTGAGTCCAAAATACATATCACCATACAATATCTCCAACGTAAGACATTATGTACTCTACCTGAACAAAATATGTATGTCCACTGCAAAAGATACTTGCAGGTAGAATGCCAAGCTTAAGTATGCCATCAAAAGCATAAACAAGGCCACTTTCTGCATCAACAGCTGGGCCAAAACGCCTATGCATAAGATCATTAAAACCATTTTGATCCCAGATTTTGTCATCTGCTATAAGCATCTCATGCCATTCCTTTGCTAATTTTTTCGTCACATTTGATGAACGCCAGTGGAAAATTCCAATATTGAATGGACCTGTCACTGATAATATAAAAATTAATAGTTAGTTGACAAGATCTCTCAACAAAAATGTCATCAGTAGATTCAACTCCCATTTTCATAGTGCATATGACTACAATCCTCAATTAAAGACTTAATTTCTTTTGTTTTATATTAACTTTCTTTTTAATGCTTTGCAAATATGATGATTTTCAATACACTTACTTATCAATCAGTTTAAAACCTTATCCTTTTTTTATTCTCCACAGCGATGAGCCAAAAGAAAAGAAATACAATGAGGATTTTAGAATAAAGTATTCGTAAGAAGCAATATACTTTATATGGATAATTTGGCACGCATTTTATAGAATTGAAAACACTTTAATAGTATTGGAAACTATTCCTATGCATTTAGAGAAGATAATGTTATTATTTATAGAACACTATAGAAAGTACTCAACATTCCTAGTGAAGCAAACCTCACATTGTTTTGACTAGTCAATTTATCAAAGAAATTTCTATATTTATTATTAAAAATGGAATGTATTTACTCACGAGTGTACCTCAGATATAATACGCCTCTTAAAGAGAAAGATTATAGTATATTAAAGTGACCTTGGCATTGATCGACTAAGAAGTCTGTCATACTCTCACTTATCTTGCAATAGCTTGAACGCATATGGAACTAAAGCCTATTCTTAGAAAGGAAATGAAATTATTACTTTATATTAATAACCTGCATGAAGGGATAGGACAAATTGTGCAAACAAGCGAGCGCAGAGAAGGGAGGAAAAAAGAGGGACTACATAGGTTGGAACATTTTGGGGGAGATGAAAGAAATTGAAGCTAAATTAGGCCACTGCCTGGAGATACTGAGCACATCATCTTCCTAGGCCTCCATAGAAAAAAAAAAGAGAGAGAGAAAACTTCATGGACTAGGGCAAGAAGAATCAGAAATGAATTGGGAAAAACTGAAAATGAAATGGTCAAATTTATTAATGGGGCTATGGAGTTCAGAAGTTTGGGTTACCAAGGACAAAAGCAATGAAGAAAATGGCAAACAACTAGATAAAGGATTGAGGATTGAGATTGGAAACTCCCCAATGTGTTTGAACTTTGAATGACGAGGTGAATATAAAGACGTGTATGAGAGAACTTGATGATATAAATTACTGAATGCATTCCTATCATCTCTAAGTCCAAACAAAGTTTTGGATCAGGTTACAACAATATTACAATATAGACCTAATTTGCAAATTCATTGGAACCTAAACAAGCAAGGAAAGTCTAAAACAGTGGATAAGAGAAAAATTCTGCTCTATGCATGCCCATAGATAATATTTTTGGAAAGGGTAACTAAGCAACATAGCAAAGAACGGTAAATAGAAAAAGACTCTTTAATGTGGAACATGGTTTTATAGAAACATTGGATTATACATTGAGACATTAGTCACTATTATTCAATCTTGACGAAGAGACAATCAAGAAAGCACCCTTGAGGATGAGTAGATGCCTTGGTCCACTAGATGTAAAGAATTGTCCTCATGCCAAAATGTTTGTTGATACTAGAGGCTAGTTTGTTGACTCATGGCCAATCCTGGAAGCCCTAAGAATATGTGCTTCATCTGGGGTTTGGCACCAAAATCCAGATTATTAATGTTTTCCTTTTAGATGCTTTAAAGGTAATAAGATTAGCCACATCAAGAAAAAATTGTCCAGACATATTCAGTAAGGCAGAGGAATAATGGAATAATGGCACCTTTGAGCACTAGAAGGTCATGTTCAAATGAAGAAACTATAAACATTTTTTTTACAAAAGAAAAATACACTACTACAGATATCTTAAATACGTCTATCTAAAAGATGCCAAAAGATATCAATCCCAAGGCACCTATCTAACTTATTTGACAAATTTAATATAGGTGCCTCAAGCCTGATATCTCTTGACATCTTTTAAATAAATGTGTTTAAGATATCTATACTAGTTTTATTCTTTATATAGCTCTTAATATTAATAAATGTCATAACAATATATTGCATTTAATTTCAAAATTGTTGAAAAAAATGTAATATCCCTAGTTTTCAAGGATTCTCCAGTAGTTTTCACACAATTTAAATCGTGAATCACAACACGTGGACGGTTGTGTACAAAGGATGATTGATTTTTGCATGCCTTCACCATTCTCGTCATGGCAAGGCTCCATTGTGTGAGTTGGGTAACTAAACAACGAATCTATATATACCAAGGAGTTTGGCATTCAAAGGGTTGGTCACTGAATTAATTTTGGCTCCAATTCTGTGTACAAATCTCTCTAGGGTTTCAAACATTGATGTAAATGAAACGATAAGTTCTATAACAATGTAGGAAGGTTTCATCATGTACATTATTATGACAAACGTCTCCATGACTGTTTGTAGCGATTTAGGTAAATAACCTGATTGCAATTAGATATTTTCCTTTGCCACATTTGTTGGACCAAATATATTTAGGGTATGGTGCATGTGTGATAGTGCAATGTCCCCTTTCCTAAACACTTCATCTTGGTGGACCATTAGCCTATTCAGTGAGTTCCTGTAGGCTAATGAGTTAGGGTTAGGGGGCTCATGATGACAGTTTGATCCAACTTTTGGCAGTGACACGTATTTTTGAGCTCAGGCAGTGGAGATGTGCATAATAATAATAAAATATAAATATAAATATAAAAGAATATAATTAAATTTTAATTAAGTTAATGAATGGGAAAAGGACATGAAATGAAAAGCTGTGACTCCCTCAAACATGAGATGTAAAAGGAAGAAGAGAACCTCATTTGAGGAGGATAATTTGGGAACCAGAAGTGCAGATCTGGTTTAAGTAAGGAGTGCAGAACTGATTGTGAAAGGTTGTGTCCCTTTCAAAAGACAGAAATAATATAGAGTCACACTCTTTTAAAGGGTGCTAAGGGTGAAGGGTGTGTCTCTTGCCAAAGGGCATACATGATGAAGAGGTGTGACTCTCCCTCACATTGGAGGATATAAAGTGGAGAAGTTTTCATTTGAGGAGGGATCCATGGAATAAAAAAAAATATATGAAGCATTAGAAGCAGATTTAGGAGCAGACCTAAGTCAGAATTGTAAGAAAATCTGGAACAATGATACGAACATTTATCGAAGAGATCAGAACACAAGTACAAATCTGCAAACAATAATAAAGCAGGCATTGAAGGAAAAGAAGAGGAAATATTAAATCAATAACCAAAGGATCAGACTTGATGGAATAGAAAGGATTCACACACACACACACACACACATATATATCTGAGTATAGGCAGCAGATCAGATTGATATAAACAGTATACCTGTGCATTTAAAGAGGGAAACAACATCAAACTCAATCTGTCCAAATTACCACAACAGACTGAAAATAGACAACCTGCAATAATTCTACAAGTATATTGTGCAAGATTTAGTGTCCTCCCAAAAGGGGACATTACAGAGGATTATTTGGTGATTTCATCCAAGAATCAAAGTTGGGCTTCATTGTTGGTTTGATATCTTAAACTTGATTCAAAGTTGGGCTTCATTGTTGGTTTGATATCTTAAACTTGATTCACAGAGTATTCAGAGAGAATCAAGAGTGATTGTTTGCAGCAGATTTTAGAGAAAAATATATCTTTCTTGCTAGCCATACTTCCTTCTTGTTGGTGATACAAGCTTGTTGGGGACGTGGGAGCTCTATGAGAGCGGACACATAGGGTTTGTGCCTGATTTTATGGCTGGTTGAGGTTGCCTAGGCCTGCAAATCACTGGCTATTGTTTGTGAGCAGATTCAGAGGTATTTTAGAGTGTGGCGTCTAGGGTTTGGACTCCCAATTTGCTGATTTTTACTGATATTCAACAAAATAATTGGAAACAGCAAATGGGTATGTTTGATATTTCATTGTAATCCTATTTCACCATCTGGGTATTTCAAAGTTTGACGATATACTGAACTTTTAGTCTATTAGTGGTTGTTGATGTATTGAAATATTATTTCAGTTGTTTATAGTATTATACATATATGTATTGAAATATTATTGATGTATTGAAATATTATTAGTGTGTGTGTGTGTGTGTGTGTGTGTGTGTGTGTGGACATTTACTTGTGTGTACATGTACACATACACACACACATACATACATATACATATATATATACACACATACATACATACATATATGTATACACACACACACACACACACACACACACACACACACACACATACATATATATACATACATACATACATACATACATATATATATATATATATATATATATATATTGTTGTACCATTATGCATCTTCGTCTATTTCTGTAACAACTCAAAACAGAAAACAAAGAAACAAAAACAAGGGTGTATGTTACAATGATATCAGAGCAATGTATCCTGCCATCCTAAAAGGTTCAGCATGATACAACAGTGATATGTCAAGGTTAGAGCATCAGCCTTTCACACATCACTACAACACCCATAGAAATAGGTCTAATCCTAACTCGGCAGTAGAAGAATAGAGAGCAACAAATATGGGTGATAGGGACCTAGAAGGAGAACGTTTCCTAAACATGTTAGATACTCTTCTTAGAGAGGATCAAGTTGTAGATTAGAGAGCATAGGAAACAAATCAGCATCTTGGACAGTTGGATGAATTTATAGCTCGTCAAATGGGGGTTAATAACAACAACAATAACAATAATGTGGGTGCAAACAATGGAGGCAAGAATGGACACCACGGTGGTAATAATGGTAACAATGGTCAAGGGGATAACTCGGTAAATAACAGAAATACAAATCAGCAAGCAAGGACAGTTAATTCCAGACCCCTTATGCCAGTTTTCCCACCAAGGGTTCAACCACGAGTTGAAAATTGCAAAATCAGTTTATGCAGGATTGGAGAGATGGAGGTCCATATTTTCAGGCTGCTATATCACTTAGAGACTATATTGATCTTAGAATGAAGCATAGACCTCGTGCTGGTAGAAAAACGCATTATTACGACTTGCAGAAAAAGGTTGGGAAACTAACTCTTCCTTATTATGACGGAGCAGGGAAGACTTCAGCTAGAGCTTGGGTGCACAAGGTAGACACTTATTTTCAACTTAGTCTCATGCCAAAAGATGAAGCTATCAAATATGCTACTATACACCTAGATGGTATTGCTCATGAGCGGTGGCATCATGGGATAATGACTATGGTCATGATCAAATCATTTCTTACATTGAGTTCATAAAGAGGCTTATTGATAGATTTGATAAGAAGGATCTAGAGTTGCACTTCAAGGAGTTGGTTCAGCTGAAATAGTGGGGTTTAGTAGATGCATATGTTGTTGATTTTCAAAGGCTACCGGTGTTGTCACACACATTTCAAAGAAGTGGCTCATTGTTCTTTTTATGGATGACCTTTTAAATCCCTTACAAGGTTGGATTTAGGAACTCAATTCACCTACATTACAGGAAGCCATTAAGAAAGCTATGGACATGGAGACTCCTACTTCTAGGAGTAAATTTCAATCCAATGGATTCCCACATAAGAAGGATAAGGATAAGAAACATTTTCATAGGGAATCCAATCAGTCTAGGAATGAATCTGACATGTTGGATATAACCACCTGAATGAGCTTTGGAAGAAGAAATTGTGCTTTCATCGCATGGAGGCTTGGGGCCCATCTCATAAATGCAGCGTTAAGATCAAGGCAAAGCAAATTGAGTACTTTTCAGCAGAGGAATCAACATAATAAAAATTGGAACAGCAATCAGATTCAGAGACTAGTGAAGAGGAATAGGGAAGCAGTGGTACCATTGCCCAACTCTCTAGCTTCCATAAAGCAGTAACATTTAAGGTTAGAGGTGTGCTACAAGGGCAGTGAATAATAACTCTTTGTAATAAGCTACCCCAAATTGCAAGCCAATTTTTTCCACTTCTTTCACCCACTCAAGTATGAAGGTATTTTGTCAAACTGTTTGCCTGTAGGCACGGAAATTAATTGCAATGTCATCTTTCTCATGTGTATGATCAGATTTAGTAATTTCAGATATGTAAAGAAGTGAGATACAATAGAAATAGAACACAACTTTCTTTTGACATAAAAGATTGAACCAAAGTAAATTTCTGAGCAGCTACAGCAGATTTAGATATGTACTCAATTTGAAAATAATGTAAACTTCTGACCTTATTTCATAAACTCATCAAATGCTAGCATAGGGCTACACTTCCTTTGCACACTGATTTAACACTATCATATGACACTGAATACATGCATCAACACAACAGCAAGAGAAAGGTGCACGGAAAATTAGTTCAGCTCCCTTAAATAAGTCCCATTAAAGTAGAAAACTCGAAAGAAACGATGCCACCAAAAGCCCAGCAATCCACCATCATTCTGAGCAACAAAAATGACAGAAAATTCTGATTAACAGCTTCAGGAAGGAATGGTGTTTGCCCAGCAATCAACTCAAACTGCCCTTGGAGGCTGCCCACATAGGAAAACAAAGAAGAATCTTCAACTATGGAGGTGAACTAATCTTATAAGTGCCAATAATAGACTGAAAAGGGCCTCATGCAAGTCAACAAAGCTCCCACACTCAAGAAAATGCCGAAAATGCCCTAACTCTCACGTCCTAACCAAAATCCTACCACAACAAAATACATCATGATAAGAACAGTAGTATAGTGCTCAAAGACCCTTCACAGCACAAGTAGAAGACCACACAATGTATCTAGTCTCAAATACCCAACTGTTAACCTTTATCAAATCTCCATGGCCAGCAAAGCTAGCTTCATGCCAAGGAAAGGAGGAAACCCTTAACACAAACTCTTCCAAAGATAATGCAGCCTAGTGCCAAAAGAATGAGATTACTCCACGCCAGAAGTATGGATAAAACCCACGCCAAAGATTGAGTATCAATGCTGCCTCTAGATCCACTACACCAAACTATCCTACAATCCTATCATTGAAAGAAACCACACAGAAAATCTCAAATCTGAAAGCACTATGAAATACTTACTTGATATTTCCAACAATCAGCCGAAGTAGGTCTTTCACTACCATAGATAATCTTCTTAAGAAGGGATTTCGTTCTTTGAAAGGCTGAGTTGAATCAACTCCAAAAACCACGCAGGGTTTACCTCTCATCAGAGATAATATTAGAAATAGATATTGTAATGTCCCCATTTTTGGAGTAAGAATAATTAATTAATTTAATTAGTTAAGTTGTCCAAATTATTGATATTTCTTACGGACAGCTTGATTAATTATTTTAATTAATATAATATTAAGTTAATTATTTATAAAGTTATCAAATAAATTAAAATATTAAAAGTTGACTTTATATTTAATTAATTTAATAAAGTGACTTAATTAAAAATATATCATAAAGTCACTTAAGTGAAATAATATTATTTTAATATTATTTCTAGAAGTGTCCAGAGATGGACTGAAAAAGTATAAAGGGAGATCTAGTTGAGATACAAGGCAGCTTGGAAAATTGATTTTGATATTGATTGGGTTTTGTGGAACCAAGGGGTTTCTGCAGAATATTGTCTTTGGGAACGAAAACTCCCATTCATAGCATAACTGAGGGAGTGAAAGATCTCTCAAGGGGTTGCATTGAGGAGGTGATACTTCAGTCATCTCAATTGTGCTCAAAGAGTTCATTGTGCATCTCATGGTAGACATTTCATGGTATTTTCAGACCATCCATATTTGTCATATTGGTGCATCGATTTTTATTGGAAAAGATAGATGATTTCACAAGAAGACTAATTAAAGGAGGAATTGGGAGATAAATGACAGTATAGCAGGTCTGAGGCAAATCAAGTTCCATCCTTCAAACCCACGACTTTGCTCTTATCTCCTCGTTGAAGCATCATAACTTTCATTGGAGGTCAGCGCTGGCATTGGAGACATAAGGCGATTCCCTTGAGAGCAAATGGGGAGAAGAAATAAGAAGATTCAGTACTTAAATCAGATCTGAGAATAGTTCGAACCAGTCCACCTTTGCCCACAATTTTGCCTATATTGCTTGATTTAGACTTCAAATCTGTTGAAACTTAGTAACTTCGGTAAGATAAATGATTGAATGAGAGACTTCATTTCTCTCATCCAATCATCTACCTTATCGATATAACTACAATCTAAATGTAGACCTCATGATTAAATAAATGAACTTGTTATAATCATCTTATATGCATAATCGATCATACTATAATCATATTACTCATGTTGTGATTGTAATAAGATCAGACCAGACTTATAACTATCATAGCTATCATATGATAGCATCGATTGATGCTATCATATGATAACTATAATAGTTATCATCTTAAATCGCACAATATACCGATCGGTTATCTGATAATTATATTGTGACATAACCTGTTTGTTTATCGGATGATTATATTGCTTGGCGTGCCCCGATTGTTAATCGGTTTAATATGTTAAATGACATGACCGATAGTTATTGGTATAACACTTAAGTGAAGCGATGCCTATGCAGCGATCAAGACATGTCTTGATCGGGCATGTCAAAAGACATGACCGGTCAAGGCATGCCTTGATCGGTGGGCATGGGCTATAAGTATATGTCAATGAAGTGTTGTAGAAGCATAGAAATAATTAATGTTATCTTTAGCAACCTGTGACATAAGAAGTAACAGAAAATATCAGTAAAAGAATAATAATAATATACAACTTCAGACTTGAACATAAATTTGAATATCATTTACAAAATCAACCATTGGATGTGGATGCTATAATTCAGGAAGGATGACAATGAAGTTTGGTGATTGAAAAGTGAACAATTGCTGCCAATTAATGATTGATCATCTGCAGACCAGCAGCAGGGGCAATTTTGGGAGACAGGTTGATTTGGCATGGTGGAGGCTCCAATCAACACGATATTGCTTGCTGCTTCAACTCCAAGGCAAGGCGATTCGAACCAGGTTCTCTTGGGCATCATATTTCTTTGTAATGATCAATTATATGCATGTGTCCACGGCTGATATGTATCTTCAGATTTACTGAGGAAAAATCATTAATAATTGCTAAGTGTTTTGTCATTAGTTTGGCTATTGTAAGGGCTCAATTGACCCATTGTCTCATTAATAAAAGGAGTAAGAAGGCTGCATCTTATTTGTATATTGTCCAAGGTTTCATGCCAATTGTTTGATGAAATTACAGTCAGCTGTAGGTGTATGATTTGCATCCAAAATTGGTGTAATAACATTATAAACTAGTTGCACATGCATCCTAGGGGATTATGCTATGATAAGGAAGTCGTTTATTAGTCATTCATTGATAAGAACTTGTGGTTGATGCCTCCAAAACAAGTCTGCAACTCTGTGACAGCCATACAGCATAACACGCAAAGTTATAAAATCCGCATAACATGCAGGTTGACAGCCAACTGTTTGTGAATATTCCTTGTTTGTTCGGTGTAATAACTGAAGGGGATATTTCAGATATCTTCAGCATAACTCAAATGAAGGCTAAACCATCAATATATAGCATCTCAACGAGAAATTAAAGCAACAACAGATTAGGGCAACTCAAACACCATAAAATAATAACCTTTACCCTTTTTAATATTTCACTTATCACTCCTCAAGTGGACATCCCTTTTTGCTCTTTAAAATATCATTTAAAACTTTTAATTCCTTTTCATTTTCCAAGACCACATAAAAGATATTGAAAATATTATTTTACCTCCTTAACTTGGACATCCACTTTACTTCAATAAGGCTCTGCAACTATCAAAGGAGTTCAGCATTCAAAGAGTCAATCACTGAACCAATTTTGGCTCTAGTTTTGTTTGCAAGTCTCTCTAGGATTTCAATGTTGAATTATGTAACTATAAATGAAAAGCTAAGCTCTGTAAATGCATAAGAACATTTCATTGTGTCAATTTCTTCTATGACGAATGACTCAATGATTGTTTGAAGAGATTCAAGGAAATACCCTAATCACAATTAGATATTTTCCTTTGCCACATTTGCTAGCACAAATGTATTTAGAATTTGGCTTTGGTGTGTATGTGATAGCACCTAACATATTACATATATTTGTAATAACCATTCTCTCAATTCATATAGGTTGTAGTTTTGATGATGGATTATTAAGAATGTTCTTCAATAAAATATACTTTGGTTTCAATGTGCAAACCTAGTTCCATTAATTTTGTGTCCATTCCCCTTTGCTATGACAACTATATTTCGCAATTATTCAAGCACTGATCTTTATTGATTTGAGATCATACATTAAAATCTAAGCAATATTTGTGTCCTGGTTGACTATAGGTTTAGATTAGGATTAGCATGTTCTTCACTGTTCATTATTATAAACCAAAGGAATATTTTGAATGACCAAAAATAGTATAACATCAGGGAACTTGAATATTAATGCTTGCACCTTGTCATTGTGTAAGAGATGATGAATAAAACATCCTTAGGGGTTTAGAATTGCTAATGTTTACAGACACATATACCAGGTGTGTGATCACTATATAGGGGTTACTATAGCTAGCCTTACTTGACCAAGAGACAGAATTTAAGGTCAAGTATGCAGCTAGGTTTAGATGACTTGACCAAGAGACAGAATTTAAGGTCAAGTATGCAGCTAGGTTTAGATGTTATTTTTACTGTCCATTTTGTTTTCTCTAAATACATATTAAGGTATACCCCTAGGAACACTACGTCTAAGTTAAGCTCAAAGAATAGGAGAGATAACATACTTTCAAATTTGATCTCTAACCATCCTAAGTTTGTTGATGATCCCCTTTTTCCCTTCTTGATGACAAAGCACTAGCCTTGAAGATGGAGAAAAGATCTAGGATTTGGGAGTGTTGTAACTTGTTTTAGAACCCAAAAAGTCATGTGTTACACTTTTGAAAGGAAGATTGACTATCAAATCAATAATGTGTACACCTAAATTTGCCTCCATGAGGTAATAAGAATATAGAATAAATTTAGATGGGTATAGGAAACCTGAATTTTGTTGTGTCACATATATTCAACATTGTCTTCTTTTGGCATGAAATGTAAAGGCAGTTGTAGTATGCAAAGCCCATACAATAGTATATTGAGAGGGAGCATGAAGAAATAGAAATTGCACTCATTGTTCTAGCAGTATGCTCATGATATGGGAAGTGGCTATTTTAAGGAAGGAGCATGTGATTTACATGGAAGTGTAATCATCCCCATCCTACTGATATATGCTAGCCTTTGTTGACGGGAATAATCATTATGTTATGTTGTTATATTATGTTTATGTTGTCGTCGGTAATAATGAGTTACGGCGGTCAGTTAGTTGGCCGACGGGTAGGTAGTTGGAGTCGTGATAGTTGTGTCGCGCCCCTTCGGGTATTATATATTGTGTACCTTTTCTTCGAAGTATGATCATGTTAGTCATGTCAGATGTAATGTTATAAGCACTTATTGTACATGGACTGTGGAATTAATACGGAGGCTGGTTATTTAATATATTTCCGTTATGTTCTGTGCATTTACTTTCTGCATTTAACCGTTTACCCGAGAGGGCAAACATTTGGCGCCGCTGCCTAGACGAACTCGGGAACGGAAGACACGGATGGCGCACAGACACAATGGGCCTACCCGTTGGTGAAGTAAACCCGGAGGCCGACGACGCGCGGACAGAACTTTATACAGGAGAAGACACGGCAACGCGAGAATTTTCAATTTTGCTCCAGGTAGCCATTCAGACATACGTTCGACGAGAAGCGGCGGAGGTAGAAATCCCACCAAGTGCCGTGTGGACAGCGCTGGAGGTTAGCCCGGCAGTAAACCGGTTGATGAACCACCTCCCCCGGTTGCTTGCAGAGGCATCGCTGGCACAACAGGCCCGCCTGGAGGAGATTGCCCAAGAAGAGCGACGACAACAAATCCTGCAATGCTACGAAGAGAACAGCCGACGGGAAACGGAATGAGATGGCGCCAGGCCAGGTGGAAATTGAACCTTTGACTTATGCCCAATAGACTAAATAAGGACAAAAATAAAAAGATACAGAGTGACGAATGGGAAGTGGCACAAACCGCGTTGAATCTCAGACAGCAGATAGAACGAAGGCAGAGGCTGAGGCAACTTGCCGAAGGACGACCTGCCGAAGGGTTGCCCGAAGGGAACCAAGGAGGTGTCACGGAAGGTGCAGAAGCCGAGGGGAATTTCTCCGCGTCGCCAGACTACTGTAGAGCAAGAAGCCTCGAAGAGTTTCTGGAGGAAACTAGGTTACGGAGAGAACTAGTTGAAGAGACTCGAGATCGGTTCAAAAATTTATCTCTCACGCCACAAAGGGAGGATCACCGAAGGGAGCCGGGCACGGGTGAGGGCGAAGGGGAAGCTAACCGCACGGTAGTCGCTCTCACGCCACAAAGGGAGGATCATCGAAGGGAGCCGGGCACGGGTGACGGCGAAGGGGAAGCTAACCGCACGATAGGTATAAGGCAGAACACCGTACCTTTGGTCACCACCACAAGAGACATCAGCGGCATCGGAGGGAGCAGCGCCGGAGGGCAGACACAGCCACAACCACCTCCAAGTGGACGACTCCCATCAATGGCGACCAAACAGAAGTTGCCCAAATTCAACGGGGATAGCAAAGATGATCCCGCACGGCATTGCCGTACCTGCGAAACCATCTAGACAGCCAACGGGGTAACTGACCAGGATGAATGGATGAATCAGTTCCCCGCCACACTGAGAGGAGTGGCTATTGACTGGTATTCAGACTTGGATAAAACCGGGGTAACTACGTGGGATGAATTGAAGAAAGCATTCGAGAAGGAATTTCGGCTTCTCCGAGATGATAATGAGATAGTCTCGGAAATCTATGGAACAAAGCAAGGAAAGAAGGAGACCATACGGGCATATGGCCGCCGGCTAAAGGAATTAGTCGGAAAGATGGAAAGCCAACCGGCTGATGGCTTAAAGAAGCGGTGGTTTGTCGAGGGTTTGAACCCTAAGCTATGACGAAAGATGAAAATCGTGCCTCTGACATCCTACGATGATGCATACAACCGGGCCATGGACTTGGAAAGTGAAAATAAGACGGCCAAAAAGAAGAAGAATAGATCTTCGTCATCCTCTGAAGATGATACGTCGGAAGAGGAGAGTAGCAGTGATGAGAAGCCGAAGAAGAAAGTCACGGCCCTTCAGAAGGATATGGAACGGATGTTAAAAGAGTTTAAGACAATGAAGGGGACCACAAGCAAGGAGGACGAACTGTGGTGCACAGATTGTAAGGAGAGCGGCCACACAAAGGGTGCCTGTCCCAAGAAGGCATTCTGTGACATCTGCCAGATCATGGGACATTCTACGAAGGAATGCCCATACAATCTGAAGGCACGTAACCAGCAAGTGCTCTTTGCCCAGGAGCAGCCCTCCACATCGGATTCAAACAATAATGCATCTTCCGGAGGCTACTGAGGAAACCGACGAGGCGGACGGGGGAATAATAATAATTCCACCAGAAACAGGGTCCAATACGATGCGAAGGGACGCCCAATTATCCAATGTAGGGCATGTAATCAGTGGGGGCACTTCGCCCGTGATTGCATGAAGGAAGCCACCCCTCAGCACCTCTGTCGTTGGTGAGAAAGAAGTACTGGCGATCACCCGCGCCCAGACGAAAAAAGTCACTTATCCCGACCCCCGTACGGAGAAGGAGAGATTACGGGAGGCAAAGGCCAATATTGAACGTGAGATGATGACCGAACGACGGGACAACGAGGTGGCGAGTACATCATCCCGTACGGAAGCGGAAAATAACATCATTGGGCAAATATTGCAGATGGAGGTGCCGATAAAGGTAAAAGACCTCGACTCTATGCCACAATTGAGGACTGCCATCCTCACCAATGTGCAAAGCATTGCAGCGTCGAGTGCACCACAGGTACAGGTTCCCGCCACCGCATCGTCGAGTGCACCACAGGTAGGGGTTCCCGCCACCGCTTCGAAGAGTACACCACAAGTGGAGGTTTCCGTCAGCCCTTCGACTGACCCGATGTTACTAGCCGTGAGCAGTGGTAGACACCCAGCTGTGGTAGAAATGGGTATCCGTGGGACCATTCTGAAGGACACCATTGTGGACGGGGGATCTGGAGTGAATGTACTACCAGAAGAAATATGGAAGCGGCTGGGGAAGCCCACCCTGTGGCCACCCACATTCAACCTAGTGGGAGCAGACCAACACGGCATTAAGCCACTCGGCCTATTGATGGCCCAACAAGTGACAATTGGTACACAACCATTCTTGTTAGATTTCGTGGTTATTCCCTCGAAGAAGAAAGGCTATGACGCCATCCTGGGGAGAGCGTGGTTGATCAACGCGAGGGTAAACCACAACTGGAAGAAAAATACACTTTCCATGGAGAAGGGAGGGCGGAAATATACCATTGACCTACACACCCAAGATGTTGGCGAAGAGCTCGCCTCTTCCGACTCAGACTCAGAGTACTTTAATAAAGGGGAAGGGGGTCCCGATGAAAGCAAGGGCAAGAACGCGATGGAGCCGAACAGTGAAGGGGTGCTCGAATTGGAGGGATGTTCTGAAGATGAGGTAGGCTCACTTAACGGGCTCTTCCACTGGCAAATGGAGGATTACGAAATGTTCCAAAGCTACAAGCTCGAAGTAGAGGAACCAGAGCAACCAACAGAGGTGTACCTGCCAGAATACAAAGAATATTGGAAGGGAGACGCCCCAAATCCTGGCGACGTAGATAATCCGAAGAGTGTTGGCCACGATTGAAACCCTGTATGGAAGACCGCAGTCTTCAAAATCTTTATTATTCTTCTTCTTCTTATGTACGGGAAGGAGACCGTGGTCCCTGTAAAATTTGTGGTTCCAGGTCTTCGAATGGCCATGGAAAATAGACTTGCCACCAACGGGTACAAATTGAAACCCTACCACGCGAAGTGCACAGGGGACCCGAGAGGCCGGACGGACACCCGAGAGCCCGAAGGGGGACCCGAGAGGATGGAAGGGGACCTAAGAGGCCGGGCAAGCAACTCGAGAGGCACGGGACAAAAGCGGGAGACTTTTGGGCGAGAAAAACCGAGAAGGATGAAGGGCGAGAAAAAAATTGAAAAAAAAATCGCACGGTCGTACGACAGCGACCGTACGGTCAAAAAAAAAGAAGGGGAAAATGGCCACCGTATGGTGGGACCAAGGTGACAAGGTGACACCACCGTGCGGTGGACGGTGCACCACCGTGCGGTGGAACCACCGACGGTGGAACCATCGTGCGATGAGACCACCGTGCGGTGGAACCATCGTGTGGTGGAACCATCGTGCGGTGGGAGCCACCAAAGGCCGCGCAAGGATATAAAACGCCGCACGAAGACACCACGCCGCACACCGAGGAGAGGAAGAAGACACCACGCCGCACACCGCCGAGGAAAGGAAGAAGCCACCACACCACACAGCCGACCTTGGCAATAAAACCCCGTGGAGGAAGAAGACACCGAACACGGCCGAAGGCACATCACCGCGCAGCCAAGGAAAGGGACGCACCGCACGGCCCGATCAATACACACAGCCCACGAGCTACCGCAGGGAGTGAAGCGGACGGATGGGGTCGAGGGTTCTTACAGATTGATCCGCCGCTTAGGGAGAGCGGGAGCCCGCACAATCCACACAGCCACGTAAGGGCAAAACGACCGCCACAGGTAGACCAAGCAGCCGCACGATTGGAGTGGTGTTGTTGACCGGAGGTGTGTCCGTACGATATGAAGGGTGTCGACCGCACGATTGGAGGTGCTAGTGCTGTTGTTGACCGTATAGGGAGGTTGTATGGCCCAGGTGCCATCGAGGACATTACAGTGCCTAAAAAAAAAAACGACGACGGCCAGATTTAAAATGATTTGCTGGAGTCTGGAGCCTAGACACTGAAAATATTGGAGTGTAGAAGAAGGGTTTTGACATCATAAAATATCACAGAAATGATGCGCGCCATGGACTTTCGTGGGGTTCTGAAGGTTGTAAATTGGTGTTGGCGGCAGGACCCCGCGAGGGGCACTGCCCCTCAACCCCGCGTGGGCGCTGCCCCTCAACCCCACTGGGGCGCTGCCCTCGACCCCGCTGGGGGCGTTGCCCCCAGACCCCCAGTTTATTTTGAGCTACAGAGTACCACAGGAAGTGTTGTGGTTGTCCGTACTGTGAGAAAGAAGCCTGCAGCTAAGCATTGGCGGGGAAGCCATAAGCCGTAGAGGGAGACGGATTTGGAGGTTGCGAACAAACAGAGTTCGAGGGAAGGCATTGCAGGTCCGCGCAGTTGTATGACACCAGGGAGTTATTCAGTTCAGTTTTTAGCCTTTGGGGAGTGTGATGGAGGATTTGAGGTGTCTCCTAGCATTTGTGCCAGCGGATTGTGGCCACCTCCAGGCATGACTGGTACGCTTTGAGGAACTCGCAGTATGTCTCGGCTGGACGTGAGGTTGCCTTGGTGGATGCACAGAGGGCTCGGGAGGAGCTGACCACCAGGTTGGAGGCAGTAGTAGCGTGAGACTTAGCTCAGCGTACCAAGGAGTTGGATGTCGCGAGGGCAGCGCGGGTGGCTATCGAGGACAAATTGGCTAGGGAGACAGTATCATTTGAGTAGCAGTTGGTGGAAGCTGAGACTGGAAAACGTGTTTTGCAGACAAGTTTGGGTTAGGCACAGGAGGACTATGATGGCAAAGGAAGCAATATTGGTGAAATCCGCACTTGAGCATCGGATGGTAGCAGAAAAGGGTTTTCAGGCGAGGACGCAGCAAGTGTATAAGATCCGGGCCCGACTGGCGTCAGTAGTTCCTGCCGTTCATCTCTATTTTGTATTAAGTCGTCGGAGTCGACTTCTTTTCTTGGGGGGGATGATGTTGTCGGGAATAATCATTATGTTATGTTGTTATATTATGTTTATGTTGTCGTCGGTAATAATGAGTTACGGCGATCAGTTAGTTGGCCGATGGGTAGGTAGTTGGAGTCGCGACTGTTGTGTCGCGCCCCTTCAGGTATTATATATTGTGTACCTTTTCTTCGAAGTATGATCATGTTAGTCATGTCAGATGTAATGTTATAAGCACTTATTGTACATGGACTGTGGAATTAATACGGAGGCTGGTTATTTAATATATTTCCGTTATGTTCTGTGCATTTACTTTCTGCATTTAACCGTTTACCCGAGAGGGCAAACAGCCTTCAAAGGAGTGTGTCTATGTAGTATGAACTTTGAAGTATATGGCAATATTGGTTGTTAATTTGGTAGGATGGAAAGCCCATATGTAAGTGTATTGAGAAGGGGGCATGAAGGGAAATAAATTGCACTAATTGTTTCACTTATCTACTCATGAAATGGGAAACAATTATTTGGAGGAAGAAGTGTGTGCTTTAGACTAAAATGTGACCCTTCCATCCTGTTCATCCACATTGTCCTTCAAAGGAATGTAGCTATAGAGAGTATGGAAGTATTGGTTGTGAATTTGGCAAGAGGCTAGAATATGACCAACAATTGTGGGGTTCATCAACCAGACTTGATGCTACTTGCAGCTTTCTCTGGAGGAGAAGCATGGTAATATGCTTTAATACATATCTAAGGTCCCAACAAAACACTCTATTTTTTGCAGATCTTAAGTTTTTGGCCTTGGGTATCTTTAGCAAAAAAAAAGGGCATCGGCATATGTTATGATTTTCCATGCAACATCTCCCATCTTCCGATAATGGATCTGGGTTATAATCTCATTTATTGGAAAGTAAGAAGCTTTTCAAACTTAGGTAGTAGACATAATGATAGTCATCCAGCAACAAATTCAATGAAATTGATTTAACCTTGCAACAGATTTGTTTTTTTGTTTTTTTTTGTTAGAATGTATGACAACCTAACCCTAGGAGAATTGAAAACTGTACAAATATTATGTATGAGAGGAAAAAAAATTAAA
This sequence comes from Cryptomeria japonica, assembly GCF_030272615.1. Classification (NCBI taxonomy): domain Eukaryota; kingdom Viridiplantae; phylum Streptophyta; class Pinopsida; order Cupressales; family Cupressaceae; genus Cryptomeria; species Cryptomeria japonica. Next base: position 576,944,609 of record NC_081406.1, read on the forward strand.
TACATGGCCATTTGTTCTTGCTTGTAGAAATACAGTAGTAAATTTTGTTTCTTAAGAAGGCATTATAAGAAACAAAATCACCAAGCAAAGCATTTCACTTCACTACCTTGCTTCTTTACATAAGCTTGTCAAACAAATGATAATGTATAATGTCCCCTTTTTCAAACTAATTCCAGTCAAAGGGCCCAAAGCCTATTTTTATTCTCCTTTGGCTAAAGAGGGGATTTAACAAAGGAATAATAAAATAATAATTTATTAAGTTGTCCAAAAGTACTTTAATTATAAATTTGGAAAAACAATATATATTATTATTCAACGGGATAAAAGTTAATATTGGATACATGGCCAAAAAAGCAAATAAAAAATTGTAAAGTGGATAAAGGGGTGAATATCAATTAAAAGAAATTTTAATTACCTAAAAGGTAATTAATAATTACAAATGGTAAAAAGATGAGTATTCAAATAAAAAGAAATATTTAATTACTTTTAGGGTTGAATGGAAAAAGGATAAAAAAGCAATTATTGGAAGAGAAAATACATTCTATTCATCATCAATTTCTAGAAACCCTTGTTTGCAAAGCTTTGGTTCAGCTTTCACCATGAGGATGAAAACTCTCATAGTTTATGTAGGAATCAGAAGACAGAAAACTTCTAGTTCCCATCGTTGGCTTCATATAGAGGTCAAATTTGGACTTAGGGAATTATAGGTTAATTACAAGTTTGAGCAGATCTAAAAATACAAAAAATACATATATTTATTTATATTTAACAGGTGCTGTTATTTCCAAAATAAAATATTTTATTAGCTGGTCTGAGGAAATAAACCCAACCGTATCATCCAAGGAGGGCAGCGACTGGAATTTATTTGCCTTGCAGAGGTGCTGACTGGGACATGGCAAGTGTTAAAGGTTTTAAAATTAATACTTTATGTTGACTGGAGAGTCGTACCATTCGGCAGAGCATATTGACTGGCCAATGCCACATTAGAAGAGAGGCATGTGCATAATAAAACATTTTTTGAAATTTAAGGGTGTTTGTGGGATCCCCAAACCCAGCCACACCTTGTATATTATAGTCAAATTTTCAAAATGGAATTACTGAGAAGAATTTCAGCCTGCTCAACATTACATAGACAGGAGCAAACAAAATAAAGGCATCACACCTATTGGAGCTGGTTTGGGAGGAGTCGTATCACATTGGGAAGGGGACATGAGATGTTGGAGGTGACATGGGGAGGAAGGAGTGTGGAAAGTTTTAAGGAATTTTTTTCAAAGGAACCGCAGCTGCTAGAAAAGTCACAGATGTTAGAAAAAAACCAGCGCAACAATCAAAGTGAGATGAGGGACTTAATTAGGTTCTGTATGCTATTCTAATTTAATTAAGTGTTAGTTGAATAATCCTTTCAATTGTATGACATAAATATTACATTCATAAAAAAAAAATTCAAAGTCAGCATTTATTTATTTGAAAATTACAACAAAAAAATAGATAAATTAGACTTGTTGGAAACAAAAAAAGAGCAAGAGAAAAGATATATTGCAGTAAATTTGTCGGAAATTTCGAAAAAGTATATTTCATGATGTATGGAAACTAATGCATTAATATCTTTTCTACAAACTGCAAGAATTAAATTACAATAAAATTTGAGTTCCAAAATACTGTAATAATCACCTCGTTCCCAAGCTTCTAGCCTATCATCCAACACTGTAGGTACCAATTGATCACTTGATGTTAAAACATCAGCTGCAGGAAAGCGAGCAAAATATGGAAGAGGATTCTGTTCATAAGATTGTGACAAAAAAAATTGTTAACTTTCAAATACAAGCATCATGCAAATAAATACAACTCAAATAGAGGACATGTTTTAATTTTCATGACATTACCAAAAGCCAAGAAATTTATATAGCAGGAGCAGGGTTCAGAGAAACATCTGGCATTTCCTCCATGGAAAGAAAATGCACTTTATTCCTTTCTTTAGTCAGTTAAATATAACTAGACTTTTATAGTAATTTACTTGCAATTCTCTCTAATTTTTAAAAAAGATTATTAAGAGAGAAACACTGAGATGCATTAATGATGAACATTTTTTGATAGAGGATCCAAGAACATTTAAGCTAAACTTTAATTCATTACAAATGAAGTTTAACCAATTTCAAATTGCAAGCAATTGCCTTCAAAATGTCAATAAATTGCAATAAGAATTATCATAAAGATTGGTGACTAATGAGGGACCTTATGGATAGAAAATCAAAACTAAGACATGTCCAACAGCTACTTGCACAAAACCCACTTTTAACACGATAAATGGGTTGCCATTTTGAAGGATCACAATTCCAATCGAAAGTTTCCAAATATATAATTTTATCACTTCACATTATGTCCATTTAGAGGTATATATATATATGCAACCCCCACAAAAACAAATATTATATGCACAAATATATAATAGTAATAGATATTGTATAGGAGGTAATGGAAGGAAGACAAAGTGGACTTCAGTAAAATAGTTCTCCTCCCTCCAGGTTGGCAAAGGTTAAATTGTCTTGGGGTTTCCTAGGGAAAACTTATAACAGATTAAGAAGCAAGCTTGCTTCAAAATGAAAAAGGCCAAATGCTTGTGCTGTTCTCGTTAAATATATCCACAACAGCAGATAACATACGAAAACAAGAGGATTAGATGAAAATGGCTAAGGCAAATGCTTGTGGTGGTCTCAGGAAGGAGATTCTTTGTTGATTATTTAAGAAATGTTGAAGGACGTGGTTCCAAGCCAGAGAAAAATATAATAGCTTAGGCAGAAAAAAATCTCTTTATGCTTTTGGAGAAGATATTCTATAATTGTTTTTATAGGTAGGTCAAAAGGCCCATAGACTTTCTAGTAAATAAAAGGCATCTTGCACATGATCACTGATACTGTGTAATAATGACCCACATACTTGGGTGGATCTCGCGGAAGGATTCAAAGAATTCTACTGACACTATCATGCCTCCAATCACCTTCTAAAACAGTTTCAAAGTTCAAATAGAACATGGATGCTGGTAGAGGCATGGCAGATGTGTAAGGAAATATATCCAGATGGGCAGAATGGGCATCTAACTTGGAGAGATTTTGAACCAAATCCTCAAATTCATGTTCAAAATGTTAAATGGGTCCACTTTGAGCAGTCTCTGTCTGAATGATTTTAGATAAAGCAGATCTAGAGTTTAGGCAAGTCTGAAACATAATCCAATGCCAAGAGCAGAGGTTTCCAAGGGTATGTTGCAGGGGCTTTCATGCAACTATATGAGCTTGAATACTAGACATGCACCCATTACAAAACCAAATATAATCCCCACCACATAGAACTGGTTGTACCATAGCAAAGATATTTCTAAAGAGGTGAATTTGAGTTGATTTTGAAGCGAGATAAGTCCACAAAAGTTGAACTCACTTCCATTGTAATCCTGTTGGTAAACAGATTGGTCACTGCGGTCGTTTACCTGAAACTGACCCTGTTTGCCCAATAAGCAGTGACAAACGTTCCAACAGTTGGAGAGATCGTTATGTGAAACACGATCTTCCTCTGCGTTTGAGAGGGGCAGCTCCCTCGTATGAGAGGGGTATTTAGGATTTTGTGTACTTTTAACCTGAAAGTACATAAAGGAGAAAACATAAAACTAAAGAGGAATAAAGATAGAAACCCCAACAATAGACATACGACCATCAACTGAGATTTCCCAACATTAGCAACAAATTACAAAGGGAGTTTATAAGGTAATATGCTTAGCCATGACATGACGATAAATAAGAATGCCAAATCTCAACATACGGAGAGATAAGATACTTCAACACATTCAAACTGAGATACCAAAGGTTGCTTGTGCATCATCACATCAATCGTACAGATCACATATGCATAAAAAGACTACCAATTTGACATACGGGAAATCAGCAATAATAACACATGAATACATTTAGAACATACGAACTAAGACGTATGCTTCATTATCCTTTTGGGAAATATACAAGTCCAAAATCCTTTCTATACATAGTGCAAATCAAAATGTCATTACAAGTTTCTCCTGGAATTCTAGCAGAGTTTTCCCTCTGTAAAAAGTTTTCCCCTTTACATTACAAATAGCCTTGTATTTATAGGATTTCCAAAATAACCACCTTAGTAACTAACTTTAATCCTGGGTTAATAACTAACTCTTTTCTGCGCGAATTTCAATGAGTTAATAACTTACCCACTTATGCGCAGAAAAAGTCAATTTCCTAACCTTTGGTTACAATAAGCGACATAAGTCACTTTTTACAAAAAAGAACAACTTGAAACTTTATAATTTTGATGAAAAACAAAGTAATAAGTTATGTTGAGGTACTTCTTTGTCTTCACCCACTTCATTTGGACTTTCAATATGACTTTCCATTTGAAAGGAATAGATAACCTTGAGGTTCTCCATAAGAATTTAAGGGATTGATTGTTGCAATACGCCTATGTATTGATAAAATGATCGACACGAAGAAATATTTGTCCACCGATAACCTGTCTTTGAGGAGATGCTCTCCACCCACCTCTACATCTACTAAGTATCTTCACTTGATTGTTATCACTTGACTTTATTCAAATCCTCGCAAGTTGGTGTTTGCCATCATCGGAAGTCTTAAGTCTTATTTGGAACAAATTTGATGTTCTTCACAATATAGAAAGTAGTGTTTCTTTAATGAATCCCTTTTCCAAACATCCCACTTTGCCATTACAATTTATACTCTATTCTTTGTCCTAAATGGAATACAAATCTTCTGAAACAAGAGTCATTGCAACTTCCCTCCTCTGTACTCTGCGGATTAATCTTATGTGTACCTTGCAATCATTGTGTAATGTCCCCATTTAGGATTTGCCTTAATTTATTCTTGAGACAACAATTCTAGCTTAACATGAGAGTTGTAATATATTAGTAAGTATAATTTTATCAAACTGAATACATTTCATTATAACATTTAACTTAAAATTCTAAGACTAGTTCGGAAGATAGAACTTATCTTCACAATCAATGCTATCAATTTTTCCTCTTCAAGTTGCTTTACAAATCTGGTATGGATCTGCAGAATACTTTCTTCTTAAATTTTCTATGATGGAGCTCTTTATTTCACCTTTAAATACACACACACTCTCTTTCAGATCTACAATGAAATTCTTTATTTATTCCTTCACAAGTCTATAATAACATTCATACAAGGCTTCTTTATCGGTGTACATAATCTGTCAGATTCTTCTTCTCCCCTTTTTTTCCCCAATCATTCTATTTCTGATTTCCATATATATGTTTAATTTTAAGAGTCATGCCTTATTGGAATGACATGTATTGCAGTTATGTTTTCGTTTAACAAAATACATCACTCCAAATTGCAACTCTTGGAGGATAATCGCACCTTCCTATAATCCCTGATTTCTATTAACAAATAACATTGTTTATGTTTAAGGATGAAATCATACTTCTCAACAAATCGCACCTTCTCACTAATGCCAATCGTATCTTCTCATAAATCACAACCCCACCTGAATGTTTATTAAAATAAACATAAGATACTAGCTCGTTTAGTTGTCTTTCATGGATCGCTACTTAGTCACAACTGCTCATATATTAATTACATCTTTTTTCTTTCTTTGACCAATCGGTCAGCACATTACATACGTTGAACAAAATATTACCGCTACCCATCATGAAGTCAATTCCATCTCTTAAATCGTCATCTTTAAAAAAGTCTCCACCTTTGCATATAGTCTACCATCATATGGTTTGTTATTTGTTTGCATACTTTGATTACTTACCAACTTTGATTAATGTAATCGCAGCCACAAAATTTATTCAAGGAATTCCCAGCCCACGAGCAACATGACTTGGATCGCTGCGTATACATGAATTGCTATGCATTATGTCTTTTTCCTTAATCACGTCACACCTGAGTCTCCCATAACAGATCGCTGCTTATGATTGTTTAACTATTAACAAACCTTTGAGGTTGTTGCACCATAGCTTTTCTCCACTCGCTGCTTATCTGAATTGTACTTCTTTGGAGAGCAGATATCAGTTCTATTAATGGCATTGTATTAATTGCTCTTCTTAAGTGTAGTTTAAGGAGAGCATAAATAATTTATATTGTATATCGGTTCTATTAACGGCATTGTATTAATACGATATTATTCCAAATAATACTTATAATGTATTTTGACAATTCATGTTTATATTTTATATTTATTAAATAACACATTATATGGTAAGTGTAATATATTCAATATATCTATTTTATGTTTTAATAGTATTTTATGGTAAAACTTCTTTAATAGTTAATATAATATTAATAATTGAAATATGAACGTTACATTAAAATAAAACAATAATAATAAATAATAATCATAACAAATAATAAACATTAATAATCATATATTAGAGGAAAATCGTGAAGTCTCATAAATGAGACGATTTTCCAATATCATTAAATGTTAATAAATGTTTTAATTATCGTATTTATTTAATCCAATGTCCAAAGAGGGGTTATGACATATTGCATGAAATGAGACTATTTAGTTGAAAACAATGTATATGTCGTATTTGAGTCTTTCCATTATTGTATGTTACGTGATATACTATCCAATACTCCAGATTCCGCCTTGTTCTCTGTCAAACGAATAACACACGTTGTCTATGCACTGCAATCTACATCTATGAGTACCAGAGTAGCTGCGATTATAACCAGTTATCACATTTTCAGCGTCATTTGACCAAATCACATGGAGATGCATGGATACTTCTTTCTTTCTGATCAATATGCAAAGCAATCAACCGTGGTAGATTGCTTCCTTTTGGGGAGTGATGTGGAGGATAATGGCAGGGGTCGTAGGACTTGGATTTCCACCTGCAATTTTCTTGAGCCTTGGCGACAGATCTATTTTCTGCAAATCTCGCAATCATTGCATTCCATGACACCACAATTCTTTGAAGCACTGTTTCTAATGTTTAAGATACGATGCCAATGATTCCACATCAGCCAAACAAGTCATATTGCGCGACAGTTGAGGGCGTATCTGTTTCATTGCTAAGAAGACATCTCTTTGGAGCGTTCTGTCAAATGGTTTGCTCCATGATTTGTAGCATCATCTCCCAGAGCCGTTGCCACTACAACATCGAACTTAAATCCTCTATCTTCTACAATTATTGCATGTAAACAAATCCATTTTGTGGATATCCAGCAATCATCGCATTTCATGAGACCACATTTTTTTGCGATTATCGCATGCCATGAGATAACATTTCTTTGAGGAATTTTGTCAAACTATTCACGTGCGTTGTCTGTGCTTTCCCTATGCCCATGATCTGCTTCCATGGTTTGCATTTTCTGAGTGACATATTTCCTTGAGGAGGTTTTTGAACAGTTAAACGCCTTGTCTACGCATCCAATATTTGCAAACATGTCTACCAAAGCGCTTCCAACTCTAATATCTGACAAAAATCCCGATCCATTATGTTTTGATGGATGCCCATTTTCTATTATGAAGTTCCATTTTTGTGTTGATAGAGAGGATGGATTGTGAAGTTTCACTTTATGCATGTAGAAAAAGAATCGCATGGATATGAACAATCAATATATTTGACAACACATCGATAATACAAAAAAACAAAAAAAAAACATTCTCCAACGGCCTCTCCAATTGTCTTGGACTTCATCTTTGGAGAATCAATCGAGTTCCATAGGTTTTGTAAATTACTTTGGCAATGCTAATGACATGAGTTATTGTATATCCCTCCCCAAGTTGATGACTGAACTACTTCTAATGCATGGAGCATCTTATCTCTATAACCTGCCATGAGTCGTAGGCTACATTTAGAATAAAATGTGAAGTTGCTATCGCTCTCAATAGGTTTTGTGAGAAGAAGCACTGACTTGGGTCATCCATTCCAGCCATGCATTTAACTGGTAAGTGCTTTATTGACCTCTGAGGTGCAAACAAGTTCTTGAAGAGAGACCTCCAAAAATTTCCTCCGCCAACATCATTTCAGACACATGCACTTGACTTTAGAGCTCTTTGGCAGAAGATCTCAAAATTGATCACAGTGAATAAATGTTGCTAAACCACCAAACAATACTATCTATAGCCTAGACTCATCCATTCTCTTCTGTCACTACTGAGAGTGCTGCTCTGTCAGCTTCTTCGACCTATACCACAGTTGAAGCCCTTTCAGCTATGTCTGTCAACTAATAATCAACCAGTATATCTGCCAATGGGAGAGGTGAAGCCATGGATCTTCACTTGTCATTCCGGGGCCTCTTCCTCGAGTTGAACAAAAGGGGAACCGAGGGGACCGATGCCTTACTTGGGTTAAGCTACTGGTACAAAGGCTGTTGAATGAAATGCTCATGCTATTTGTTTAACAATTAAGGCATGTTCTAGGATGCTTCATGAAATGAAATATTCTGACAGCTCCTTTGTAAATATCCATATTGTGATTAATTAAACATTTGCATGGTAACCGCAGCTGCCATCACTATATGGAGAATTTAATCAAACTGTTCACTTGCCTAGTCTGTGCTTCCACTTTCTACATTATACGTGGTGTTCTGTCAAACAATCATGACATTGACTAAGCTTCCACATATCTGCATTTCATAGCATGGTGGTGGATGTCAACATTCCTTTCATAGCTTCCATTTTGCTTTCATGCCTCCAGAGCAGCTGCATTTTCAACATCTGGTGAATCCATCTATCTTCAGTGCATTGATGAATGTTCATAACTTGCTACTTGAAGCTCTTTTTGTTTTTAAAACTCTTATGAAAAAGGTTAAGAATGCTCATTTTTTGAGCATTTCTAACCTTCTTGACAAAGTGGGACCCGCAAGGTTAAGAAATGAGGTTAGGAATGCTCACTAGGTTAAGAAATGAGGTTAGAAATGCTCAAAAAGTGAGCATTCCTAACCTTTTTGTGAAAGGTTAGAAATACGGGTTAGAAATGCTCAAAAACCTTCTTGGCAAAAGGTTAAGAAATGAGGTTAAGAATGCTCAAAAAGTGAGCATTTCTAAACATGTGCTTCAACGAGCTATCCTTTAGACCTTAGAAACCATTAATCACAGAGATGAAACAAGGAAGAGTGCAACCGATTCTTCTGAACAACTTTTTTAAGCACAAACGACCAGACATATTAAAATAATTTAAAATATTAAATTATTATTTGAGAAATAATTTAAATATTTTAAATATATTGCTGTGGTTGGAGAAAAATGGCATAACTTTCAAACGGTAAGGAGTTAGATCCTGAAATTTGAAACACGCATCAATGGTAGGGAAATAGATCCACACAATTATTTACGCCTCATGATGAAACCTTAAATGAGATATTTTAATCATTTGGGAGCAACAGACACCAAAAATTGAAAGTTTAAAATATGACAAAGTATGAACTGGGTTCAGGTGAAAGTTGGACATGTGATACGAAATGATGTTTAGATCCTGACTGTCAAGTGATTTCCCTCCATTTGTGATAATTTTCAAAATTCTTTCATTTTTCATATTCTGACTAGTAAGGACCTTGGATTGCGTGTTCACGGTTTACGCAAAAACAGCTATTGGATCTTTACTTGACAATGGGACCGATTTGAAGTTCGAATTTTATGTAGGCCAAATATGGGGGCAACAAATCCCTATGGCAACAAATTCAATAAAAAACACATTCAAAATAAATGGAAAAAAATATTATATAGAAACTAAAAAATTTAAGCATATGCCATTGATTCATAGAAGGAAGGGGAATATTTTTCAAAACAGCACAAAACCAATCTCTTTTGAAAAAAATTTCCTCTAAAATCTCCTTCGTAGCAAATGGGCTCTTGCACCCATGTAGGAAAAGCAAACCAATCATTTTGGAACCTTCACTAATCAATTTTCAACTCTTTGTTTGATCAAAAGCAAAAATGAATGACTTTTGTGGTTTGCATTTACAATGAGATAAACTACTTTGTTTTTGTCTTTCAAATGCCTTGGAATGAGGTTTTAAGGGCTAGGGATGCATTCAAGTCAAAGTCAAATGACTTAAAGCATTAAAAAGGCCAAAAAATTAAATGGCAAGAAACATCTGATTCGCCAATGGGTTACAAAAAATTGGCCTGGGTTCTCTTGGATGAACCCATAGTCTTCAAAGCATCCCGGGGTGCATCCCTGCCTACCCCAAATCAAGATCCAAATCTAGTACCAATTGGACCTAGATCTAACATTTGCATCCAACAAATTGATAACTTAGATTAAAATATTTGGGTGCCCCTAGAATGTCCCTAAAAAGGGGGACATCCCATGTTTTTTTCTTTTCATTGAGGATGCCCTACATGCCCGAGTAACCCATCCCAAGAATTTGAGACATAGACATAAGAAAGAGATATATTCTCACTAATTGTTCCCCCAACCCTCCCAATCATTTGTTTTGGTTTGAAATATTGGATGTACCCTATGTTTTTTATTTCATTAGGGATACCCTGACATCTAGAGGACAGCCACAATGTCCCTTGACCATCTTGGGAAAGGAAGGGATTCCCTCAAACTCTAGGCTTTTAAAAAAAAAAAGAAAATTAAAATTATATAGTGGAGTAGAAAGGAGAGTGAGGAACTTAGGTAGGCTTATATATTTAATGAAGCTAAATTGATAGCACTCATCTGATAAGATTTTTCATGTGTGATTCCAATTCACATAGGAATTGGGATGACTCGTTCCTCAAACAAACTCTAGTTGAACCAAAATACATTCACAAACTAAATAATAAACATCAATTCCTTCGCATCCACTTTGCTATAAAAAATCAAGAATCTAGGCAAGAGGGCATTGCTAGTTAGAAGCAAGGAACAAAACATAGTAATTAATGGAAGTTGGGGACCCCTTGAATGGAAAGAAAACCTGTGATTTCACTCTATTGTGGTAGCCAAAGGTTTATTCAAAATAACAGCTATTAAGTCTTGTTCAACATTAAAACTACTATATAGTGGAAGGCTGCCCACAAGAACAGATCCTTATCTTACACTTTCCAAAGAAGATACGTTGAACCATTCCAACTTAATTTTAGGTTACAATGCCTTAAAAATGTGTGTGTGACGAGACAAAATTACAAAAAGCAAGTTAACTTCACTAATAAGTAATATCATAATTGAATCCTTTTCAAACTATATTGACTCAGACATTGTATGGTTGATCCCCTTCAATTATAGAGAAGTTTTCAAAAGTCATATCTTTTGTATAGGCTCATATTTTTATTTTTCATTAGTTATATTCAAATATTTGTTTTTATATTTCAGCTTCATTTTGTATGTTTGTATTATTATTAGGTATTTTTTATTTATTTTTATTTTAAATAACCAAATATATATTCCCCAAAATTCAGAAACATTTTGTCATCCATACACATCCCCATCCCATAAACTCAAGAGAAACATTGATTATTAAACAATGTTAACAATGAGCATTCAAGTAAAAAATAATATAGTTGGAGGAAGTTATGGACTCCGCATTCTGCTGATGGCTATGGGCGGGGAAACAATTTCAAAATTTGCAAAGTACGAAGCCTGCTGGATTCAGAGATCGGATTAATTTCGGCAGAGGATATTCCAATAGTTTCAAGGATGACAAAGGATATTATTGGGACAGCCATGGTTCTTTCCCCAATAATATTCTGTTGCAGACACCTGGTTTTGTTTCAAGCCCCATTAACATTCCAGTCAGTCAAGCTGGGTTTAAATAGGTGTTTTCGACTCATGGAGGGCCCTTCAATCCAAATCTTCATAGGAAAGACGATCATCAGCCTTATTATCGTAAGAGAGGCAAAGGAGAGATCAAAAGGCAGCCTTCGCTGTTTTAAAAGGACCGGACAAATGCAGATAAAAAAATCGAAACCCTTAAAAAATGGGTGACAAAAACAACTGGGTTAACCTATCTAATTCCCAATATCATCTCTCAGGAACAAGGAGGGTTTGTTCTAGGGAAAGAAACAACTGAAGGGGCTTTGATTGCTCATGAGATTATTCATTCAGTTTCATCTCATAAGACTGAGGCTATGATTATAAAATTGGACATGATGAAGGCATAAGACAGAATAAGTTGGAGCTTTTTACATCAGATACTATTGCAGTTTGGTTTCTCCAAAAAGTGGTGTAGATGGGTTATTTCTTGTATTTCACGTGCCAAATTTTCAATTATTGTGAATGGTAGTCCTCCAGGCTTCTTCTCCCCTTCACAAGGGGTCAGACAAGGTGATCCCCTTTCTCCGTTCCTCTTCATAGTTATGGCAGAGGCTCTCAGTAGAATGATTTCAGCCCAGCATTTAACCAAGGCATGGATGGGTATTCTTTTGCCTCAAACCCAAATTGCAGTAACTCATATTTTGTTTGCAGATGATACAATGATTTTTGGGGAACCATCCATTGGGAAGACAATGATCATCAAACAGACTTTGGATAGATATTGTGAGGTTTCTGGGCAGAAGGTAAATGCTTCTAAATCCAAGGTGTTCTTTTATTAATTGTTCTCCAGTGGTAGCTAATCGGTTAGCAAATGTTCTAGGATTTAAACAAGATAATCTCCATGGCAAATATCTTTGTATCCCCTTGTTTTCAGGACCCAACAATGGTTGTTTCTGGTCAAACATCTTGTCTTCCATCAAAAACAAGATTGCCTCATGGAAAAATACCTGGCTATCACTGGCAGGCAGAATTTTGTTGATAAAAACAGTTTTGGCTACTATACCAAATTAAATCATGTATGTCCTTCCAATTCCTAAAGGTGTTAGGGCAAAGTTAGAATCTAAATTAAAGGAATTTCTTTAGAAAGGCAATAAAAACCCAAAGAGTAAAATTCATCTTTTGGCCTGGGACAAAGTATGCTCTCCTAAGTCATGCAATGGAGCTAGGATACACAATTTTGATCATAGAAATCTAGCTCTAGGGGCTAAGCTAGTGTGGAAGCTTTTCTCTAACAACAAATTGATGTGGGCTTCTATTATAAGAGCTAAATACCTAGATTCAAAAGAACTTGAGAGAATTTTTACTATTCTCGATCCTCCTTTTGGGTCTCAGATGTGGAATTTCTTGCTCAAATGCAAAGCACTTTTTCTCCCATATTTAACTTGGCTAGTTCATGATGGAAAAACAACTTCCTTTTGGGAAGACTCAAGGAATGGCTTCCCTCCTTTGGATAGAATTGAGGGTTTGGAAGACATAGAAGCAATTCTAATTTCTTCTTGGGGAAAAAAGTTAAGTGACTATTTTTGAATATCTTATTTAGACGGCATGTGCAAGGTTCAATGGAAAGATGTTTTCACTGTGATGGCTCCAGCACATTAACAGCAAAGACTCTCTCAAGAGCTAAGTAGCAGAGTTGTTTTCTTCAAGAATGTAAAAGACAAACTTATCTGGTCACCTTCAAGAATAGGCTCTTACAATGTAAAACAAGGGTATAAGGTTCTTGCTGATAATGATGTCAGTCAGCATTCCAGAGGTTTTTCTTTTTGCTGGTCTAGGGCAGGCATACAAAAAGAAGGATCTTTTGCTTGGTGCGCCCTTAGAAGACGAATATTAACAAGTGACAGATTGACTTCATTAGGTATAGCTCAGCCTTTTAATTATGTGATGTGTGATGAAGTTTCAGAGTCAAGGGACTAGTTGCTTCTCAACTGCAATTTTGCTCAGCGATGTTGGAAATGGCTTCTTAATAAGCTTCATTGGTATTCCCACCTTCATATGGACCTGCTCTTGGTTTTTGAATCCTAGCCAAGATTATTTGGGGATTCTTTTTTTGCGACTATTTGGGACCTTGCCCCTACCATACTAATTTGGAATATTTGGTGGGAAAGAAATAGGAGAATATTTAGGAAGGATTCCAGTAATGCAGAGACAGTTATAAATAAGATTGAGATTTCAGTCTTTGAGGTGTTTAAGGCATATAATGTTAAACATAATGTTTACCTCTTGGGGCAGCGATATACTAAAGGAATGGAAATATTTAAATCTGCTCTTCAAAGGAAGTCTTATCAATAATTCAGGTAAAGACTCAATATAAAAGAAATTAGATGGAAGCCCCGAGAAGAGAATTTTTGTAAGCTTAATTTTGATGGTGCATCAAAGAGAAATCTACGAGTATCAATTATTGGTTGTGTTATTAGGGACCAAACAAGTAGGCTAATTATTGCAGGTCTCGTAAGAATTCCCAACAGCACAAATAATGTAGCAAAGGCTTTGGCTCTGAGTTTTGGTATTAGGCTTGCAATCATTGGTAAAGTGAAAAATTTGATTATAGGAGATTCCATAAACACAATTATGGCCCTTAAAGGATTTCAGGCTCTGTTGTGACCTTCTAACACATCGCCCTATTGCAAACGGTGACCCCCTCTTTCCTGCTTTCCACGTTGGTTAGTTTAGGGTTTTGGTAGCATAGTGGGCAATTTTGAGTTCCTGTGCCCAAGTTTCAAATTTTTTATCATGCCTAATTGTCATTACGGTCCTAAAGTTATAGGATCAAGTGCGTAAAAGTTGAGATTTTAAATGATCCTAATTTTGTCTAAGTGTAGACCTTTTGAGCGTAAACGTGTTTTTGAATGTCCTCGTCAGTGATTTTTAAGTGCCTAAGTGTTTTTTGACCTTTAGGAGTTGTTTTCTCGCTCCTAGGAAGTTATTCAAGTTGATTTTGCACTTTATCCTGATAGGTTTCCTTTTGTTTCACTCAAATTTTGGTGAATTTGCCTAAGTCCTGATGCGTTATGTTTGACAATTCTAAGTGTCTGAATGATTTTGAGTGGTTAAATTGTTAAATTCTTGATGAAAATCCATATTCTAAGGGTCAAAATGTCCAAATTCCTGATGGGAGGTGCTTGTCCCCCCCACATTTCCAATGACCCATGATTTTCCCCACTTAAAATCCTGATGGGAGGTGAATTTCCACTGGATTCCTAATGGACCTCTTTTTTCCCCCACTCATTATCCAAACATGGGGCAATTTTCCACCAGGGAGGTAAAAATTTGACTAAGTGTTGGGAAATCCTCCTGATGACCCACATTTTTCCACCAGGACTGCGGATGACTTTGATGATTCCTAATGCCAATCAATTTTCCACCAGTGCATTTCATGACGAGATTTCAAGGATTTTAATGCGGATAGTGATTCCAGACATGAGGCGAATTTCCACTAGTGCAAATATTGATGAATTTTTATCTAGAAAATTATCCTGACAGGGGTTGATTTTCCCCCAAAGTGAATTTTGAGCTGAATGACGAAGTTTAAGTTGGAATTTTTATTCCAAACACGGGTGATTTTCCCCTGGAGACATTTTTGTGCATTGATTCAGCTGAGGAATGTGGAGAGATCCAAATCATTTGCCATGACCTCCTACCTCGTGTGTATACTTGCACAATTTGTCACTTATAAAGGATTGATATGCAGAGGTGAAGTCAAGAATGGACAAGGGCAGTACAGAAGTTATGAATGCTATCCATAGCCGAACATGTATCGAATTGAAGATTATAAGAGAGTGAATGATGCATTCACCATGTACATCACACGGATGTTGCAGGACGGAATTCACAAGAGGTTGTCCAAGGAGGCAAAAGAGTTGATTGAGTAGTATGGATCATGGTACATACAGTTTCCCACTTTCACATACCTAAGGATTCATGGATTTCAATCCGAACCTTACAGGCTTCCTAGGTATCCTACAGACAAAATGATATTACTTGAGGTGGTGAGACAACTTCTGGAGTTTGATTCTATCCAGAAGGACAAACATAGAATGGGGATGACATTTCCTATTTCAATAGGGAAGACATTGGAGGTTTACCATTCCGCCACTACAACTAACACAGTTATTGAAGAACTTGCATTTTATCACCTTGTGACATACAAGAGAAGAGAAATATTTGATCCGAATAAGAAAGTTGGAAGGATCAGGGGAGATAAGTTCATACACAAGGTGGACATAGAATATTATTAGGCCAACCTGATGGACGAGAAAGCAATGAAAAGAAGAATGTGGTCCAGAATGTTCATGGATTTCATGAGGAAGTGTGGACTTTTCCTCATTCCTGATCAGATATTAGATGACAAGGATCATACGCATCCGCAATTTGAGAATGAAATAAAGAAGGCGATTCTATTGCCTAATTGGTCAGAACAAGAAGTGACAGATTTGAGTATATTGATGAGAGAAGTCTTGAGTTTCTCCTGAGGATGGGTAGACAGTCAGATGAACAAGTTAGTTGACATGGGTGTTATCTTCACATATGAAAAGATGAAACGGGAGGAATCCTCTTCCGAAGATGACTTAGTTTATTTGTTGATTCATGTCCACAATTCACAGAAGCTCATGCCAGAATGGGAGAACACCTTGGAAGCTTGCTCAGATGCGTTGGTGTTGGATTTTGCCAAGATCAAGGGGTCAATGAAATGTACAAAATAGAGACACAATATAGGACAAGAATAAACTGTATTCTCATCAATAGAAAATGATTCAATAGTAATCAACTGGATTCAATAGTTCAATAGTTGTTCCATACAATGTAGATGAGCCTGCTTATATAGGCAAGGCTAGGGATATGTATGAGCACACAAACATGACATGTGGCTCAATAAGAAACAAGGGTAGGTAGGAAATAGGTGTGGGTAGGTAGGAGAAATAATATAATATTCCACATGAGGTGGATCACCCATCGAAGGTGGAATTATCACTCCACTATAAGTGGATATGATAATGTAATAACAAGATCAACACCATAAGAGGTGGAATTTCTCCTACACACACTATCCCAATGTGGCACAAACACCCAAGTGTCTCATATCCAAACTACTATGAAATGCATTATCCTAAGTAAACTTAAGTAAGTGTCATAATATCCATGATGAATAATTATTTACACCAACAGTTGGACATGATTGATCTACAAACAAGATGCCTTACCCAACATTTCCATGGAGGGATTAGATTTTGTATTAGCTAGATTCTTGGATTATGCTGTGAGAGAAAGAGATACAGGATGGAATCTTCTAGAAGATTCCCTATTTGATGACTACGTGTCTTTCTATTGGGCCATATGTTGGTGGCTCCATTTTTTTTGTAAACCCTAAGTAGGGAAACTCTAGGGCTATGTTGGCATGATCTTGGCCCTTGATTTTGAAAAATCTTGGCCATCCATTTTGTATGAGACTATATATACCCCATTGCCTCTCATTTGTAAGAGAGGGATTTTTGAGAATTGTTGGTAGATGTTGCAGATTTGAATATAAAACATTGTCCGACTTGATGGTGTTTTTTGTTTAAGTGTTGTCTTGCATTCAAGGTTCTCAATTCCTCCAAGTTAGATTAGAATTTTAGATTTAGAATTTGCTTTCAAGTTTGTTAGATTGAATGAAAGAATTTGTTGAATATATTTGTGTGGAATCCATTTATCCATACCACTAGCCTCTTGTTGATTGTAAGTGTGCCTTGCATAGTCAACTGGAATTTTATGCAAGCTTAACTTCGATTATTATACGTCCATTGTTATGCATCAACTTGGATTGTATCAATGTTTGATGGTTGTAATTTGAAAATCTATAAAATACACCTTAGATGATTGCACTAAACTTGCATCAAAATCTGTTTGACTTGATGGTGAGACCTTGCCTAGTTTGATTCCACTGAATTTGTTCACCACTTGTTGCATTCTAGGCTTAAAATAGACTTCCTAAACCCTATTCTTTTTTTCCCTTTCTTTTTAGAAAGTCTTGTTAGAATTGAGTTAAGAGCTTCATTGTTAAATCCTAAGTTATCAGCACACCTATTCCACATTCATGATAAGCGAAGTTGATTTGAACAATTGTGTAGGTCCCCAAGTGTAAACAACAATTCACATCGACCATTGAGTTACCCACTCGTCAAGACCTGACTATAGAAACCTTGGAATCATTTTAGTTGATCTTACCCTTAGCATCTGAGGTGATTTTGTTCAAGAGAGGGTAAAGTACTTTGGTATTTTATTCTGATGTTTGCATGTGCGTAAAACACACATCAACAAGCTCCAAATTGGAGAATTGATTATATCATTCAAGAAGTCCAGAATAAATGGGTTAATATGGAAAAATTCATCATTGTCCATTGTTACAGAGAAGAAAATAGTCTTGTTGACTTATTGGCAAACCAAGCTTGCTCTCTTTCTGATGGAGAAAGAATTTTTAATGATAAGGATATAAGAAATGGGGATTTACTAAGGAGATTTAATGATGATCTCAATCCTAATGTCGCCTAATGACATTACCCATGAGGCATTTCAAATAAAAGAATTATGATGTCACATTATTCATTACTAACATGTGTGCGTACTTGTGCAATTTAATCTTCCCTACGGCTCATATATAGTTATTGTCCTTTGTAATATCATCTCATGCTAATGTAAACTACTTGTTACGGGCAGTGATTTTATTCGTTGTCCTTTCATCCTTGTTGAGAAGAATCTTGACTCATATGTCGATGTTGGAGGTGATGCCCAAAGAGATGGTGTGATGGCTATGTACGTTCCTCTCATGCCGCCTTGTTTTTCTAAAAGTTCTCATGTGTATGCAAGCTGCACAGTTTGTTAATCTGCACGGTTGTGAGACAGATGGCTCTTTCCGGTCATCTTTTGCTTGTGTTTGATCTGAAACCTTCCCAAACACCGGATTTTCCTCTTTTGCCATATCACTTGCATGTGTATGACTTGTTATATATCTATGTTGGGTCCGCATTGGTGTTGTTCATCGTATACCATGGCTTTCAGAGTTATGCTCCAGGGTATATACATGGATGTTTGACCAGGCGGTAACATTCCTCTGTTTACATTGTCCTCAGCTTTCTCCCTTCCTTGTAACAACATTGAACAGGCAATCATCAATGTTCTCGGTGCAGAATGGTTGCATAGAAATCCGTTCTTATTGCCTTCGAAGGTGGCTTCAAGATTTGCGACTATGGTTATGGACCTCTCCTGGTCTATGGATGTATCTAAGTGTAGAATCCCTTGCCCAATCTGATGTAAAACTTGTTGTTTATGGCTCGAGGAATATCGTCAAACAATTCATATGCTTACTTCCATCTTGCTGGTCTGTGTTATGAGTCTGATATATTCTTTGAAAGAATGATTCTAGAATGCTTCCAATGCTTGAGAATCAACACTTCAATGCATAAATTATCATCTAGATGCCTAACTGACTCCTTATAATCAATTACGATGCACATATATGATTTTCTAATTGAAAACATGCACCTACAGCAACTGTCATTTCAACAAACAGTTGGCATGAAAGCTAAGTTGCCGATCAATGATGAATATTACATTGAATGTGAAACATGCAACTTATATGCTTTTGTATCAGCATGCTAAATCAACTATGACAATGCATATATTCCCCTTTACGATGATGCTGGCCATGACAACAAAAGATGCAATGAAGAAATGATTTATCTAATACAATGACCATAAATAGAGAACCTGGAATTTCAATGGCTGCCTTGAGATATTGGTTCGATTCTCCTCAAATGCATTGCCTTTGTCATCACGGATATGGCACCTAGTTTTCTTGTCTCCCAACGATGCTCCCTTAATTTATTCAGAATTTTTAAGTGCCTTCAAGCATAAAATCGCCCAAGCCCTAGTTGTACGGCTGAAGGGAAAAGCACGGCTGGTAAGCTGCAGCAAATGTATGGCCTATAATGGCTGCAATTGATGTGCAATAATGATGCTTTGATTCTACTCATACACCTCCTTCAATCTACTAGAAACTTAGAATAACTCTTGCAAATTAAGCACAATTAGAACCCCTGTGTGAAGTTCCCCTGAATGCCAAATTCAATGGATATTTCACCACCTCAAATGGCTGCAACACTGAAGATTTTACAGTTCTCCAATGGCTGGCTGAAGTTGAAACCCTTGGCTCCCACTTGCAGAGAAAAGTCATGAGAAAAAAACATAATCATAATAATTCAATTTTCAAAGCAAGGTGAATATATATGTTTTCCAAGAGGGGTCAATTTCTCCCAAAAGCACATTAAATGCTCATTAAAATATTATATCACTTCACTTTAATATTTAATGTCTTTTAACCTTGAGATAAGAGCCAAAATTAATTTAATACTTGGCCCCCTTTTAATGATGAACATGACCCTTTCTTTATGAAATAATAATAACTTATAATATAACATTAAATGGCCTCATAATAAAATTTATTAATAAAGTTATCACTTTAATAATAATGAAATAAGCATAACTCCATGATTAATCAATATTTCTTCATTCTGTCTGCACCGGGGAGTTGACCATTTTATCCTCTGCCCAACCCACTGACTTACTAAAAATAGAAAGGGTCCCTCTCGATCATCCCCCGACTTACTATAAATAATAAGTATATGAAACTGAGACCAAACAAAGTCCAATTTGATCCAAACAAAGACCAAACTGGAACATACTGAATTTTGGAGAAGACAAGAACCTCCATTAACCAAGCCTCTGCCTCAGAAGACCCTATCCACAATTATTAGCCTACGAGGGTCGGAATGATAGGCTAATCACTCAAGAATAGGAACGAGCTAAAAAGGGGACATTACAACATTGAACAAGCAATCATCAATGTTCTCAATGCAGAATGGTTGTAGAGAAATTCGTTCTTACTGCATTCAAAGGCGGCTTCAAGATTTGTGACTATGGTTATGGACCTCTCCTGGTCTATGGATTTATTGAAGCTCCTCATTGGCACCTTTGTCCCCCGTTGTTGTTCACATGGGAGGGTGTATCAACTGCTTTGGAAGATTATAATGTCTTCACAGATTATCCTTTGATTGGAGGTTTTCTTAAAAGAAATGATTTAGTGGAAGAATCGGTCTCAAGGTCAGTTCTCATTTCCATTATCAATGGTTTGAAAGCAAATTCAGCGGGTCCTTTTCATTCTTGGATACAAACATACAGGAATATCATTGGTGAGTCTTTGTTCTCCACTACACTATTGAAGTTTGATGGTATTCGTGAACTTCTTGACAATGCTGAAATTGATCCTCATGGGTATCCATCTTCTTTCCCTCTTCCTTCAAATTTAGCATCCTCTGAAGAATCTTCAAATGGGAAATAATTTTGCAATATTACAACATCTTTCAGGTTTTTGTAAAGATCTTCTTGTCATGGTATGATGTGGGTTGTCTTTCACTATCTATTCGGGGTATATAGCTGTGATTTTCTTCTCCCTATGTGTCGAGGGTTGACAGATTTCCCCCCCTATTGGCCTTCTTATATCAGTGTTTATATGGGTTGTATAGCAATGGTTGCAGTAGTTTTCTTCTCATTGTATTCTAAGGGTTGATAGAGTTGCCCTCATTTTGGCTTTCTAATATCTTATATGCAATCAATATTTTAATATAATATATATAATATTCAGGCTTCGGCCTTTTGCCAAAACAAAAATGAGCATTCAAGTAGTTTCCTTCATGATACAATGATGTTGGCTGATGTCATGACCCTCCCCTCTAACAAAAATGAAATCTAATTCATTGAGCTAAGAAATCTAGTTATTTAATTATAATGATCAATTGTGATAAAATATATTCAAGCTATACTTGGAAGGATCCTAGATGGATCACTTGAGTCCCCGAGGCTATAGGCCAAATTCCAAGGCAGGTTTCAAGCTTTTGAATTTCATACCTCTAACGACAGTGACCTCAATGCACTTCCAATGGGGAAGTGTAGTCTTCAGGTATGTAACTCGTGACCTGGATGATCCCAATGAATCTGAGACTATGGCCAAAGCACATACCTATCACATACCTTTCTTGTGAGATGCCTACCCCATTTGGGCAGATGTTTGTCCCGAATGGACAAAATCCTAACCCATATGGTTGGATGTTGTCCCAAATTGGACTAACACCTATCCCATATGGATAGAAGTACCCAAGTATACCTATGAATGAACACTTACTAATTTAAAAAGAAGAAAAAAAAATTGACCTTTTTAGTAAAAATCTATTGGGTTGCTACAATTAGTGCATGAGGTTTATTAAATTGCTTCATAGTTTTCAAACATAATATTTCCACATTTTCAAACGTAAGAGTGCGCTCTTGTTTTTAACTGTGTAGTATTTTTTCACAATATTTAGGATCACACTCAATGATCAATCATCCAAAAGAGGCTAACAATGAGAATGGATTGCAAAGAATGGTCCTTATAAGGAGATAGGTAAGGTAATAACGATTACCAAGATCTAGTTAAAGAAAAGAAAGAAACAAGAAGTACCTAATAAATAAAAATAAATCGAATACCATGTAAATTATGTTAATATGTGAAGTTCGCCGTTGGCTGTTAACATGCATGTGTCCTTTTATTCCTTTGTTTTGTCTATTCATATGCCTTGATACATTTTATATAAAAATTAAAGAATTATCCCTTCTAACTAGTTGATGGAAAACCATTGTAAACTATAAAATATAGTGATACAATGATGTTGGCTGATGTCATGACCCTTCCCTCTAACAAAAATGAAAATGATCAATTGTGATAAAATAAATTCAAGCTATACTTGGAAGGATCCTAGATGGATCACTTGAGTCCCTAAGGATTTAGGCCAAATTCCAAGTCAGGTTTCAACCTTTGTGTTTCATACCTTTGACGACAGCGACCTTGGTGCACTTCCAATGGGGAATTGTAGTCTTCAGGGATGTAACTCAAGACCTAGATGATCCCAATGAGTCTAAGACATACCTATCACATACCTTTCTTGTGATATATGCCTACCCCATTTGGGTGGATGTATGTCTCGAATGGACAAATGCCTAACCCATATTGTTGGATGTTGTCCCAAATTAGACAAACACCTATCCTGTATGAATATAAGTACCCAGCTATACCTATAAATGAACACTTAACATTTAGGATTGCAGTCAATGATCCATCATCCAAAAGGGGATAACAATGAGAATGGATTGCAAAGAATGGTCCTTATAAAGAGATAGGTAAGGTGATAACGAATACCAAGATCTAGTTAAGGAAGAGAAACAACAAGAAGTGCCTAATAAATTAAAAAAAAATTGAATACCATGCAAATTATGTTAATATGTGAAGTTCGTCATTGGCTGTTAACATTCATGTGTCCTTTTATTCCTTTGTTTTGTCTATTCATATGCCTCGATACATTTTATATAAAAATTAGGGAATTGTCCCTTCTAACTGGTTGATGGAAAACCATCGTAAACTGCTGCTTTGAATAAAGAGACCATCACCTGCTTTTCCAGTGGATGTAGCCTTTACTGGTGAACCACATAAATTCACGTCATTTGTGTGTTCTATTTTGTTCTTTCTTGCTGTTGTGTATAACAATTAAATTCTTTATCTGCCCTAATAACTTAAAAACCAATATCTGAGCTGCAAAGAATTGAGGAGAGATGGAGGATGCAAACAAATGAAGAATTGAAAATTTCTCAGGCCAAAATTTTGGAATGTGGAAACTACAACTAGAAGCCCTGTTAGTTCAAAAACATCTTGCAATCACGCTAGAAGGTAAAGCCAAGAAGCCAGCTGCAATGTTTAATGAAGATTGGGATAAACTGGACAAGAAAGGCAGTGGCAACAATTATTCTCTCCCTATCTAGTAATGTTTTGTTTAGTGTTGCAACAGAGAAGACAACAAAAGAATTATGGGATAGATTGTCAGATATGTATGAGATGACCTCCACATCCAACAAAGTTTCCTTGATGAAGAAATTATACAATTTGAAGATGAAGGAAGGCAGTAATGTATCAAATCATTTGAATGAATTTAATACATTGATCGATCAATTAATTTCTATGAGCATAATTTTGATGATGAAATCAAGGCCATCTTGCTATTGTGCTCTTTACCTAATATCTAGGAAGGAGTTGTTGAGGCTGTTAGCAGCTCGGTATTTGGTAAAGGAAACAAGCTAAAATGCAATGATGCTGTTGAGATTCTTCTCAGTGAGGACATTAGAATATAAATTCAAGGCACATCAATGGGAGATGCCTTAGTAATTGGTGGTAGAGGGAGATCATAAGAACGAGGAAAAAATAACTATGAAAGAAGATCTAAATGGGGCAAAATATCAAAATATAGAGGAAAAAATATTAGCTGCTGGTATTGTGGTAAAAGGAATTGTTGATCAATCAAGAAGGCTGAAAGTCAGTCAAAAGAGAATGAGACAAATGCAACATATGAAGAAGATGCAGGTGCTCTTGTTCTAACTATAGGAGAAGCTACAGCAGATGTTTGGGTGCTTGATTCTTGAGCATCATTTCATGCCACATCATGCAGGGAGTATTTCAAAAACTATCAAAGTGGTAACTTCAGTAAGATTTATCTTGGTGATAATGAACCTTGTGATATTGTTGGCAAAAGAAACTTGACTTCAGCCGGGAAAATGAATGTTCAAGGATGTTGTCACTTTCAAGTCAAGTGCATGGAAAGTGACAAAAGGAGCCTTGGTGATTGCTAGAAGGGAAGCAAGCACTTTGTATGTGCTAGAGAGTCATGCTGAAGTGGGAGCTGCAATGGCAGTAGCAGATTGCGGAATGGAGCTTAAAAATAAAAGGCTCAATCACATGAGCAAGAAAGGCCTTGAGATTTTGCACAAAAAGGATCAACTCCCAAGGTTGAAATCAGTAGAGTTGGATATGTGTGAACATTGTATATGCAGAAAACAAAGGAGGGCCAGACTCTCTACTGAGGAGCATGACAATAAGACATGACCATCAGAATTAGTGTACTCAAATGGTTTTGTCCCATGGAGGTAACATCTATTGGTAGGTCAAATTATTTTATCACTTTTTTAGATTATTGCACTAGGAAGGTTAGGGTTTATATGTTAAAAAGGAAGTTTGAAGTCTTTAGCATGTTTAAAAATTTCAAAACACTTATAAAAAAACAAACCGAAAACAAAATTAAGTGCTTAAAAACAAATAATGGTTGTGAATTTTGTTCTATAGAATTTGATTAGTTTTGTGCAAAGAATGGTATCCAAAGGATTAAAATTGTTCCCTTTACACAATAAGAAAATGATCCAGCTGAAAGGACAAACAAAACTATTTTCGAGAGAGCCTGCAACATGCTCTCAAATGCAAGATTGGTAAAACGATTTTGGACAGAGGTGTAAATACAGCAGTGTATTTAATTAACCCAAGTCTATCCTCTCAAGAGATTTTGAAATTCCTGAGGAGAAGTGGCTACGAAAGAGAATTTCTTATAATCATCTACAAATGTTTGTTTGTGAAGCTTTTGTTCAAATTCCATAGGAAAAAAGAACAAAGCTTGATGTGAAGTTGAAATGATGTATCTTTGCCAGATATCGAGATGAGAAATACAGCTACAAGTTGTGCGATCATATTTCAAAACAAGTCACTTGCAACAAAAAAAAACTAAAAAATTAATGCCAATTTCACCAAAACAGGGGATGCCTACAAAAGAATATGTGCAATTGGAAGACACAACAACCAGGGAATATATTCCATTAGAAGACATCACAAGCAAGTCAGAGTGATGTGTTCAAACAAAAAGAGATTTTATATCAGTCACAGGTAGAACCACAAGTTCAGCTCCCAAATTTTCATGTAACGAAGTGCAAGATCATCCCATTGGTACTCGCGAGGAAGGTACTCCACAAGAATTGATTCCTCATTTGAGGATCCACCAAGGAGCATAGGCCTCCTACAGAATTTAATGACTTTATTCAATATTTATTATTTTTGAATGGAGCTAAACCTGCAACGTTTCAAAAAGCTTGTAATGATAAAGATTGCAAACAGTGGATGGATGCAATGAGAGATGAGATGGGATCTTAAATGGCAAACCACACATGTGATTTGGTTCCTCTTCGACCTCACTGGAAACCATTGAAAAATAGGTAGGTGTACAGATTGAAGGAAAAGAAGAGGTGGGAAGAAACAATGCAAGGCCAGATTGGTGATTAAAGGATATGTAGCAAAAGGGTGTTGATTTCACTAATATAAATTCACCAGTAGTGAAAATGACTTCCATCAGGGCAGTGTTGGGATTGGCAGTTATTTATGACCTTCAATTGGAGCAGCTTGATGTCAATACAGCCTTCTACACAGTAATTTGGAAGAAGAGTTGTAAATGAAGCAACCTAAAGACTTCGAAAAAGAAGGTAAAGAGGATTTTGTTTGCAAATTAAATCAAAACTGGTATGGTTTGAAACAAGCTCCTAGACAATTGTATTCAAAATTTGATTCTTTTATGGCTAAGCAAAATTTTACTACGTGTGAAAATTTTACTAGCACGGCTATTGTTGGCAATCTGAAACAGCAATACGCTAACAAGTTTTCAATGATGGATTTAGGGGCTGTCAATAAAATCCTTGGAATCATGGCAATCAAAGATAAGCAAAAAAGAGAATTAAAATTGTCACAAGAAAAGTATATTGAGAAGGTTTTGAACAGGTTTAGCATGAAGAATGCCAAGGCAGTAAGCACACCTTTAGCTGGTCATTTCAAGCTATCCTATGAAATGTGACCTAAAACACAAGAAGAAAAGGAATACATGGAAGGAGTGCCTTATTCCTCTGCTGTTGGGAGTCTCATGTATGCGATGGTCTGCACAAGACCAGACATTGCTCATGCAGTTGGAGTGGTCGGCAGGTGTATGAGTAGTCTGGGTAAAATTCATTGGCAGGCTGTAAAATGGATTTTGAGATACTTGAAGGGCACGTCACAAAATGTTTCGATATTGAGAGGAAAAGATCCACAGCTGCAAGGTTTTGTTGACTCCAACATGACCGGTGACTTGGAGAAAAGACTATCGATCACTAGGTATGTATTCACCTTTGTAGGGGCAGTGAACGATTGAGTTTCTAGATTGCAGAAGGTGGTAGCTCTCTCCACTACCAAAGCTAAATACATTGCAGTCAACGAAGGAGATACTATTAGCTGAGTTGGGAAGTAAACAACAAGATTTTACTTTGTATAGTGACAGCAATAGCTCTATACATGTGGCCAAAAAATGTAGCTTTTCATAACAGAAAAAAGCACACAGTTGTGGTATCATTTCATTCGAAGTGTCCTTGAATAGGGTAAATTGAAGTTAGAAAAGATTTCATACTGGTTCGAATCGTAGTGATGCATTTACTAAGGTTGTTCCAAAAAAGATGTTGGAGTTGTACAGAGCTTCTCTTGCTTTGCCGATACTGTGACAATAAGCCTGGCAAAGCAAGTGACATCTCTGAGCTAGCCATTTGTAGCATGGATCCCACTTCAAGTGGGAGATTGTTAATAGGTGAAGTCCTCCACTGGCTATTCACAATCATATGTCCTTTATTCCCCCGTTTTGTCTATTCATATGCCTCTATACATTTTATATAGAAATTGGCGAATTGTTCCTTGTAACTAGTTGATGAAAAAACATTGTAAACTATTGCTTTGACTGTCAACTGCTTTTCTCGTGGATGTAGCCTTTAATGGTGAACCACGTAAGTCTGGAAAAGCAAGTGACATCTCTGAGCTAGCGATTTGCAGCATGGATCCCACTTCAAGTGGGAGATTGTTAATATGTGAAGTCCTCCACTGGCCATTCACAATCCTGTGTCCTTTATTCCCCTGTTTTGTCTATTCATATGCCTCTATACATTTTATATAGAAATTGGGGAATTGTTCCTTGTAACTAGTTGATGAAAAAACATTGTAAACTATTGCTTTGACTGTCACCTGCTTTTCTCGTGGATGTAGCCTTTAATGGTGAACCACGTAAATTTGTGTCATCAATGTGATCAGTTTTTGCTTTCTTGCTGCAGTGTATAACAATTAAATTATTTTATCTGCCCTTATAACTTAACAAATTATAGATGATTAAACAATATAGTAAAAAGTTTATAAAAGAAAAAAAATAAAAGAGGAGAGCAAATCGCTCATAGACAAAAAGACATGGAAAGGGAAAACTAACAAATTTTGTGAGAAAGAGAAAGCACCTAATGACAATGAGGAATTCAAAAAAGATACAAGAGGGGAAAAATGCAAAAAGAAATAAAAAACAAATGAAAAAGGAAGTAATCGAAGAACAAGAAAAAAAGCCACAACACAAGAATCAAAAAGAAGAAGAAAAAAATAATTATAAGGAGTTAAAATGAAAAAATTGAGAAAAGAAAGGAGAAGAATTGAACACAATCAAAGTTAATGAAAGGGTTCAGCTTGAAAAATAAAAGGGCACAAAAGAAATTAAGAGAAAGAAAGAGAGAAAAAGATAAAATGAATACAAAAAGGAGATGTTTGAATTGAAAGGAGGACCACAGAATAAGTTAGGAAATAATGACAAGCAAATATTAAAAAGAAGAAACAATAAAAAATGCAGATAAATGAGAATGGGATAAAGTGATAAATATAAATCATTAAAAGGCCAGATGAGCTTGAGGAACGCTGGGAGTCCATGGGTAGCAGCATTCTCTTCCTGAAGAGACTGTCAGGAGTGGTAGAGTGCGAGGAGGATGGCTGGATAAGCACCTATATGAGGGAGGAGGGTTTGGTGGTTGATGAGGCAGAAGCCCAAGATGATTCCAGCAATATGGGTCTGTCTGCGACTGGTGAGGAGTGGCTGGAGAACAGCATGAGGGACTTCATGGAGATGGCCAGAAGCCCGGCTCACCATGCGTGCAGACTAGAGTGCCATGTGGTTGCTCGGGCCGTTGCTGCTCAACAAACACTTGCAGATGAAAATGAAGACGCCGAGATTCATGATGATGAATAATATGCTAAGTTACTGATTCTTCCCTAAAATGTCTGGATCCTGATTTGGATTCTGCCCCGGTCCTGGCCCGAGCCTGATTCCCAGTGGATTCCTCCCGGGTCCTTCCCAGGTGACTGGATCCCACAGGACCCACAGAGGACCTAGCCACCTGGGAAGGACCCGGGAGGAATCCACGGGGAACCCAGGCAGACCCAGGCGGACCAAGGAAAGAGATTTGCTAAAGGAAAGATATTTAATTATAATTCAATTGTGACTTTCTCAAAGGGCAGCGATTTGCTAAAAGGAAAGATATTCAATATAATTAAATTAAGGTTTAAGGCAGCGATTAGGATGAAGGGTTGTAACCATTTCAAAGGGGCATTAGTGGTGAAAGGGTGTGACAACCCTCCACAAAGGGAGATATAACAAGGAGAGAAATCTCATTTGGAGAGGGGCATGAGATAATCTGAGTATATATTTGGAAATCTGGAAAATTAGAAAATAAAAGCAGAAATAAGATATCTTAGTCCATTTTAAATATGAATATGATATTAGTTATTAGGTTATTAGTTATTAAATTTACAATGTATGAATATTAATTGGCATTGGCAATTATGGATTTATCATTTATGAATGGAAAGTCGCATTGCATATTTCATATTTGTATGGATTGTATCATTGTAATAATCAATAATGGTAGTGATAGTTTATAAATTATATAATTATATTTTATAATTTTGATGTTTGAAGTTTGAACATATATATATAGACGTACCCGTACCCATACCCAAGGAAATAAAATTGCCGAATCTGCGAATCCGTACCAGATTCCGTATCCGTATCCGTACCCTAATCGGTAACTTGGTAATATGTTTGTTTGTTACTTTGGGGTTATGATAGCATATATAGTATAGTTTCTGTTTATAGAGAAAGGTATAGAACGGCAAATGTGTCTATGTCAGGTCTTCTGTATAATATCCACATTTTGTTTGTCTGCAGGTTTTAATCGACTTGCTGTCTGGGGGTAGTTTTGACTGGTTCTCCCCCATTTACTGTCTTCTATGCTGGTCTAGAGCAAGATAGATATGTAAGGTGTATGGGTGTATAGACAAACTTTACTGTAAATTTCTTTTATTATCAATACAATGGGAGCTGGCAAAAAGTATATAATTAAAAGGCTGAAAGGACAATACCTATTCTCATTGTTATCCCCAACCTGATGATGAATCACGAATGTGATCCGAAAGTTGATGTGAAAAAACAATACAGAGTTTAAGCTAAAAGCACACCTTATGATTTCCAAGCATATGTATTATGAATATCAATTGTAAAATAAACATGAGTGTCGTTTACCAATGAAGGGCTTGACAAAGAGGTCAAGAAAATGGTCTAGTAGAAGCGTGGAATAATCATTTGTTTAGCATTTCAGTTTATATGATAGTTGAGGACTATTTTCAAAACGCTTTTGGATTGAATGTCATGCCAAACAGCTTAATTAAAGCTGTAGTTTAAAATAAAACAAGGAAGCATCATGTCATTGCTAGAAATCAACAAGAAAGTATCATAAGAAAAAAAACAAATCTGGAACAAATTAGCACACAAAACATCACTTAGCTTAGAAATATAGAAATGTACCTTCAACCAATTCATGTCCGTGTCAAATATCAGAAGCTGAAAACTAAAGAAAAAAACATTGTTCACAAACAAAAGGCTTGAGAAAGAAGTTGAGAAATGGGTTTAGAGGCAATAGGAACTATGAGGTAGTCATTTGTTTTGCATTTCAGCTTGAATGTTAGTTGAGGGCCATTTTCAAAAGGCTTTAAGGGTGACTGTCACGCCAAAATTTTCATATTTCTAATAGCTTAGCAAAGTGGAATATCATGCCATTGCAAAGAACAAACACATAAACGATTTTAAGAAAAAAATAATCTAACGCAAATCGGCATACAAATATTACACAACTTGGATAAAGTAATGTACCTTCAACCAAACCATGTCCGTGTCGCAGATCAATAGCTCGGAACCAAAGGACATAAAAACATTGATCAAAAATACTTTTTCTCGTCCCATCTTATGAAATGTTGGCGATCCCCAACCAGCATCAGCTGTTATCATTTTGCTGCCCATATCAAAAACTGGAATTCCTTTCCAATACAAAGCCTTCACAACTTTTTCATCCATTCCACCTGAAAGTAAATAGTCATAGACATCACTTTTTCCCAACAATAAAACATATTGATAACCATTTATCAAATATTATAAAAGATAGTGAAGAACCAAAAAGCTTTTTAAGCAAAAGCAGGTTAAAATTTACCAACAAGAAGATTATCAAGTCCCAAGTCTGTGAGGTGTTTGACCCAATTAAGAATAAAATCCATGAATGCATAATTCCCAAATGTGACAATAATAATGTTGTCTTTTGATCGGGAATCAACCATTTCCTTGCTCAATACAAAAGCCTTTGACGATGGCATTTTACTGGCAATAGGTGGTATTTGCCAAATGGGTTTTTCCCAAACTGAACGAACGGATGGTTCTTTAGGATCAGATGACATAGGTGGAGAAACATTTAAGTTGGAATCATCCTTTATGTTTGCCCCTGTCAATATAAAAGAGTTCAATATTAGGTTAAGAAATAATCATTAAAGGCATCCACAAGCATGCACAAGTACACAAGTACAATTGAGAAAAAGCATAGCATGCAACCAAATTTCAGAAGTAGATATGTGCTATATAATGGCCTCAGTACGCATTCACTTTCTCAGTTCCCTGTATAAACTTTTATACCAGCCTCTGGAACTATTTTGTAGATGAAGATGATAGTCCCTTTGAATTTGGCTGCATAGACACTTGTTGGCCTACGCCTTATCAGACAATACAGGGTAAACTCATTTGTCCCTTTCGGATAACTCATAACTCAGCTAAATCGGATATCAGGACCCAAGCTCTGCATCGAATTAACTACTACAGGTCCCTTGCACACTAATTAGTAATTTAATTAACCATTTCTGTCTCGAAATGCCTCTTCTGAGTCAAAAACTGCCACTCATTCCATGTATAGGCCATTTACCTATTTGTACATTTGCGTTTAAAAAATAAAAGCCATACACAATGCTTCAAAACAGGGGACTCTAGTTTCAATGTTGTTCAACTTCCAAGTCACAAAATTATCATGCTTGGCTCAATTCCAATGGGAAATAACCAAAACTTGTCTGATCAATGCCCAAGCCAGTGGCTTGATGGTAAGAACACCTGTCAGTGCCAATGGAAGATCCTAGGTTTGAGTCCTAGCAAATTGAGTAGTGCTGACATCAACTTAGATTTGAAATCGATAGATGGACAAACAGTTACAGAAGAGTGGAAGATAAGAATATGCCACTGCAGGTGAAGTTAGAAGGAATGGTGTTTCATATGAAATGTTTTGTCTATGTGGCATCTGAGCCACGTAATCGCCATCCTGAAAGCCAACTATATGCCTTCCCTACTACAAAAATGCAAGACTTGCAGAAACAGGTGAATAACTAATCAGAATTTATTGTTGAAGTTCCATCCTCCAGAAGCAACCTGCAGTACTGCAAATTTGACACTTGATTTACACTTGAGCACTCTTATCTTAGATCAGATCACAGCTTTGGCTTTGTAGTCCCAGGCATTATCTTGGTCACGTGGACATTATTAAAACCATTCCATTTCATTTCAATCTTAAGTCTCCCAACAGAAACTTAAGCCAGGGTAGAATGACCTATCAAAGGGTCATAACCATCCCAATAAATTGGGAAAAAAGGAGAATGCACTGTACTGGTAGATAATAGCAACTGCCAAAGGATGATCACGGATAGAAAGCTACCAGACCTAAAACTTATCCAATTATATTTCCTAGTTCACTGTTAGTGAATAAATAAGCTCGCTCAATTCAATTGTTCATCGCAAGTGGCTATCCCCAAGCAATACAAAAACATGGACCATCAACTCAGCAAAAAGCTATAGACATAACTCAATCCTAAAAGTCAACTGGCCCAAAAAATGCCAATACTCCTAATGAGCTTCCATGGACAAGCAAAACCAATGCTTTAGGCAGGACACATGGTAAAGTTCAACAAAACGAAAACTACTCGAGAAAAAATGTATTAATTCAAATAACTAACTAAAAATTAATGTAGTTACCAGAACTGTTAAATGTCTGATTCACGATGTCCCAGTACACGGGCTTCCCCAAATATGCCATTGCTATCAGAGTCCCCAATACCACAGAGATTTGAATGGCTATGAAAATTGGCTTCATCTTCTTCAACTGCACGATTAAGAGCACACACTGTGCCAATTAATTCGGCCCAAAAAGGCCCCAGCAAAACAAATATCAACTCAAGGCATTGATCAAACTATATGACCACCTTTGTCCCCTGCATAGCTATTTCCCAATATTTGTAGGTGCGGCCATGGTTGACGAAGATCCAAGTAATGTGTAAAATATGAATTGTGCTCAGCAGACTGAGTCTTTTAAGTTAACCAGGATTTTGTGGATCCCAACCGGGGTTAAATAACTGGTCAACTCAAGTTGCGAGACCTTTGCGCTCATTTGTCGCCTATCACAGTATTTTCTCTTTTTTTAATTTTGTTGCCACTGAATATTTTAGTTTTTTATTATTATTATTTGAGATCTATAACATTTATTTTGTTTTTGCAGCTGATTGATTTTGGGAGTGTGAATCAATCTTGTACACATAATTAATTAATTTGTTTAATTCAAATTATGATTTTGAGAGGGTAAGTATCCAACAAGATTTGATTATAAGTTTCAATTTTATAGTGAATATTGTATTATTATGTTGATAAGCTTTCTTTTAATAATAATTACTAGATGACATAAAAAAAAAGACATCAGTAGTAGACAAAATACATACATCAATGATAGAGATTAAAAGGACTATCATCAAACAAATCTTGACTATACACTTTGCAATAAATTTATTCTAATTGTCAATTTTCAATTTCAAGATAATGTCAATATTAATGTGTACTCTATAAAGTGGTTTGATCATTTCTATACTTTTAGAATATTTAAAAGAAATGCATAATAAATGAGATGAAACCATTTGAATGAATGTGATTGTTTTACATAATGCTCATAATCTCTATGATTTGATTTCATGGATATTTAGTTGGGTAAATTTGTGATTGGTTGATCCTATGTGTATGTATGTACACGTGTGTGTGTGTGTGTGTGTGTGTGTGTGTGTGTGCCCTGCCCAGAAGGAGATTAAAATTAAATTTTGATGGGGCAACGAAAGGTAACCTTGGTTTAACTAGCATAGGGTGTGTGAAAAGAGATTGTGATGGCACTATGTTATGGACATTGTCAAGAAATGTAGGGGTGGTCATGAACAACTAGGTCGAGATGGAAGCATTATCATGAGAGCTTTGAATGTGCAAGGTGAAGGATCTTAGAAGATTCAATATTGAAGGGGATTCTCTTTTGATAGTCACACGGTATCCGAGAAATCCTTGACTAACTAAAAATCAAAAGTTTGGGTGGACAAGATTTGGGAGATGCTAGAAAGTTTGGACAATATTTCTATCAAATATGTATATTAGGAGGTGAACAAGGTGGGGGACTTCCTAGGAAATGCAGGATTCAATACAATTGAAGTGGTGGATGATCAAACAAAGGCATGGCAAGGCATGAGTAGTATTCTAGAGGAAGAAATGCCCCTTGGGGAGTCGTTGAGTGAAGAGGAGGAAAACAAAGTGAACCGCGAGTAGATTTGAGATCGAGTAGGGTTCCCAAGCCAGTTTGATTTAGCTAGATCATATGTAAGTTTTTTTGCTTCGTCTTATCGGCTTTGGTACCGACAATGATACAATTTTCAATTTCACATGGGAAATAGTCTTTATGTGAGTTGGGAGTTATAAATATTTGAACTGAATAAGGGATAGGCAAAAGGTCTCCTGCAATTGTGTTGAAGATTTGAAGGATGACCAAATACAAAGGTTGTTTATGTAGAACACTTACCTACTACTGAGAGGGGGGGGTGAATCAGTAGTGCACTTAGATCTTTAATATCTTTAATTCAAAACTTTTTATCAATTGCAAACTGAAAGATGAAAGATATAGCAAACTGAAACTGAAAGAGATACAACCACAAAAACACTCAACACAAGAGTTTTACGTGGAAACCCAATGTGAGAAAACCACGATGAGAAATGCCACTAGAATCTACTGTCCTAATCCGGCCTCACAATTTAAATGCTTCACAAAATTTAAGGGCTCCAACCCTAAGGAGTCACCAAACCCGTCTCTTTTTTTGATCACCAACTCATACAATATTTAGGGCACCAACCCTATCAACTTTCAAGAATTTAAACTTCTTTCAGAAGGAATACAGTGAAATGATTATCAATTTTGAAAGACGAAATTGTTAATGTCGTGTAGCTTCAGTCAAATAATTATGATCGTCGAAATCAAATGCTTAAGTGCCCAATTGGCCTTAAGCATTTGATAGTTGCTTTATCCTTGCAAGTTATGTTAAATTAGCTTATATGTATTGTCACTGAAGTATTTGTAATTGATGATTGGATTTAATACTCATATATTAATATATATTACAAATGTATATATGTATCTATATATCTATATATACAATAATGTTTGTGATTTACATTATTGATATATATGTATATATAATATATACATACATTTTTATAATAAAGAAAAAGTTGATTATTAAATATGTTTATTAAAACCAATAGTCGATACAATCGACTTGTTACATTTAATTGCTTGACAAACATTAGTCGAATTGGTTAATTATACCATCTTGCATCTTAGCGTATTGTCTTTAATGTTTATCGGTCTAACCCTCACGGGTTCATGGAGACATGTCTCTATGTGGATGTTATTACACGTAGAGGCATGCCTCTACGTAGGCATGCCTCCACACCATTGTATATATGGTGTATAGCTGCAGTTAAGGGACAATATATAAATCAAAAATATTGAACCAGTCGGCTTGCACAAAAATGAATATTGTTGTTACATATTCATTGAAATACAAATCATAAATTATGATTGTTGTTTCTTGCTTGCTTATATTCAAAAGAGATCAAATCAATATATGATAAAAGAAGTACTTTGATAAATAAAATAACCCTTAGCATTCTCAAATCTAATAAAATTAACATGGTATCAGAGTCAGTCTAAGGAAGATCATATCAGATTTAAATCAAGAATAGAAATTATATTGAAATACATATAAACTCCCCTGTCTCTTACTTAACCTCAAAATGGCAAATGGGGTTAGATTTGAGGACCGCCTTGAAGGGGCATCAAATTTTGTTTCATGGAAATTTAGAATCATGACTACACTAAGAGAATGGGAATTAGAAACCCTCGTGCACAAAGATTCATCCATGCCAAAAGATGGAGATGAGCAAAGACTATGGATTAAAAACAATAACAAAACTATGAAGATATTGGTAGATGCAGTGAAAGATCACACAGTGCCTATCATCTCCAAATTGGATACAACAAGCAAAATGTTTTCAACATTGGAAAACATGTATGAAATTAACAACAGTAGCAGGGTACTATCCTTAAAACAAAAACTTCATCATATAAAGATACATAAGGTTGAATCTATCACCTCATATTTCATGAGAATTACGGAATTAAAATACCAAATCTCTACAATTGGTCATACCGCAAATAGTAAGGAGCTAACCCTATTAGCACTAAATGGACTACCAGGATCATGGGAAGGATTCATACAAGGAATCAGTGCTCATGTCGAACTACCCGATTTTGATAGATTAAAGACTAATTGCATCCAGGAGGAATCAAGACTTATTGTAAGGGGAGATAATCAAACCACTTCAAATGAAGACATTTGTGTTCTAAATTATTCCTCACACAAAAAGGGAAAGAAAAGAAATTTTAAAGGGAAGAAGGACAAAGAACCTAAAGGAAATAAAGGAAAATACTTTCACAAAAGGAAACAAGATATAACCAAAGTCCAATGTTTTAGATGTGATGAATATGGACACTATGCCAATAAGTGCCCAGATAGATTAAAGACTCAAGTCTCCAGTGCAGAAGTTGGAAAATCAAGGGAAGATGAAAAATCAAAAAAATCTTGTATTCTACTCTGCCCTTTCAAGTCAAGTTTCAACAAACCCTAATACTTGGGTAATTGACAATGGACCATCCAGGTATATTAATGGATTCAAAGAACATCTTGATGACGTAAAAGAAAATTCAAATGAATAAGTAGCCATTGGGGATGATTCAAGATACCCTGTGAAAGGGATTGGGACCTGCACCATAAATCTGAAATCAGGGATTTATCTTCAACTCTTAGGAGTACTATATGTACTAGGGATAAAAAGAAGTCTAGTCTCCATTTGAGCACTTGAAGACAAGGGTTATAGAGACACCTTCATGGAAGGAAAAGACTTGGCTTGGCCAAAGAATTCAACCATAAAGAAATCCTACACAATTGGAGTAAGGCACATATGCCTTTATAAACTATGCACGTCTCTCCCTCAAGCTTTGTTACATGAATCACTAGACTCAAATGAAATCTGGCACGAGAGGTTAGGGCATCTACATTTCCGAGCTCTTCCCACAATTGAAAATTTGGTGATTGGTCTACCCAAATTAAAACAAAACCATGAAGGTACGTGCAAAGGATGTGCTCTTGGAAAGAACACAAAAGGTATGTTTCACCCCAGCACTAGCAAAACTACAAATATATTAGAAATTGTTCATTTAGATTTATGTGGACCAATGTCTGTAACCTCCTTAGGAGGATTTTTATATTACATTATTTTTGTTGATGACTATTCTAGGAAGACATGGATCTATTTCCTAAAATGTAAAGGGTCTAAAGAAATCCTTATGAGATTTAAGGAATTCAAAGCCCTAGTAGAAAATATATCTTGTAAGAAAATAAAAATCTTAAGGACGAACAATGGGGGGGGAATACACTTCAGAAATATTTAAGATTTTTTGTAAAAATGTTGGGATTAAGAGGGAGTACATTGTTCCCTACAACCCCCAACAAAATGAGGTAGCCGAAAGGAAAAATAGGTCTATTGTACGAGTTTCTAGAGACATGATGTATGACCAAAATTTAAACACCTTCTTCTGGGCAGAAGCATCTAGCATTGTTGTATACATTCAAAACAGGAGCCCTCACTCTCTCCTAGATGATAAAACCCTAGAAGAAGCCTTCTTTGGAGTTAAGCTTGACATAAGCAATCTAAGAATCTTTGGTTGTCATGTATATATTCATATACCAAAAGAAAAGAGGACCAAGCTAGATCCCTCGGGCAGAAAAGACATTTTTGTAGGTTATAGGAAACCTCCAAAGCTTACAGGATTTATATTCCAGGTCAAAAGAAAATTGAACTAAGTAGAGATGTGATATTTGAAGAAGATATTGTTGGCATTTTTGATGATTATGTTGTGATTGTCATTGATGGACACACACTTGCTATGAGATCACTTTTTGTATGTATGAGTTATGCTCAACCGGTATTTGTTTCAAACCAATATTATGTTATAGTCTTTAGACTATCAGTGTCTTGCAGAAAGTGTTTACCGATCTCAAGCAGCATGAGGACCTCAAGCGGTTCGAAGATCTCAAGCGAAACGGAGCAAAGGAACTAGAAGCAGCAGTTATCATTTTCCCAATCTTCATTTTTGTCAACCGGTAATTTGCTAAACTGGTATTACTCTGAGTTACCAACCGGTAATTGGTAAAGTTGTATAAACCAGTAATACTTTGTGATGAGTTACCAACCGATATATCTTTGTGAACCTAGGAACTTGCAATGTAATCCTATTGGACCGACATGAAATCAAATTCCTTTTAAAAACATCATGTCTAGGGTTTTAATGTGTGTGTAGCTATTAGGGTTTGTAGTGGTTGATGAGTTCTTGTATGTTCGATCTTAATAGAAAAGATCAAGTCTATGTACTGTAACAGAGTGTGGATTTACTAAAGATTGAAGTAATGCTGAAATGCATTAGCAATGAGCTATCATAGATCTAACCAAGCATGTTGTGCTATTTGCTAGATCATTCACTTGTTGATTACTCACATCTTTGACAAGTTAGAAACCCTTAACCGGGTAGGCCCAGAAAAGCCTTTGTAAATCCTCTAACAAGGTGGTTCACAACTATGGATCTAAAATCCTCTCACAAGGTAGTCTTTAATCGGACTTATCTCCTAACAGAGATTGAGATTCCTAATGGGATCTCTTCTGGTAAAGAACATTGTATGACCTTAACCGGTCTGGTTACTATTCTGCAGATAGTTACTTGTGAGTTTCATCTCACCGTGGTTTTTCCCATTTGGGTTTCCACGTCAAAATCTCTTGTGTTAATGTGATTGTGCTTCTGTGGATGAATGCCTTACTTGTTGTTTGGTTTGCATTTGTGTTAACATGTTTGTTAGTTAAACTGTTAAACTGGTTTACCGCTAGACTAATAAAGTGTTTGAGTACAGTAATTTTTGGTATACTAATTCACCCCCCCTCTTAGTATTCATCAATTGGTATCAGAGCCAACCTTTCTATAAGTCTAAACACTTGGAAAGAGATATGGGGGAATACACTGTGAGGGAACTTACTCATCGGCTCACTCAGATTGAGCAAGCCTATGATGAACTTAAAGTCAAATATAAGGCATCTTAGGCAAAAAGAAGAGAGCATGCTGAAAAATTGATGGAGCTAATTGAAAACAGTTCTTCTGATGAAGCGGACATGGAAGCCCTAGTTCAAGAAGTTGAAAAATTGAATGAGTCCAATGCCAACCTAAGAAGGGAACTTGAAGGACTAACTATCAGAATGTGTTAAGAACTTGAGAACCGGAGGAAAGTTGAAGATCTGGTAAAAGACAAAGATCGTGAGATCTCCAAGCTGAAGCAAAAGATCAGTGCACTTACCGCTCATCTTCATGAAAATAAAACAAAAAAGGAAGAAATGCAAGGTGAACTACACATGGTTGTTTCT
Source organism: Cryptomeria japonica (assembly GCF_030272615.1). Taxonomy (NCBI): domain Eukaryota; kingdom Viridiplantae; phylum Streptophyta; class Pinopsida; order Cupressales; family Cupressaceae; genus Cryptomeria; species Cryptomeria japonica. The sequence continues at coordinate 576,984,347 of NC_081406.1, forward strand.
GGGAATGCAACCTTGAAGGAATCCAATGCTGCTATTACCAAAGAACTTACTAAGTCAAAGGAAGTACTTGCCAAATTTAATAAGAGCACTGTCAAGCTAGAGCAGAAGCTTGAGTCAGCTAAACCGATAAAGAATACCAATGAAATTGGTTTCTTTGAATATGAGGAAGGTGAGACCTCTGGAACAAAAGATGGAGCATCAAAGGAACAACTGGCACCAAAGGATAAAGGTAAGCAAAAGTTCAAACCTGTTTGCTTTAATTGTCTCAAGGAAGGACACACTGCTAATGTATGTAGAAGTAAGGCTTACAATAACTTTCCTTATTTTCTAAACGATAAGCCTAAACCCAATAGATTCAATGGTAATTGTTATGCATGCAACAAGTTTGGGCATAGAGCATTTGAATGTAGGTCTGTCATGCACAACACCAAAAGGTATCCTCAAAGGAGTAAAGGAGCTTTTTCTGAACCCTCTGGGAACCGGAACCCAAACCGGTTTAATACCTATAATTATCAGTCAGGAAGCAGTGGCTATCAGGCGGCAACTGGATGGAGAGCAACTTGTTTGATCTGTCATGGTAATGGTCACACTACTGCAACATGCAGAAGGAAGAATGGAAACATGAACAATGGACCTTGGAGAGCACTTATAATGATTTGCTATCATTGCAACAAATTGGGTCATACAGCAAGATTCTGCAGAACGAGAAAGAATATATCGGATGATATACCGGTAACTCCGGAAGGAAAGATAGATGTTGAGACTGTTCAAACGGATATGAAGAAAACCTGGAAGAAGAACCCAGAAGAAGTGATTCAAGAAGAACAGGTTTCTGCACCTAGTGTGGAAGTCACCGAACCATCAAACTAAGCATCAAAAAAGCTTGGGGGGGGCAAATGGTGAAATATCTTGAACCCCTGGTTTAAACCTGTAAAAGACCTTAACCGATAAGTGATACCTGTCAACTGGCAGAAGACCGAAAACGGTAAAAGGCAAATTAGGGTTTACGCTCTAATAGTGGAGCATTTATTATGGTAGGTGGAGAACTTGTTTAAAAGGATTTTTCAAGTCATTTTTCACTTATTAGTTCTCAAGCGAAGAAGTTTTTTTTAAGCACTGAGCGACGAAAAGTGATTTGGATTGCGATTCGAAGAATTCTCAAAATCTTGAAGAAGAATCAGAAGTGAATATCAATCGGTCAAGTGTAGAGCACAAAGCGGTATTTCAGCAACTGAAGGAGTGAGTGACGAAGTGTAATTTGCAAGCCCTAAATTTTGAATTACGAAGGTATTTCTCAAAATATCTCTATTTATCATGGCTTCCGTATCACACTCTATCCCTAGTTCACCCGTTGATCTAGTAGACTTCATTCAACGAAAGGCAAAATACAATGCCCTATCTCAAATACCCGCTGGTGTTATAGTGGAGGAAGGCATTTCCGATTACATTGACTGTAAAATTGAAGACTTAGGATCTCTTGTAATCCATTCCCAGTTGAGTTTGTTCTACGGGAAGGACAAGAAGATTAAACCAGAATTTAGCATCTTGGAAAAGAAGAAGCTTCGCAATGTAGTCTATTTCCTTGAAGAGTTTTCAGATGATCACATCCGCATCATTCTGAGTAGAGTGCAGGGTGATAAAATGTATTTAGAGCGGACACATGACATCACACCGGAAGCAATTCATGCCGTCACCGGTTTCTGTAACGTTGGTGAAGTGCTAGCCCTAAGAAAGATCAGCAAGACGGAAATGACCAAGCTCACCGGTTCTGTGAGCGACTCACGGGGAATGGTTGTCAATTCCATCGAGGACGATCTGGTTATTAATGCGTGTATGGTGATAGGATACCATACATTCCACGCCAGTAGAATCAACTTTGTCTCTACTACAACGATAAATGCTGCCTACCGGATGATCATGGAAGATGCATCATTTGACTTATGCACTTGTATGCAAATGCAACTTCTGGTGAACCTAAAGGCGATTAAATAGAAAAATGCCTTGAGATTTAAGTTTGGACAACTATTGGTTGGGTTGTTCTTCTACTTCCAAGGTTACTTCCCAGGAGTCAGAGATATTCAGTGGTTTGTCAACCAACCGGTTACAAAGCAAATCAAGGAAAGCCTTCAAGCGGTTGGAACCGGTTATCCAGAAGTTCTGAACAAATACTTTGATGAGTTCAGATGCAAAATGAGCCAAAGAGTGAAAATATCAAGTGATATTATCAAGAAATATGAAGATGACATCTGCTTCACCATCGGAGTTGATGAGTGCATAATGGAGGCGGTTGAGCCTAGACAGGAAGAAGTGGAACCAATGGGATATGAGGTAATGTATGACATGCTAGATGGGTATGCCTCTACCCTACTTGCCTCGCCCCTTGATCCAAAGGCGAAGAGAACCGACACATATTTGGAAAGGGTTACATCGGTTGAAGAACCATCAGTAAAGAAGGGAAAGGCAGTGCCTTCAGTATCGACACCGGTTACCACAACAAGTCCCAAAGTGACCAAACAGTCACCAGCAAAGAAGAAACCAGAAGCTGCACCCGCCAAAGTCTTTGAGAGAAAGCGGAAGATAAAAGACACCACACCAGACTTAGAGGACACTGTGTCTGAAGAACAGCCTAAGAAGACTAGGCAAGCGAGGAAAAAGATAAAGAATGAACCGGCAACATCTGCACCGGTAAATATTGATATTTCCTCCTACAAACCTTCGACACATTGTCAAAGAACTATTAAGAATATTAGAAGAAAAGTACTTGGTGATTTGAAAGAGTTCTTTGATGATTTTAATGATGATGAAAAGAAGGAAGTTGAACAAGAAGTCATCAATTATTTATGTATTAATGATCGGTGGCCATCAAAAATTAAATCTGAGACACCTGATTCTTTGTATAATTCTTTAGATAACAAGTGGTGCATTGCCATAGAGAATGAACAGGAAATAAGAGAGGAAGTATTTGCACAATACTTTCCTAATGTGCCTAAAACTGAACTTTATGAAGTAGTGGAAAGATATAAGGGCCTCTTCTTCATGAGAAGAAGGAGACTCATGTTGCTAGAAGGAAAAGTTCCTGAAGTGGTAAAAGATACCCACTCTCATGCCCAAGCCACTTTAAGGTTGCATCAAGTGGCTGAAGCCAATAGGAAAGCTGAGCAAGAACCGGCAACCAATAAACCGGATGAGGTATATGACAGTGAAGGAGAACAGGTCACTGATCAAATAGACCCTATTGATTTTGATGCCTTGAATGGTGAAAATGTCACTTTGGGTACACCATTAGAAGTGGCAGGACAAGAAAAACGGGACAAAGAAAAGGTTGCCAAGGAGAAAGCGAAGAAAGAGAAGAAGCAACAAGAAGAAGAAAAGAAGAAACAGGCAGAAGAAGAGAAAAAGAGAAAAGAGGAAGAAAAGAAAAAAGATGAGGAGAAGAGGAAATGAGAAGAGGAAAAGAAAAGAAAAGAAGAGGAGGAGAAGAAACAAGAGGAAGAGAAGAAGAAGAAGGAAGAAGAAAAGAAAGAAGAAGAGAAACGGCAGGAAGAAGAAAAGAGAAAGGAAGAGGAGAAGAGGAAGCAGGAAGAGGAGAAGAAGAAGAAGGATGAAGAAGAAAAGGAGTGGAAAGAAGAAGAGAAGAAGAAGGAAGAAGAGAAAAGAAAGCAAGAAGCAGAGGAGCAAAAGAAGGCAGAAGAAGCTAAGTTAAGAGCCAAAGAGAAGGAGGAAGTGGCACAAAGCACACAGGTGGAGACCCCAAAGGCAACCGATAGTCAAGTCAAATCGGCTGACTTTACCAATCCCATTGACCTCCAATCTGCTAACGAATCGAAGCTGCTACAAAGCATTAAGCTTGCTCAAGAACGCTTAGAGGTGATAAGAAGGAAGAAGGAGCAAGATGTGATCCAAGCTGCAATGGACACTCTTACCGGTTTGATACCCGGTACCAACCTCCCTAGTACCGATTCCTCTCTGGCCCAACTGAAACTCTTATGCACAGTTGTGGAGGACCAGGTACAAAGCCTGTAAGAGGTTGTCGAAGTGCATGCCAAGAAGGAGCATCAAAAGGCTTTGAACACTGCCTTGGTGAAAAAGTTACATGAGCGTCAGTCTGATCTGCAGAAGGCACAGAAGGACATTAGAGATGCAATGGATGAGGGGAAATTGCTGCTCAGTAGGATATGTCTACCCCATCTATTCTGTGATGATGTGCTTGCCCAGAAAGACAAACTGCAAACTGATATGCAAACATTCATAAGCACCTTCAAGACCCCATATGACTCCTTTACCGCTTATGGGCAAACCGTTCACCGGTTTCAACTTCAGGCTGCAATAATAGATTTGGAGATCAGCAACCAGACCAAGGATTTGTAGGAACAATAACTAGTTCTACTACCAAGACTGCAAATACTTCAGAAGTGCTATCTCAATCTGGATGCCGTGACGGTTACTCAAGAGATGAGTACTTTGGATGCCATGGAGGAACAGGTATCCCAAATGCAAACAGAGAGTGAGGTTGCTACCTCATTACTTGAGTCATGGTCCTTATCCATGAAGCAATTTATGCAGGACTTTAAATCAACTTTTGACAAGTTTCACTCTTTATTGTAATAAACATTTATTCAGCTATTAGAAACAGGGGTTATTCAGCTGTATTTTGTCATTGTTGGCAAAGGGGGAGAAGTATTCTGGTATTTAAAATTTTGATGCATGCTATGTATACTCATGTTTATTTCTGTAAGGAAGTAGTATACATTTTGTTTTCTGCAAAGGGATACTGTATATGCTTAGGGGGAGTATTTTTTATTATGGTATATTTGTTTTGTAAAAACACTTAGATGTCAAAAAAATTTCCTAAGTGTTGCCATCAATGCCAAAGGGGGAGATTGTTGGCATTTTTTATGATTATGTTGTGATTGTCATTGATGGACACACACTTTCTATGAGATCATGTTTTGTATGTATGAGTTATGCTCAATCGGTATTTGTTTCAAACTGGTATTATGTTATAGTCTTTAGACTATCGGTGTCTTGCAGAAAGTGTTTACCGATCTCAAGCGGCATGAGGACCTCAAGCGGTTCTAGGATCTCAAGCGGAATGGAGCAAAGGAACTAGAAGCGGCAGTTATCATTTTCCCAGTCTTCATTTCTGTCAACCGGTAATCTGCTAAACCGGTATTACTTTGAGTTACCAACCGGTAATTGGTAAAGTTGTATAAACCGGTAATACTTTGCGATGAGTTACCAACCGGTATATCTTTGTGATGAGTTACCATCCACCGACACTTTGACGATGATTTTGTGTCATGTTACCAAATGTGTCTAGATATAATGAACCTAGGAACTTGCAATGTAATCCTATTGGATCGACATGAAATCAAATTCCTTTTAAGGACATCATGTCTAGGGTTTTAATGTGTGTGTAGATGCTAGGGTTTGTAGTGGTTGATGAGTTCTTGTATGTTCGATCTTAACAGAAAAGATCAAGTCTGTGCACTGTAACAGAGTGTGGATTTACTGAAGACTGAAGTAATGCTGAAATGCATTAGCAATGAGCTATCATGAATCTAACCAAGCAGACTATGCTATTTGCTAGATCATTCACTTGTTGATTACTCACATCTTTGGCAAGTTAGAAACCCTTAACTGGCTAGGCCCAGAAAAGCCTTTGTAAATCCTCTAACAAGGTGGTTCACATCTGTGGATCTAAAATCCTCTCACAAAGTAGTCTTTAATCGAACTTATCTCCTAACAGAGATTGAGATTCCTAACAGGATTTGTTCTAGTAAAGAACATTGTATGACCTTAACCGGTCTGGTTACTATTCTGCAGATAGTTACTTGTGAGTTTCATCTCACCATGGTTTTTCCCATTTGGGTTTCCACGTCAAAATCTCTTGTGTTATGGTGATTGTGCTTCTGTGGGTGAATGCCTTACTTGTTGTTTAGTTTGCATTTGTGTTAACCAGTTTGTTAGTTAAACTGCTATACCGGTTTACCGCTAGACTGATAAAGTGTTTGAGTACATTAATTTTTGGTATACTAATTCACCCCCCCCTCCCCCCCCCCCCACTCTTAGTATTCATCAGATATTGCCTTCATGAAATCTAAAAGCTCTCAATATTTAGAAGACCCTCTTCCTCCTCAAAACATGGAAGAAGATCTAGTTCCTGGGATTTAGAGGGAGACTCCAGAAACTATAAACAATGATGATAATGAGAATAACTCATATCCTCAAAATCTTGTCCCCCTTGAGAATCGTAAAAGGCCTCTTTGGGCCAAAAAAAATGATTCAAGAAGCAAAAGACTATGCAGCACCTCCAAGGACATTCAGAGAAAGAAAAAGACCACATAAGTTCTACAACTATACTGCACTAATGGGTGAAATCATAAAATCAGAACCATCCAGTGTAAATTAATCCTTAGAAAGACAAATGTGGAAGGATGCTATGTCTAAAGAATATTAGTCTATCATTAAAAAAGATGTTTGGGATATTGTAACTCGTCCCAAAAACAAATCAGTAGTATCCTCCAAAATGGCTATTTAAAATCAAGCATGCAACAGATGGCAGTATTGAAAAATATAAGGCAAGATTTGTTGCCAGAGGATTCTCTTAGAAAGAGGGAATAGACTATGAAGAGACTTTTGCCCCTGTTGCCAGATATACCTCTGTGAGAACCATCATTTCCATAGCAGCATCTAAAGGATGGAAAATTCACCAGATGGATGTGAAAACAACATTTCTAAATGGGATTATTGAAGAAGAAGTTTACCTAGAACAACCTAAAGGGTTCATTATAAATGATGAAAATTCATATGTATGTAAATTGAAGAAAGCCTTATATGGGCTCAAACAAGGTCCTCAATCCTGGTATGAAAGGATTGACAAATATATCTTGGGTCTAAACATCTTCAAGAATGATGCAGATCCAAACTTATACTTCAAAGTAATAAATGGTGAAATATTGATTCTTATTCTATATGTTGATGACTTGTTAATCATAGGGGAAGATCACTTGATTGATCAATGCAAGCAAGACCTTGCCTCAGAGTTTGACATGAAAGACTTGGGTCTTCTACATTACTTCCTCGGTTTGGAATTTTGGTAGCAGTCTGACAGCATCATCTTGAATCAAGGAAAACATACTATTGATATTTTGAAGAGGTTTGGTATGATGGATTGCAGGCCGATGTCCACACCTATGGAAACAAACTTACACAAATTAAGAGAGTCTGCTTTATAATCAGAATTTGCAGATCCTACCTTGTATAGGCAAATTATTGGATCTCTAATGTATTTGGTTAATACCAAACTAGACATATGTTACTCAGTTAATCCACTTAGTCAGTTCATGTGTAAACCAAAGGAGATACATTTGATGGCTGCAAAACATATTCTGAGATATCTTCGAGGCACTATTGGTTATGGACTCAAATATGCTAATGTTGAACTAAACCTACATGGGTTCACAGATTCAGATTGGGTTGGAAGTGTGGTACATAGGAAAAGCACATCAGGGTGCTATTTCAGTCTATGATTAGCTATGATATCCTGGATAAGTAGGAATCAATCTTCAGTGGCTCAGAGTTTTACAGAAGTCGAGTACATTGCAGCTTCTATGGGGACCAGAGAAGCAGTATGGTTAAGGAAACTACTTGTGAGCCTATTTGGTCAACCACTGAATCCTACTCTTATTCATTGTGACAACCAGAGCTGTATAAAGCTATCTGTTAATCCAATATTTCATGATAGATCCAAACATATTGAGATTCCTTATTACTATGTTAGAGACATGGTTGAAAGGAATGCTATCCAGCTAAAATATGTGAGTACAGGCAAGTAGGCTGCAGACATTCTCACCAAACCTTTGTCTAAAGCAAAGGTTGAGTACTTTCGTAAGAAACTTGGCATGGTTGAAAATGTAAGTTAAATTGAGAATGTAATTTTTGATATGTTGTACTATTTCTTATTTGTCATGCGTGAAACTATATGACAATTTAATCTTTGTGTGACTTTGAAAGATGACGATTTTTCAAAGTTTCACTTATTTTGGTTAAATACTATAGAGTGACGACTTCATAGTACTCTAACCTCGCTATCATGAATAGATATCACAAGACTTGATATCTGCAACTTTGTCATGATAGTTTGCATCTCTGCAGGCATTATGATTGATATCATGAGACTTGATATCTTGAGAAATCATAATGATTGAGATGATCATGGCAAATATTATGAGATAATATTCATGGTGAATATTATGAGACATAATATTCATGGATAGGCCATGATTTATATCCCCATGATAGGTATCATGCGACTTGATACCAATCCACATATCATGGATCTTGGACACTCTTTGAGAACCATGACAAAATATCATGAGACGTGATATTTGTGGTTATGTCATGATTCTTTGATATCACAAGAAGGTGATGTCATTTGTTTGGGATAGAATTAATCCTCCCTAGCTAAGAGGGAGTATTAATGTTGTGTAGCTTCGGGACTAGATAATTCTGATCGTCGAAATCAAATGCTTAAGTGGCCAATTGGCCTTAAGCATTTGATAGTTGCTTTATCCTTGCAAGTTATGTTAAATTAGCTTATATGTATTGTCACTGATGTATTTGTAATTGATGATTGGATTTAATACTCATATATTAATATATATTACAAATGTATATATGTATCTATATATCTATATATACAATAATGTTTGTGATTTACATTATATATATATATATATATATATATATACATACATTTTTGTAATAAAGAAAAATCTAATTATTAAATGTCTATTAAAACCAATAGTTGATATAGTCGACTTGTTACATTTAATCGCTTGACAAACATTAGTCGAATTGGTTAATTATACCATCTTGCATCTTAGTGTATTGTCTTTAATGTTTATCGGTCTAACTCTCACGGGTTTGTGGAGACATGTCTCCATAGAGACATGTCTCTACATGGATGTTATTCCACGTAGAGGCATGCCTCTACATAGGCACACCATTGTATATATGGTGTATAGCTATTGTTAAGGGACAATATGTAAATAAAAAATATTGAACCAGCCGACCTTCACAAAAACGAACATTGTTGTTACATATTCATTGAAATACAAATCATAAATTCTGATTGTTGTTTCTTACTTGCTTATATTCAAAAGAGATCAAATCAATATATGATAAAAGAAGTACTTTGATAAATAAAATAACCCTTAGCATTCTCAAATCTGAGAAACTTAACAGAAATCGCCAAGTTCATATGTTCACTTATAGAACAATCAAACATATCAAGATTATATGATATTATTCAAATGACCCAATTCTATCACCAAAAAAAATAAAAAATTATATATCTTCCAGAAAACCAGCAATGTATGTGTGTCAAAATGAATCTGCAATCATCTTCACATGCAATGAACATAGCATATGTAAATATTTCCGTTAATCATGCAAAACACAGTTTCACAGATTTCAGACTACACATAAACAAGGAATTGGCAAATCAGTATTGCTAGATAATGCTCTTTCTCAGATAAATCATTCGCATAAATAGATATGATTCAGTGATAATTTAACCCACAAAGAGGCAAATACTCAAGGTTGAATGCACAAATTCAATTCTTTCAGTCAATATCTGTTTTCTTCATTCATTCAAAGATAAATAATGATTCAACATGATTATCCTTCCAAAAGAAACATATAGTAAAACAGTAATAAACCCAAAAACCTTCTGGATTTCTCCAAAAAATCCAAACTCTTCTTCAGTTCAAAACCTCCCTTAAATAACATCCATTGTTTTTTTTACCCTTACAGAGTAATTTTCTGTGGTAAACAATTACCAACAGAAATAGTTTGAAAACATAACTGTAAAATAACAGAAAAGTCTCTTGAGCATGATAAAAGAGGACACGTCTTCAGAAACAAAAACAAATCCTAACTAGGTGTTGGGGATCCTTGAGTTGCACCATCCTCGGCATTCACATTCAGCGTCGCCTTCCATTCCTTGTATGCCGCGATGAACTCCTATAAAGATGGGACACTAGGAACTTTAACGGATGCCATCTTCTGTTTCCACACCTCTACCTCTAACTAGATCTTTTTGATTTCATCCATGTAGTTAGGTAACTGATCTGCATAAATGTATAATACATCCTTAACTCTGGTAACCTTTGTGAAATCAATTGTCATGGGTGTTGCATTCTTCTTAACTCCATTCATGGCATCACATAAATTTTTTACAACCGTATTCATGCTCTTTTCTACTTGACCATCACCCCAGACATAAGTGGTATGAATATGTCTCAATTCAATCACTAAATTCTGACATATCCCCTTTAATTTTTTCTCCCATTTGATGAATTCCATGCATCATGTCTTGAGTGTTGCATTTGTCCAATCAATATTGCACTTACTAGTGAACAGGAGTGATTCAACCACTGTTTTAAGTGGTTTTTCAGTCAGAAATTTAGCCACCCCATACTTTTGAATTTCATAAATCTGTAAAGAGGCAGACGTCCATTTGGTTTCTTCACTCTCCCACATCTTAACCTGTGACTGAATGTTTGTTATTAGCAGTGAGGTTTCATCAAACACTTTTCTAGATTCTCGACTGAATTTGCATCCATCATTAATGACTCCATTCTCCCAATCGTCAAAAATAGCTGTGATGGCCTTTCCCCTTTGGATCTAACTCAATAACTTTTGACTGGTAGGTGATGTGGGATCAAAAGATTGGGAAGCTTGAGCTAACGACTTAGGAGAAGAAGATATACCACTGATCGCATCAATGTAATCCGCCAGCACTATGATCGTCTGTTTTAGCTCCTTCTTATCCTTCCCGTCCTTTTGCGATCGGGTTAGCATGTGTTTTGCAGAAACTTCAAAGTGATGGTTATCTGTATCTCTGTCAGCAACTCCAAGCTCTACTTTCTCCACGTGGTAACTATCGGCAGAAAGCCCAAATGCTTCTCCATCAACCTTTGGCTTCGCAACCTCCGCCATCCATTTACCTGTTTTATCATCAATCTCTAGCCTTGTCATTGCTTTTGCCCTTTTTGGCTGAGGTGTTTTCGTCACATACTTACTCACAACATTGTCGATTGGCAAAGCGATGGGAACAATATTTTTCCTTTTGTTTACAAAGACACTAGCCATTGGGGAGAACTAACAACAAGACCTTTTAGGATTAAAGACTTCTCTTGAGTCTGTTCCTTAGAACCAAGAGAAGTGTCAAGGTTTTCAGCAAAATCCAAATCAATGTCATCTTCGAGGTGATCCATCTTTGACAAATTTCTTACTTCTGGCAACTTATACTTCACACCTTCTTCGCTCGGGTCTAGATCAATAAAGTGTTCTACAACTTGTGGTTTTCTCCTACCAGTTTTGGCCCTTGATCTAGTCACACGAACAGAAACAGGTGATCTGATAGCCTCTTTGGCTATAGAGGTGGGCTTCTTATGGTGAGAAGATCTCTTGGTTTTTGTTTCTGTTCCTGCAAGACAAATATCTTCAGAAATGTTAGCATCAGGAGCCCTAAAAACAACTTTCTTAATCATTTGTGATTCTGAAATCTGAGCATCCAATTGTCTCATTCTAGAAAGCCAATGTACGGTTCTTTGAATCACGGTTATCACCCTAACATTGATGTCATTCCTTTCATACTCAAACCAACTTATCTCATCTAAAGGCTTTGATTTGATTCTATCAAATTCAGGATCAAGGATGTCTTCGTCATGATCTGTAACCCCCTCAACATTCACCTCCAGCTTCCAATCAATAATCTGTTGGATCGTCAATCTGCTATAGTGTTTTAATCGAACTTCAAACTCATCTTTACAGTCCTCCCAAAAATCTTCCAAATGGGCAGAAAGAGCATAACTTTTTCCTAATTTGAAGGTCTAAACAACAAAGAGTTTATTATCAAAACTATTCCTAGCTTGATAGAAACCAAAATTGAAATTCTTTAAATCAACTCCAACACTCGCTGCATCTGCAAATGACTTGCAAGAAAAAGAACCTAATTCAAGGGGAAAGAGGGCTTCACGATCACTTAAATCTATATACTTTTTAATCACATGAGCCAATTGCCTACAAAACTTTGCTAGCACAAAACAATCAAAACCATATCAAGGCAATTTCATGGGTTCCTCTTCAAAACCACCCACCTGAAGGTAAGTGAAGTGGGGATATTGAATATTGTACCTCTCGTATACTCTGATTAATTGTTGAGCCTCTTTATAAATTCTTCTTTCGATATTCCCTGTCAATTCTGCAACCATTCTTCCAGTAAAAATATCATGAACCCGCCTATAGTTTTCCAAAGCCTTCTCACTCTGAAAATAGGGGTAGAATTCAAAAACCCGAATTCCTTCAAACACTAGGGCTCGAGGTACTCCTTGCCATTCTTTTGTGCATGCCAGACAATATATAAGATAGGAAGATAGGTATAAATCTCTATCCCCGAACCATGCTTGTTTCAATTGATCTTGGAGCTCTTCTGCAATAACTTCTCCCCAATCTATGTAGCAGGTTTCATCTAAGACAACTTGAACGAAATGATACATCCATTCCGCGAACAGATATGAAGCAGCCACTCCTTTAACCTTATGCAACAGAACTATCAAATCCCTAATGTAGGGTTTCACATTATCTCTATTCAAGGATTTCGGTAAACGAGAACCACCTCTCTGAGGTTTAATCAACCAGCTTCTAGCAATAACATTTCTATGCTTGTCCGCCTTCTCATGAAATCTTGTAAAAGAGAGAGAAGGGGTAAATTCAGAGTATGCGTCCCTCTCAAGAATTCTAAAAACTAAGACAGTTGTTTCTCAGATCACTGTTAACAAGACCTGACCATCATCTTTCCTTATACACTGGTGTCTAATATCAAACCTATTAATGCATTCTCTCACCAATTTTGGACAAGTGACTGCTAAAGGGAAGGCTGTCGCTTCCACCAAACCACTATTTTCTATCTCAGTCATGAACGGTTCTGACATTTGACTTTTTAACCTCTCTAAGAGGTCGCCCATGTCAAAGTCTCTTAGGGAAGTGTCACTGAATTCAGGATGCACACATTCTAGACTAGCAGCATTACCGAATAAATGAAATGCAGACTTCACTTTCACTAACTCAACCATTAAAATACGATTCCCCAAGCAGGAAAACAAAACCAGAAGTAAAGCCAATAGGAAAACGGAAAAAATGAACTCACCTTGTGTCAACAAATTCCTAAAATCCCTATGCTTGCAGAAAAAGTTTACCTCTCGCCACCTCTAGCGCCTTACCAAAAACTGATTGAGTTGTTGGTAAAATCATCACTTGTAATGGTGCCATATATCAAATATAAATTTATGAGAAACAAATCTGCCTCACACATGCCGAAGATTTTGATATGACAAGCATTAAATGCAATCTCTTAACTTCCGTCACCTCACTCATTCCGCTCATGCAACTATTTTGACGCGTGTCATGAACTTAACTTTCCATGATTACAAACATCCAATCATGTGCCTCGGGAAAATCGGCGCCAGCTATTATCTTTGAAAGAAGAGTCCTGGGCATTCAAAATGAATCATAACATTTCCTTATTGAACCCTGCAAACCCATTGAACACGAAGGTTCAAGTTAGTTCACGCATGTTCGAACATGTTTATGTATTTATCAAGAAAGACTCCCAACTATATCAAAAAGAAAGGAGACGTGACCGACTTGAACGAAAACAAAAAGTACAAGGCAGTTCATGTTAGTTCAACTAGGTTCACATAAGTTCAATAAGGTACACATTTTACAAACTATAGACCTTACATTTAAAAACAAGGATACAAATTACCATAAAACTAACCTGCCTAAAATGAACCTTGATCATGACATAAACTAGAACACAAAAATTGAAAGATGACGACAAATCTTAGGATATAGGCAAACCCTTGTCAACAGTTGTGTCTGAAAGTAATATAACTTCTGATAATGACTATTACTTTGTTCCAAAATTGGAAATTTCAAAAATACAATGAAGCGTGCATCTATATCTGAAAGTATAGATATTTCTGAATACACTTATTAAGGAAAAAACTTATGAAACAAAGATACTGTTACTGACTTTTCAAAACACAGATTTCTGAAAAAAGATTTTTTACCCAATATCGTCCTTGTCATATGATGATATAATACTTGTTCTGACCAAACCTTGTATAAAGTCTACATTGCCATTTTCTGCACTGATCTTCCTGACATCTCACGTCCTTACATTTCAATCTTCACACTGACACCTTTTAGTTCATACGTATATTTTCTCCTTATCACCAGATTTTAAAAAAAAAAACTCTCTAAAAACAATCTTCAAAGGGACATTTATAAGAAATCATATGGTTCGAATTAGTTGGTAGTTATTGGTTATCTTCTTTAACAAAAAACTAACCATATTTCAGTTTGAACTGCTTAACCAACTTATTTGTTTATAAAACAAAAAGACTAATCCTTTCCAGTTCGAACTACTTGGAAGATCTTTCATAAATTATTTTAACTTAAACAAACTGAAGAAAGCTCGAATTTACAACCAACTCCAACTAATTTCACATCACATAAATCATTCTGCCACCAATGCTATGTGTTTCGAGCAGACCCCAAATACTACTCAGAATGATATGTGGTAATTCTGAAACAATTTGAAACCATAGACTAAACCTGAGCGAACATGAGACAAATGAAGATACTGCTGGAGATGCAATTTTACAAACCACATTCTCATCGCTTCTGATAACCAAATCTGAAAATGATTAAAATAAGGTATAGCAAAATAGACTTCAACTTGATTTATATAAAATCTGGAGTAGTAAAATATATTTGACATCAATGACAATTCTGTTATTGAATTTCGCTAACAATTTCCCTCTTTGACAATTCTGTTATTGAATTTCGCTAACAATCTCCCTCTTTTGACATTGATGTCAAAAAAGAGATTCGAAATCAGAACCTGCAAGGTCACTGCAAACCAAACCATACCCCAATCAGAAATCTGAACTGAGAAATCTCCAACCACACAGATCAATCTCTGAATCTGCTGAAGAATCTGCTCTGAGTCCAACCACACAAATTTTTGAATCTGCTGAAACCCAATCTCTAAATCTGCTGATGAATTTGCTCCGAGTCCAGCCACACAAATTTTTGAATTTTCTGAAATCTGCAAACAAACACCACACTCCACTCCAATACCCGCTTTTCATGGCAAAGGGTGGGGGCAAAATTTTAAACCATGAAATAATCTCCCCCTATGACGATGCACTAATGAAGTCAGAGTTAAGACTGTTGCTTCAAAAAATGATATTTGATAGAGATGTGTTTAGTGCGAGAATGAAGAACTAAATTTTATAAAAAATGATGGCACTAGAGTTATCACAAAAAATAGATACCAGACTATCAAATACCACCCGTCAAATCTGTGAGTGTTTGCTTCATCCACAAGACTTGTGTACAAGACTTGTGTACAACAAGAGGCAACAACAACATATTCAGCCTATGTTTTAGACAAAGTGACTGAATCATGTTTCTTGCTTAACCACGCAACCAACCTGTTGCCCAAAAGAAATGCACCACCACTGGTGCTTCATCTATCATCTACACAACCTGTCCAGTCAGCATCTGTATATGCAGTCAAGGTAAAATCATTAGTTCTAGGATACCATAATCCAAAATTAATTGTACTTTGAAGATACCTAAAATTCTTTTGACTGCATTAAGGTGTGAAACCTTGGGAGCAGCCTAAAATCGAGCAAGCATACAAACTGCTTGCATAATATTAGGCCTCGATGTTGTGAGGTATAACAAATTGCCTATCATTGATCCGTATTCAGTTTGATCTGTGGCTTCTAGGATGTCACTCCAAACATCACACCAAAGGTTTATTTCATTAATAACAAAAAAATACAAATAAAATATAAAATTCACATAGCCTCAAGTGGCTTCTAGGATGTCACTCCAAACATCACACCAAAGGTTTATTTCATTAATAACAAAAAAATACAAATAAAATATAAAATTCCCATAGCCTCAAGGCTGCCATAAACTTCTGCAACAAGCAAAATACTCAAGAAACCAAAATGTAGCTTCAAACCCTTACTTGCAACCTGTCAAACTCATATGAAACTCTCCATATCTACACCATATGATCTTAGCATTTGGGAAGAGGGTATGAATAGAAAAATAACAGAAAACCCATTTCCATACATCCCAAAATAACTTCTTCAAACCAAAAACAAAATGCAAATACTAAAAACTACTAAAATCACACTTACAAGATAAAATTCTAGAAATTGTTGAAACTATTGAATCCTTAAGCATAATGGTGACCTTGGAATGAGATTACTCTCAGCAAACCTTGGCCTCTCAAACTTAAATCACCTTTATGAACCTTGGACTCTCATCCTTTGCCCACCTAGAAACCTTCAAACTCCCATTACTCAATCTCCTTCTCCACATATTTATCAGCTTATGAAGAAACAAACTAAAGCTCTACCAGATATGCAAACAAGAATAATCCAAAATGGAGCCAAAACCACATAAATATCAAAATACATTAAAATGAAATTTTGGGTGCCAAAATTCCTAGACTAGAAACTACCATTACCAAGTCTCCTTCAAGCTCATCCACTTTCTTTATAAACTGCATATTGTTAAAAATTGCCATAAGCTTCCAAAGAGAAACAAAACATGTCAAAATAAAATTTCCCATTTCCCACACCACAAATTGGAAATATTATTAAATTTATTTATTTTTGGTGATAAAATAATATCTTTTTTGAAACTTTACATCAACATTAATATTATTTTTTGGCCTATTGTTAAGTCCTATTTTTCCATTTTGGGATAACCGACTTACTATTTTTAGAAAGGGGACATGATAGGAGGGCACAAGGAAAATACTGGTCAAAGTAATTGGAGAGGTTAAATGGTTGAGTGGTCACCTTCATGACAAGAGGGTGTTTGAAATATTCTTCTCCAATATTGTTTTAATTATGGGTCTCTTACTTAGGGATTGGTTGCCACTCAAGATGCTTATGTGGGCATTGTTAAGGGAGCTCTTCCATCCATTTTCACACAACCTTCATTTGGAATTATTATAAGAATAGTTGATACTAATGCAATCAGGCAAGGGAAAGTCTCCACAATGGCGTTGTAGTTTTACAATGAAGGTTTAAATTGTAAGTACATGGGCACTTTCGATAGTTGTGTATCACTGTATGGGGATCTCTTCTCCACAAATCGAGAGGACTTTAGAGTTTTTAGAAAGAATGTTGTATTTAATGCAATTAAGGAGCCTATAGCTAGAGTTTCTTTCAACCTATGTAACTTTTTTTTGAATTCATAGTGGGGGTTACCCCCATAACAATGCTTACTCATAAAAAATAAATGTATGTGTATGTGTATGTATATGTGTTGTTACTACGTATCAAGTTGCCATTAGTTTTTATATTCAAAGTCATATTATATACTCTAGTCGGTTAACACTACTGAATCATGCAGTCGGTATACACAGAGAAGTCGGTATGCACAGTCTAGTCGGCTACAGAAGAAGCAGTCATAGAATGCAGTACATACCGAGCTGTCTACCGAGTATCTTTTTATGTCTACCGAACAACAAAGAGGACACACCGAGTTGATATACACCGAGTGAAACGTGTTATCAGATTCATTGAACCTGGACATGCATATGAAAACGTGTTACAAGATCGAGGCACATCTAACCGTTATCACATTGGAAATTGCACTAGAAGATTATGTATGATTTTGAGATCAATCTAACCAATGAAATATTTTGTATAGTTATTCATTCGAGGAATCGTGTTTATAAGATCGAAGCAATGAATTAGATCACCATCTTAAGAGATCTATTTATATAGCAGTAGTTAAGAGTTAAAGGTGTGTGCATGAGTGTAAGAAGACTGTTACAGAGACACAGAGGTCACCGAGAAGGTTTTCAAAGAACAGTCGAAGAATAGAGTAAACAGAAGGGTTTACCGAGTTACTATATGGGTTACCGAGGTATGCTATAAGCAAGGTAATCTATTCTGAGCACATAGAATCTGCTATAACATTTCAGATGTAAAGTTGTAGATATTTGTAATGATTTTATTGTAATATTGTGAAGTTGTAAGAGAAACCTTTAATAGGGTAAAAGACTCTAATCAAGTCTATAAATTGTAAAGCCTCTAATCAGGTGCAACATTTAGATTAAATGTTGTAAAATCCTTTAGCAAGGTAGATCTAATAGATCTTGTTACTCCTAATAGGGTAAGCTATCAGAAATATCTAATATGTAGCTCTAACCGAGCACTCTTTATTATTGCAGTAGTGAAGTTGTGGGTGCCATCCCCACCGCAGTTTTTCTCTCTAACCAAGAGTTTCTGCTTAACAAATATATGTGTTATGGAGTGAATCATGTATGATTGTTATCTATTTGTTTTAACTCTATTTTATGTTACTGCACTATTCTGTTTATGCATAACAGTAAAGTTATTATTCAAGAAAAGTTTAATTCACCCCTCCCCTCTCAGTACATTAGCTTTCCATATTGGGCCTAACAATTGGTATCAGAGCTTGAATCTTGGAAAAGGGTTTAACTACCTAAAGAGAAAGATCTTATCAATGGAAGGCTACAAACAATCTTGGAGGATTGTGTATCTGCAAGAAGAGCTGGATCATGCTAGTCAAGTGATTGCAGACATGCAAAGGCAAATGCAAAAATCTCTGAAAGTAAGAAGAAGATTATCTGATGACTTGCAGGATTCTCAAGAGTTAGTGGAACAAATTGAGACATCATCTAAGAACAGTATATCTGAAGAGACTGAAGAAATGATTGGAGTATTGAAAGAAAAGAACAAAATACTGGCTGATCAACTAAAAGCAATGAAAAGAGAACATGAACATTTCAGCACACAAATGACTGAAAATCTAGATGCATTAAGAACAACTGAGGATAAAACAAGAGATCTACAAAGAGAGAAACAACAAATTGAAGTCTTAGTATCTGATAAAAATGATGAAATCATAAGGTTGACTGGGATTCAACAAAATATGACAGATCAACTAGGTTATGCACATCATGAAACAATTCTGAAGAATGATGAAAATCAAGCATTGAAACTTGAAGTATCAAGGTTGACCCATGAACTTGAAACAGAGAAGAAATCCAAAGAAACACTGAAGAAGAGTTATGAAGCATCAAAGATGTTGGATGAGAAATTGAATACAAGAAGACCCAACAAAGATGCAGGACTCGGTTACAAAGGAAAAGACTCTACCGAGAAAGGAATTCATACTACCGAGAGAGGGGAATCATCAAAGCAAGCTGGAAACAAGAATAACATCAAAAGAAAGAAGCCTATTTGCTACTACTGTGGAAATCAAGGTCATACTGCCAACATGTGCCAAATAAGAAAAGATAAGCAACCGAATGTCACTAAGTCCAATGGTTATTGTTACAATTGCAATAAATATGGTCACACATTTAACCAATGTAGGACAAAGTCTGTTAACAACTATCAGAAGGCAAAATACAAAGGGTTTTGTAGAAACTGCAATAGATATGGACATAGTACTGAGAAGTGCTGACTTAACCAAAAGAACTACATGTGCTCTGCACACCGAGAAAACACTAGAAGTTACCGAACTCACACAGATCCTTACCGACAATATGCAGCAGCACCATGGGATTACAATACAAGGATATGGTGTGAATGTTGTGGAAGATATGGACATATTAGTGTTAACTGTTTTATAAGGTTTGGAATGAACAACCGAAGATCATGGAGAAATCCTGGTATGGCATGTTTTCATTGTCACAAAGTTGGACACTTGGCTGGAGATTGCAGAGATCAACCAAGAGGAGACACTGAAGAAATAAAAGGTAAATTACAGATGATTTGGAAAAAGAAGGAAATTGTGTCAAATGAAGAAAGCACCTTACCTACCGAGTTAGGTGCACCTAGTCCAAATTAATCAGTAAAGGTATTAAGGGACTGTATTTTCTGAAGGTTAAAATCATAACAGTTCCTATTCTATTATGTACCAAATTCCAAATCTGCATAGTTAAGATGCATTAGTAAGTTTGAAATTCTATCAAAGTCTTTGAAGCACTTTACAGGAAGCCTGTCAAGTCGGTAAATGAAGGAAGCTTAGTTACTCGATTAAAACAAAAAAAAGAGAGTAAATCGGTTAAAAAGGAACCGAGTGCATTTAATGTTTTTGACCTAACCCGCACGGAGCCCGATAAGGTATTTTGTGTACTTAAAAGCATTTTTACAGTCATTTTCATTCACCAAGTTTTCGAAAGAGCAGAGCAGAGCGATTCCAAGGCAATCAAAACCTCATTCAAAGCAAATCCAAGGTATTTACATCAAATCTCAACATATTGTTAAGCTGGTTTACCGATCTTGTTGCCATTATTTGCTAAGTATAAAGCGTCTGTAGTTTGGAATTCTGAAACCCTAAGGACTCTTTACTAGTTTTTTTACCTGAAATCCTAAATGGCGCCCAAGATCCAAGATCCCATAGTTGTCAAGAATGTAGAGAAGCCCTCACTGAAATACTCTTTGACTCCTAAAGTCGCCTCCGAACCGGATGACAAAACCGCCTTTTCACTCATCCCAGATCGAGTCTTGTTAGTCAAAGATGTGATATTCTTCACCAAATGTCGTGTTGAAGAACTCGGTCATGTTGAAATAAGAGACACCTATGATGAACTATGTACCGATGGTGTATTAAACAACAAGTATGAACACATCAAAATCAAAGGATTGATTGAAGCCCTAACCTATCCTCGTGTGTTCAAACCACAGTGGGTCAAGTTTGTTCTGAGCAGAGTTCATGATGATTTCATGTGGCTAGAAGAGCAACCATTTAAAATCATAAAGGAAATCATTCATGTGATCACCGGTTATCCTATCTATGATCATGCACGAGCTCAAAAGATGATATCACAGAAGGAATTGATCAGTTTAACTGGAGTAGAATCTGATTACAGAGGACTGAAATTGAACAATGTCACCGATGCAGAACTTAAGTTTGCCATTAGAGTAATTGGTTACTGTTTCTTCCAATCAGCAAGGGAAAACAGTGTACCATGTGCAGCAGTTGACTTAGCTTATAAAATTGTGAAAAAGGGAATGAAAGTTGACTTATGTGAAGTGTTATTGAAGAACCTGTTTGAGAATATGAACACAATAAGGAAGCCAAAGAAGAACAACTCGGCAAATACACTAAAGTTTGGTTCACTTCTTGTATGCATGTTTTTCTACTTTGAAAAATTCTTTCCATCAGTCAATAAAGTAGTTTGGGAGCTACACCGACCAATCACCCATCAGATTAATGACTTCATCAAGAAGCTAGGTGATAATTTCAATGATATAATGGATGATTACTTCAGTAAATTTCAAGAGAAAATGCACAACAGGTACCGGATTCCACCCCAGCTAGTGGAGAAATATAAAGATGACATATGCTTTGAGGTAGACATTGATTACTGTTATGTGAATGTTGTGGAACCAAGAACTCAATCTTTGCCACCTATGGGTTACAAGATTGACTTTGACATCACACAACAACAAATTGATGCATTTCTTACATTACCAAGGCATGCTACCAAGCTGAGGTATGGAACCTATGAAGAAGTAAAGGGAAAAGTAAAAATGAGCATTGTAGTACCCAAAGCTACAAGAAAAGCAACAAAGATGATAAAGGTTTTAATGGAGAAATTCGAAGAAGATTCTTCCTCCACGACTGTCAAAGGTACTCTTGCCATCACCAAAGAAGAATCAGAAGCTCAAGAGGCAGCTATAACACTGAGCACAAAATTGCCTAAGGGTAAAGTGTTAAAAAGAAAGAAACATGACACTTCAAAGGCCCTACCGACTCCTCCAACAAAGAGACCTAATACAAGAGCATCTGCAGCATCACCGAGTAAGAAACAAAAGAGTGTTACTGCTCCCAAGGTAACAAAGACATGCAAGAAATCTACTTGGAGACTCATTTTGGCAAAAGAGTCTAGCGATACAGAATCTGAAGATGCAAACAAATTCCAGATTGTCAAGAGCAAGAAGGTAAATATACATAGCGTTGAAAACTTCTGTGCCAATCTGAAAGAATATGGTGGATTTGGTTCATTTAGATATGTCAAGTATGAAACTAGAAATAATGATGAGAAAAGACAAATTGGAGAAGCTGTCATCTGCACACTTCTAAAGTTACGGTTAGCTCCATTGGAACTAGTAAAGTCACTTCCAAATGAACTTTACTTACATATTGATAATAGGTGGAAGTATGCAATGGACTCAGAGAAACAAATCAGAGAAAGAAGTCTAGTCCATCTATTTCCTGATATGTCAGTAGCCGAAATAAAGGAACATCTAACAACCTACAATTCAAAATTTCTTGTCAAATAGAGAGCCTTAAAATTGATGAATGGGCTATATATTGATGTAGAAAATGAGACAAAAGCAAAATGGTAGGAAATCTTCAAAATCAAAGATGTCGGTGAACAATCTACAGTTGAAATCGTTGATGTCACCAAGCATGATCCTGATGTCACCGAGCAAGGTCCTGATGCTATCGAACAAGACCCTACTGACACTATTCAAATAGATGAAGATGTCATGGATACAAAGGAACCGAAGCAGGCAATGATAGAAGGCACTACATATGCAAAACTTGTATCTAGTGAATCCATTTTAGAACAAGTTCAGCCTTATCCACCGATCAATCAACCTGTCTCTATCGAAGCTCCTCAGGATACAGTACAAGGCACCGAAGGTCACAAGTCTACAACAAGAGAAGATACTACTCTAGAACAGACCTCTCAACCACCTTCGAGCACTGAAAATGTTGCAGCTGAGACACCCAGTACCGAGACACCAAAAGACACCACAGCGGCTACAGGAACCGACCAAAGTGTTGTCGCTACCGAGCAACCTACCGAAGGTCAGTAAGCCTCTCAAGCTATTGTCTTGGTCCAATCGACCAAAGGTAAAGAGAAGAAGGTGAAAAAGCATAGTTTCAAAGTTGATTTATCTAAACCGATAGTGTTGCCCAATGTGGATATATCAAAATTAAAGGGGCAAGCACTCATTGATTTTGGTGAACTATGCAAAGCAAAGGCCGAACAAGAAAAACATATGGCCATACAAAAGAAGAATAAAGTACTTCAGAAGGTGAAGACACTGCTATCAGATATGCTACCTACAGCTACAGTGTCAACCGATGCAGCCATCCACATTCAACTGGATGAACTCCTTAATCAAATAGAAACATCCAGAGTTGATGCATCTGAGTATTTGAGCAAGCTAAAAGACAAGGAGCTTACTGCAAAAATGATAGAAGAGGTATAGAAAGCTCTAGCTATTGGCAAAGTCAAACTTGTCAAATTCATTGCTGAGTTGTCCCCTCAACTCAAGCACATTCTTTATTTATTTCAGAAACTCTGTACATTTTCTATATTCATTAAAGACATTAAGAATAAACCTGATGCAATTGAGAAAGTGATCACCGATCTCTCAAATAAGTTGACCCCAGAGCCCAATTCAGTTTAGAATTTTTATACCGAGCTTCAACAGCTCATGGCTCAACAATTGGAACTAAGAAATGAAGAACACAAGATCAGGATGGATATAATGACACTCCAGATGTTATTCCTTCCTCATCTTTCATCCGTTCAAGAACAGATTAACCGAGCCACACGCCTATCTACTACACAAGAGGGAAGCACTCTTGATGGCTTAATATCACTATTGGCTGACATTCAAGCACAAAATTCTTTAATGGAAAGTGTAAAGGATGCACTCTCTGTCGCTCTCACCAACGCTCGGAAAAAGTACAAATCCATTTTTGACCAGTTACCACCCCCAGATGGAAATTAAAGTTTTTGATGTTTGTCAAAAAGGGGGAGTAATATGATAGTCTTGAGGGAGTGATATAATATATTTGGGGAGTGATACAATTTTGATACATACAATTTTGATACAGTATTGAGAATGATATAGTATTCAGAGTATTGTATATAAGGGGAGTATACCGAGCAGAGTATGCAGAGTATCCAAGGACAGTAAGCAGAGCACACAAGCACAGAACCGAGCATGCAAAATTAGAGTTATGTACAATATAATGATAAGGGGAGTATATCTGAATATACTATTTCATTGGCTATTGTATATACTGTCAAGTATAGTCATTTTGCAAAGTATATAGATTTTTGAGTTATGACTTTGAAAGTAGTTTTTGTCAAACATCTCAACTAATGTCAAAAGGGGAGATTGTTACTACGTATCAAGTTTCCATTAGTTTTTATATTCAAAGTCATACTATATACTCTAGTCAGTTAACACTACCAAATCATGTAGTCGGTATACATAGAGAAGTCGGTATGCACAGTCTAGTAGGTTATAGAAGAAAGCAGTCACAGAATGCAGTACACACCGAGCTGTCTACCGAGTATCTTTTTATGTCTACCGAGCAGCAAAGAGGACACACCGAGTTGATATACACCGAGTGAAACATGTTTTAGATTCATTGAACCTGGACATGCATATGAAAACGTGTTACAAGATCGAGGCACATCTAACCGTTATCACAATCATTAGCATGATGGTCATGAGTTTGAGAATATGAACAAAAATGTGTGTTTGAAGGAGAAGCACCTTTAGATGGACAATAGGTCTTATGTCTTGCAAGATAATCCTTAAAGTTTTTAATTCTAAGGAGATCATCCATGTTACACCCCATTGTAATATTACTATTTATTGTTACTTGTTTTACTTAAAATGCTTTAACACGTGAATATCTTTTGAATATATTTATCTTGATTAGGAATCAGATGAATTATTATACAATCAATATGATAACTTGAATATGAAATATGTGATGTATATATATGTTTTAATAACAGTTGACTACTATTGTGATGTGCTAAGTTGGATACAGGAAATGAACAAGCCTCTAGACAGGAGGAAGAATATCACTTAGGAGAGGAATTTGGTTTGGTAATCTTATATATGTGCCTTATTGAGCCATCACACACCCACAACCTAGTCAAGGTCAAGTTGAGTTAAATTAGTTGGGTAGTGGTAAGTTGCCTTCTGTCGAATTGGTGATTATTTGCAATGTTTTGTATGTTTTGGTTTGAATGTCCTTGTTTGGAATGAATCTCTATGATAGGTTTAGATCTCTATGCTTTCATATATATATATATACTATTTGAATATTAAATAGTAGATTATATATGTATGTATGTATGTATGTATGTATGTATGTATGTATGTATGTATGTATGTATGTATGTATGTATGTATATATATTTATATAAAGTTTAATTGTTTTGAATTAATACTTTATGTATTTGGTATATGAAAATATATACTAATATATATGTATATATATTATCAACCTTCTTTTTATGAATTTCCACATATACCTTTTAACTCAGTCTATTCCCCATTAGTATGCCACAAATGCGAAGGAGGAAGGTATGGAAGGTGGAACACCCTACTCTAAAGGACGGTGAAGCGGTGGTAAACCGCCACCCTCTCCTTTCTTCATGTCATGGTAAGTGCTATGTGTGGGAAGCGCTATGTGCTCATCAACTCCCACACTTTATAAGGTAAGTTTCTTAATGGGAATCAATACATTTGACCAAGCATCAACCCATTTATTAATGCAAATAAGCATGAGTAGACTTGGTTGATTAGTATGTGTCAACTAGAGATAGAAGTCTAAATTGTTTAAGTAATGTTTAATGATAACTAATAATTTTTTACTAAGTATAATATTAAGTATGATTCATAGTATTATTTTGTAGGACTATTTATATGTCGATTTTGTAATTATAAGAGAGAGGGAGAGTGGTGGCAATTCAAAGAATTTAGTTATAGCATTAAGTCTCTCAAACTTATGTATAAATAGAGGAGCTCTCTTGGAGCATAGAACATCTCATCACATCTCAACATTTTGCCTCCATAATCTCTCATTTTTCTTATTGTACTTTGTTTTTGTTGTTCTTCATTGAGAGAAAGAGAATAGTTCAAGTATTGTGAGGAAGTAGGATAATTGTTATCAATGAGAGCTTGGGAATTTCTATGTTAGTGGATAAGTTGTGAAGCTAGCGTGATTGTGAGAAGGAATCGGTATTGCGTGGAAGCTATATTATAGGAATGAGGATTCTTCCTTTCTTTTATATTGAAATATATTATATGATATTGTGTGAGCTTAAACAACATTTGAAATTATGTTACTTGTAGTATATGCATTCTTGTGTGATAGAAACTTGATAATATTTATGATTAGATTTGCATATACGTATGTAATAGCTAAGATAGTACTATGCTATGATATGTATCTTTAATATATAGGAATTGATTGATTCAGTTAATTCTAGGATTAGGGAAATTTGTGTTTGGGAATAACCTAGATAGTCATTCTATTATTAACCTTGTGGGAAAGGTATGAGAATAGAATATATGGTCAGTTTACCAAATAGATCAATGAAGTGGGTGGACATACGACTCTCACTCAAAGTACTGGATGATCAAATCTTTGGCCAAAGTAGTGTAGGTTGCCACTGTTTACACTGTCGGTTCACTGTGATCCAAGTTTACATACTAGACATGGAACACCATACATGTAGGTTGTAGCTAATGTATGGTAGCTCTAGTTATGTAGGACACAACACTATTCTCATAAGGCTATATTATTATGAGGTTACCAAACCAAACTCTTCATTGAAGGGTTGGGCTACTTCAGTTAGAAGAGGCATGGGGGACTGTAAAGTCTTGGTTGGGTGGAAAATCACTTGAGTGATGCTCTTCCTCATGTAGTTGGTGGCTGATATTTGAGGATGTATTCCAACAAAGACATCTAGACTCTTATGTATCATTAAGCTCATAGAAGCTTGTATGTATTCAAATATTCTTAAAGTAAATGGAAATTTGAAGAGGGAAATGTAAATGCTTAAATATGTTTATGGATATGATATTGTAAATACTTTACAATACAATGACAAAGTTGAAATGAGTTTTATTTCAAATATGCACCCTGATTATTGAAATGGGAATTAGAAATTTTTTAATACTAGTATTTTGAGAAAGCACTTATTTCACTTGTGGGTTAAAACTTTGTAAATCATATGGGTAGAAGAATGGGCATGTTACAATCCATAGGGGAATCATGATTATGTCCTAGACCTTTGGTACTAGTTGGTGTAGGAGGGTTTATAGGGAATCTAATTCCTTGTTCAAATTTTCCAAGTCCTTGTCCTCTAAAACCATTTTTTATATGATGTTATAGCCACTCCTACAAGAATTTATTAATTGAGAAGGGGGAGGAACATTATAGTGAATTTATTTGAAATTTGTAGTGTGGATGTATCTAGAAGGAGGAAAGGGAAAAGTAGATGAATAAGGAATATCTTGTGTAGGGACAACTTGCTTTCTATCATCATGCATATCCTCTTTGATGGGTTGGGAAGGAAGATCCTTATCATCTGAGGCCTCATCTTTACTTAAGTTATGTTGGGAGATATATCATGAATGAAATGTATAACATCATCCTCCCTACAAATTTTTTGATGATTAAGATAGGCTCTGGGACAATAAGGGGTATCTAGAGAAATTGAAACACCAATATTATGTTCTTTGCCCCCTTGCGTTAGGGTATGTGTATGAGAAGAAGATAGTGCCATGTTGCTCTTCAATTCTTGCTCTCCATTAGAGAGATCATTGATAAGAGTATTATCTATTTCTTCATTCACATTAGATATCCAATGATAGGTACAAGTATTAACTTTTCCATTAGCATCTCTAAGATTAGGATCTACAAAATCTTTGATGCGATCTACATATGTAATGCATTTCCCTTAAAATACCACCATAAAATAACATGCACTATGGATAAAAGCTTTGAGATTTAATTGATTAATAGAAAGCAATTTGGAAATTCTAAAAAATGCAATATGCCAAGGTGCTATGAATGAAAAGAAGTAATGTGAAGTGAAAGAAACCATTATCCCGAAACACATGATTATGATAGTGTGTGAGGGAAAAAGCGAGACTAGGTTATCATGCCCTAATCCTACCTCTTGTCACACACTACGGAATACGAAAGAGCCTAGAGGTATCGCACAATTGGCTACTTCTTTTTGTGAAAGAGACAGCCACGGGCTACCTATTAGGGTTTCTATTCCTTTGTTGTAATTGAAAGGTAAGATTATGCAAGTTCAATTCCTAACCCTAAAATGCAAGTATGAGCTAACAACAAGATTACAGAATTGAACTTAAACAATGGAAAGCTGTAAATACAAGGATGAAAAAAAGAATGCAGATGTGTACCCGGAGTCAAAATCGGACTGAAAATGTGCGGGACGGGGGCGCAGACGCCACTGTCCTGAAAACAACACCGGAAACTGTCGTTCTGCACTCTGAAACACTGCCGAGAAGCTGTCTGAAAATTGTCTGTCTGGAGGACCAGGGCACCCAGCGCCTCTGTCCCAGGGACCAGGGCGCCCAACGCCCCTGTCCTGGCAGGACCAGGGCGCCCCTGTCCCAGTCTTCTGCTCTGCAATTTGATACCGAGTGCTGTCTCGACCTGTTCTCTCCGGATCTGTATCCTGCGGCGTCGTCCGAGTCCCAAAACCTGCACTTATATCTGAAAAAGGGGGTATGGGCGGCTATATAGGGTTTTGCCTTAGTCAAACCCCCATTTCGGTGATTCCCACCTCCACGAATAGCCAAGTTGTTTTGTAAAATGTATTGTGTGTGCAGACCTAGTGTGTGTGCAAGGTCCTAAAATGCAAGAAAGCAAACTAGAGCAACCTAGAAAGTAAACCCTAATTGCTTGTAAATGATAATGTAAATGCTCTAAATCAAGATGCAAAGTGATCTAAAGAAAGAATGAAGGATATATTGAAGCTTTATGCAAAGACATGAAAACAACATGAAATCATACCCAACCCTCAAGGGAGAGGTACAAGCCAATCTTCAGTCGGTAATCTCCTATTGTTCTTCAATGTCTTCCAAGCCCTAAATGGATGAATGGAATTGATAAATTCTTGATAGAGGGATGTTGTAAGATGTTGAAGTCTTCAAAGATCTGCTCTTTCGCTGCATATGAGGTTCCTGGAAACAAAAATCCAATCCTCTCAAATGAAGAAAGAGAGCTCTTATGTATGAAACCCTAGGTCGCAATTTCGTCTTTTGGCCGACCTAGAGATTGAATATCCCGCCAATTCCTTGGGGTTAAGCTTTATTTTATGATTGGATCACGCTCCTAAAATTTCAAGAAAAATGTCCGGGACTGTGTGCACTCCGGGCGCCACGGTCCCGACAACTTTTCACCAAATTTTCAGGGCTGTCAGATATGATGATTTTAGAGAGAATCCCGAAGTTACAGGTGATTTCGAGATGTTTTGACCCCCGAAATCAAGCCCCCAAGCTCAGAATAGGGCCTAATTAGGGTTTTTGATTAAGTGATGTATTGGAGGAATAAAATGAAAGGGGCACGCTTTAATGAAAGGGCCTGACTTTGTGATGTGGAAGATGATGAAATAGAACCTTTAGACCTAATTAATTTGATTAATTAAGTGCTAAAGGGGAAATGCAATGCAAAATGCAACTGCGCCAAGGCGGGTGCTAAACTAGGTGTTAAATTGTACTGCTTTAGCAAGTGCGTACAATTTATGACGTTACATTTAGCCCCCACTTTAGCGGTCATATGAGTACTACGTGCATATGCAAGCTAAAGTACAGAAAAGTAAACATCATTTGAAAAAAGGATATATCCATAAGTTATCGGACGAAGCCCCCAGCGGTATCTGCAGTACACAGTTAGGAACCGCACCCTACAAAACACACGTTAGATCACAAAAATCACCTAATGCTTACTAAGGAAAGTGATGAAATTTGTGAGTAGCTATATGCCCCCCCCTGTTTCGACTTGCTTATTAGGGAGGTGAAACAGGGTAGCATGTTTACTTACGACAAATTGTGTAAGAGAGTATTGATGAGGGATGTTCACTGAAAAGGCTTCATCAGAGCACTTTTTTGGAACATCCTGAGAGTAGGGGAATGAAAATACGAATCCTACGCAACAAACGGTTCGAAAATCGCATCTCCCAAACTCAAGTTATGATGAAATGAGTGAAAGAGGAAAATTAGGGTTTTGAAAATAAAGGTAAAGGAATGAACGTATATACCTTGAAAGAGACATTTGCATTTGTCACTTTGTTGATTCTGAGTACTGTTCATTGCAGCGGAGCCCACATAGCCATCATCATGCCTTCACGACGACCGGAGCGTCCCACGAGGGTTGAGATCCTACGCCAGGCCGTGATTGACGACGAGCCACTGGACGAGGTGAGTTGACTAAACTTTGACTTTTGATTTTCTGCATTTTAACTTTTCTGTGATCGTTTGCGGGCCCCGAAGGCTGACCCGGGCCCCACCCAGGGCGCCATGGTCCCCTTAGGGCACCATGGTCCCTGTGGGGCACCCTGGTCCCCCCAGGGTGCCATGGTCCCCTCAGGGCGCCATGGTCCCTGACAGGGCGCCATGGTCCCAACCAGGGCGCCATGGTCCCTGACAAGGCGCCATGGTCCTTGACAGGGCTTGGCATACGATGTTCGACAGTTTGCATGAGTGATTTTGATGATCGAGTACTGATTACGGTTATGTTTTTGTGTTGCAGGGCCTTCTGTACATGAGAGAGCATACAGCGGGACATATTCTTCGCAGTTTGCGAGATCAGATTCCGCGGCTTACTCAGGCAGAGAGAGACACATTGTCGATAGTAGGATTATGGTATGTGATCCTCATGCCAGCCATTCGGTTCCATCCTGCAATGCTGATGGCATTGATGGAGCGATGGGATCCTGACACATGCACATTTCATCTTCCAGTAGGGGAGCTGACGGTTACACTCGAGGATGTGTACCGTATACTTCGTCTTCCTATCAGAGGAGCGACTGTTACATACGCGACCGATCGGTCAGCGGAGGATCATCAGAGGGAGCAGGTGTATTGCATAGGGAGAGTCATGCCGAGCGAGACGAGAGGTCGCATCATGGTCAGCTGGCTCTTACATCCTGCAGGGGAGGTACCCCTTCTGAGACGCCTTATGATCGCCATCATAGTACTAGCCATCTGCCCTAATGGGCGCGGCACGCACATGCATGGGGGTCTCACATGGTGCATCAGAGCGATGGAGAGACACAGGAGAGTGTATGCTTAGGGTCGGAGTATGCTTGCACATCTCTATCACGACCTTGAGGAGTATGTATTTGGACAGGGTTGCAGTTTGATGACATGCACACTTCTGCAGGTATGGATTTTAGAGCACTTCACATGCACCAGACCTGTTGGCTTTCCGCTGAGTACGGCTAGCGAGCGACCTAGGGTGTTTGCTTATCCACTTACCAACAAGTGGAGATTTGGAGATTTGTTGTATTGGAGAGTGATAGTTGACAGATTGACAGCTGAGGTGACCGTGTGGAGACCATATCTGCGGATGCACAGATGGGATGGGATGGAGAGACAGTTAGCATGCTTACAGAGGAGCCGCCTACTGCAGGGATGATATTCACACATCATAGTCCCTTTCTACTTTGACCGAGTACGGAGGCAGTTCGGGCTAGAGCAGTGTGTTCCAGCCGATGTGCCCATCTATACTCGACACTCACGGGTCCTTCCCAGAACTAGAGCAGTAGCGAGACCGATGATAGATGACATCGAGACTACAAATATAGAGGGATCTGATCAGGATGTAGTCACCGATTATTCTGCAGAGCCTGGAGCACAACGCAGGTATGTCTCATGGTTTATGAGATCATATCCAGGTCCTATCTTTCCACCAGATCACCCGACAGGCCATCCAGGCCCATGGAGACATGGAGACCGAGATGAGGACCAGGGATCCAGGTAAGAGGAGCCAGAGGAGGGAGAAGGTCATGAGGAGGTGGGAGATCCTGATCCACCTACAGGCGATCAGCCCAGCACCGAGGAGGAGGAGGACACAGATGGAGATGAGGACGAGGAGGAGAGAACTGATGATGAGGAGGAGTCAGATGCAGATGAGGATGAGGATGTAGATGAGGATAGAGATGATGAGGAGGAGTCAGATGCAGCTCCTCACCATTCAGGGGATGATACCATAGCTCTGGATCCTCCTCTTATTCCCCAATAGGGGGAACATGAGGCAATACGGAGACCTGTTCCTAGTACTGCCCAGCCTACACCCATCGTGCACAGATTAGTCGAGCGAGGGGAGCCTAGTAGATCCCAATCACAGATGTTACCGTATCATGATCCCTACTGGCGCGAGGGAGACCCAGGTATAGTAGGTTTAAATTGATTATTAATGTTTTGATGATATAGAATGGTACTAATACAAAAATCTATTCTACTGCCATAGCTAATGTGCAGGAGTGGCGTTCCCTGATTCAGCAGGCAGTGACAGACATTTCCACGATAGCACAGATCCCCAGTTCCTCACAGATTGCCTATAGGCCTCAGGGGAACGCGGGTCAGCATGAGGACTTATTTTCCCCATTCCGAGTTCAAGTAGACATATGGAGGGAGAGAGAGAGAGTCCTAACAGAGGACCTTCAGTGGGTGCGGCGAGATCTAGCAGCAGCTCAGGCCGAGGCTACCACCTATCGCGCGATCCTTATGGATAGGGATCGTAGGAGTTCCTCTCGGAGTCACTCACGGTCTGTATCGCGCTACACACCCATGGGTCCACCTTCACGGCCAGATCAGGAGGGAGCGTCTAGTCGACACTCTCCAGCCACTAGTCCTAGGGATAGGAGATGATTTTATGATGTAGGAGAGGTCACATTTTGGATGTATAGTGACCTATATTTGTATACGATCCACATATATATATGTATATATACATGCTTCTCTTTTGTCTCAAATGTGTTATCTTTAATGCTTAAAACAATGTATATTTTGCTTTGATTAAATCTAATACATTTGGTAAATGTACATGTATGTTCAGAATTTAATTTCCATATGATTGATTTCTCAATGCACTATGATTAAATTGATACATGTGTGACTTAATTAAATATTTAATCAAGTACTACATTGATGATAGGGAAGAAATATGCATTAAGTCTAAGAATCATATAACTAATGTGATTTAATTTTGAACTTAAACACAACATGATACGATTCTACTTAACACATAAAGACACTGTATAATATGCTAGCATAATGGAAATGTAAATCTTTTACAACTTACATAAATGAATTCAAGACAAACCATGAAGTAAGGAAACACGCTTGTCCAGAACGAAGCAATATAGATTAAACATCATAACATTTAATTCTATTTTGCTCTAATTAGGAGATACTAACATATTACCCAATGTTGAAGAACTGAAAAGAAGATAAATAAGGAATGAGGAATTAAGCATAATATCTACGCAAGTGCATAGCATTTATAGGTTCTTTAAGAGGCGTACCGTCTACATTCGCTATTTTGTAAGCACCTGATCCATAATCCTCAATAACGATATATGGTCCAAGCCAATTAGGACTGAATTTTCCCTTTTCTGCAGGTAAGGCATTCACATTGCGCTGATTCTCATAGAGGACTGAGTCACCTACTGAGAAGGAACGTTGAATAACCTTATCATTATAGCTTCGTTGTAGAGTTTTGTGATACAGTTGAATATGCTCAAGAGCGTTTATACG